>NC_091254.1:99240000-99552500 GCF_042477335.2 Ovis canadensis | reverse complement strand
ATTCCCAGGAACGTGAAATTCCGTGGAAATCCAAGTCAGGAACCCAGGAGACACAGCTGAGACCCTTCCAAGGCATCGTCCCTTTCAATTTAGAATCGAACACTTGGAATCCTGAATTGTCTAATTTTGTTATCTGGTCGCTCTTGGAGGTGAACCGCCCAGACTTATGGTCCCCTTGTAATAGGCCTGTCATTGAGTCTGCTCATAAGACTTTCTTCATTACATTAGTGGCCTGAGCCAGCATGCAGAGCTGTCCTGGAGTCTCCAGGTGGCCCCAGGGTTCAATGCAAAGTTGTTTTGCACAAAGCGAGCGGCAAAAATAATCCTGGCCTTTTAGTTTTGATTTCCTTTCTATTGATTTACACTCGGTACATCTAATTCCGAATCTCACTGATGGCCAGGTTGGTCATTCAATTGAGGCTTTGTTGTGAAGGAGCCATTAAGGAAGTGGGGAAGAGAGGCCATGTGATTTCCACAGGGACGAGGGATCCAGGGCTAATTTTATTGTGAGATCAGATTCGTGCCAAATGCTTAGCAGGTCACGGGCCAATGCCATTGCTGAAACACAGGAAGTCCAGGGGCTGGCGGCTAGGATAGGAAAATGCAGCATCCGGATCTGTCCTCTTGGAGCGCACAGAACCGGGGAACGTAGTTCTATGGGCCGCAGGAGCCAGGCTTGGACGACCCCTGGCGAAAGCACCGCCCCGATCGACTGCAGGTTCAAACCAACGGTGCTGTTGGGATGTGTCTTCACATTTTTATTTGAAACAAGTGAGTAAAATTTTAAAAACTAACTTTGATCTTGAAAAGAAAGATGCCGTGTCCTTAGCCTGGGAAGCCGGATGGACAGATCCCTGGCCCAGCCCAGTGACCTCACGCTTCTTGCCGTCCCGACTCTCCACGTGGCAGGGACACAGCCTCGCATCCTCACAGGCATTTTCTGCAGTCGGTCACGTTCCGACTCCATGGACAGCCCGCGGCCCAGGGTGGGCTGACTTAGCATCCTGGGGCAACGTCTGAATTAATAAAAACCTGAATATCGGGGTTGTTTTGAACTTGGCAGTTTCAAATTCCCCTGGAAGGGAAGGAAATGCAGGGCTTGCCCTAGGCTGACGCGTCTGTCTGAAGTTACGCTTCCTGTCAGGACACACTGTCCGGGGTTGCCAAGTGCCTCTGCCCCCGGGGGCCCCTGGGCTGAGCCCGCTGGCTGAGGGGAGCTCGGGCCCCGGGGCTTTGAGGCTGGGCTCCTTCCCGCCCGTGAACTGCCTGGTCCTGGATGGGCGCCCCCCACTCTGGGTGCAGCAGGAGGGGGAGAAGGCAGGGAAGGCAGGAGGGGCCAGGCTGAGGGGTGCAGAGCAGGGGGGTGGAGGGGCAGCGGGGCGGGCGGGGGCTGCACTGGCCAGAGAGAGCTCACCTGACCGGGCGTCCGAGACCCTCCCGCTGACCTGCAGCCCCCAGGAGGTGTGAAGATCAAATGTGGGGTAGCGTGGGTGTTGTCACCCGGGTCCTCCTGCTGGGGGGTGGAGGAGGGGTAAGAGGTCGTGTTCAATTCTCAGGCCTCCTGTCTGGCGGCTCTAAGAGCAGCAGCTCCTTCCCCAAGGCCGCTCCGAGGTGGGCCTGGCACCGCCCGTGGGGTTTGGGGATCAGAGTCCGGCCTTGCTGTGCCCTCTGCCTCTCCCCATGGCTCCCTGACCCTCCCGCCCCCAGCTGCTCCCTGGCCAGGCTCCAGGCTCCCTTGCAGGGGCTGGTCCCCTGTGGATCCCGGGCCCGGCCGGACAGGCTCCTTCATGTGGTCAGACCTCCTCCTGGCCCTTGTGGAAAGTGCAGACCCTGGAAGGGCTAGCGAGATGACATGTCCCCACAGGTGCAGAAGTTGTCCCCTCTGCCGAGCAGCTCGTGGCTCTCGGATGGCGACCCGTCGGCGCCCCCGGGCCTGGAGCTGAGCCCATCACGTCTCCCACCCTCCTCACCCTCCTGGGGGCTCTCACTTGGTCCCCGCCCACCACCTCCACTTCTGGAAGTGCTTCAAGAGTCTTCCTTCTGAAAACCGAACCCGGAGTCCGCCCACGGCGCCCTTGAGCGTGGGCAGCCCTGCAAGGTCCCGGCTCCTCGGGGGCGGCTCAGAGGTGGCGAGTCAAGGGAAGTCTCCAGACGAAGCGTCCTCAAGAGGGGAGGCTAATAAGAATATCTGAAAAAAACTTTGGTCGTCATTTGGTTGAAAACAATGAGTGTTTGGGGGTTAAGAAGAAGACTGCTCGTCCTTAGTAACTGTCCCCACGGATGCCTGGCAGACGCGTGGTTCCAAGGACGAGAGGCGCCAGGCCGGCTCGGCCTCGAGTCTCCAAGGGCTCCTTGTTCTGAAAGCGCTGATGCTGAAGTCGGAGCTCCGGCTCGCGGCCGGCTCTGTGCACCCGCGCCCGGGTCAGCGTGCAGAACCCTGGTAGTTCTGTTACAGGTGCGGCCGCTGGGTGTGGGCGGAGGCAGACTGCAGATGGCCTTCTTGCTTTATCAGAAGGGTGACTATTTACCACGGGAAGCTTGTGCGTTTTCCGCTGAGTGGCCACAGGGCCACCTGCCTGAGCCCAGTCTATCAGCTGCTGACGTGCAGGGGCTCCCAAGCGGGGCCGTGTGGTCCCCGACCCTGTCAAGCCAGCACCAGTACGTGTATAACAAAAAGGCTGCAACCTCCGTTCCCTGGAATGAGAGTCATCGCTCATATGAACAGCCTGTGCTCCTGAAAACCCGGGTTATGCTTAACGGGAAATTCATCAAAATGAACTGTAATAAAAGGGAATTGGTTAATAACAGCACATATTTCAAAATGTAATGTATTGAAAAAAAAACCAAAATGTAATGGAGCAAAATTAAGTGGACAAACGCTGGCGCCTCCTCCAGAGCCTGTTGGAGTTTAAGGGGTGGAGGGACTTTCAGATACTCCTGGGCCAAAGCCTGTGGCCCCGGGGGCTGCCAAGGGGTTGCAGTGTTTGTGGAGACTCACCCACCTGAAGTCGGCGAGAGGAACTGGGCCCTCCAAAACCGTTAGAACAGCCAGGGACAGCTGCTATGTTCGTCCACCACCCTCCGCAACCACATACAACCATCCACAACCATCCGCAACCATATAGAACCACCCACAGCCATCTACAGCCACCCGCAACCAAGGACAGCCATCCACAGTGATGGACAACCACATACACCATCCACAACCAATGACAGCTGTCCGCAATGTTGGACAACCACACACAACCATGCCCAGTCACCCACTGCTGCGGCTAAGTCGCTTCAGTCGTGTCCGACTCTGTGCGACCCCATATATGGCAGCCCACCAGGCTCCACCGTCCCTGGGATTCTCCAGGCGGCAACACTGGAGTGGGTCAGTCACCCACAGGCACCCACAAACATACACACGCCTGAACACAGCTGCAAAGGCGCTGCTAGCGAGCCAGCGTGCTGGCGCTGCCGCCTGTGGTGAGGGGGCTGGGAGGCGGTCTGAGAGAGGCCGTGGCTGGCGCTGGGATTTAGAGTGGCAGGAGCTTCGGAGCTCCGCACCGGAAGGTGTGAAGAAGATGTTGTTCTGACTCCAGCAGCCTGTGGCCTTCCTCTGGCCTGGGAGCATCGTGGGATGGCCCGGCAGGCACGCTCTGCCCCTGGGGGGTGGGCAGGTCCTGTGGACGAGAGCCACTCAAGGAGAGGGGTCTGTGTGTGGGGCAGGTGGGCTGCCAGCTGGGAGGCCGGCCCCGCCTTCAGGAGCCCATGGAGCTGAGCAGTCGTGAGTCACCACCAGCAGGGTGGTGGGCCTTCTCCACGGCAGCCAGGTGGGCCCAGGGTGGGGGTTGTGAGCGGGGCTGATGGTCGGTTTGGGGTGAGGTGTCGGGTGTCTGAGCCCCCAGGAGGGGAATCAGCACCAGCAGGGAGTGTGGAGGTTCGGGCCGTTCGAAGCACCCAGACCTTCCCGCGGTTTGCCCTGATGTGGGCCCCAGGAGAGTCCTGTCCGGGCTATCCGGGACTCAGGATCGTCGGGCAGATGGGGCCTGGGAAGACAGCGGTCGTGGGGAGCGACCCGGATCCCGCTGCTGTAAGACCAGCCTGGTGTGCGCTCCTTATAGAGACCTCCTGGGTCCACGTGGCCGGAGCGACTTTCTACAATGGCAGCCGCGACGCCAGCCCCGCTACGCACACGGGGGGCGGCCACGCGGGCCTGGGGGCGGCTCTCAGGCCGGGTCATCTGCGGGCGCTGGCTGGAGGCTGCTTCTCCCCACCACGGGCCTGTGCGGGCTCCCAGCGCTCCTCCCGCCACGACAGGCTGGGAGAGGCGCCCACCTGGGGCGGACAGAGGCTCGAGGGCGCGAGGCGGTGAGTCTGCTTGGCCCGGCGTATCCCCGGGGACACGGACGCCAGGCTCGCCCAGATGGTGTCAGGCGCTTCTCGCCCGGCCCGGCCGCGGACCCGAGCTGTGGACCAGGGGACGGGACACCTAGGACTGATGGTGAGCCCAGTCCCCTGCACGGCGCAGCTAAACACCAGGCGCTGCTGACTTTGGCCAGTTTCCTTAACTTCATCCCGCCGCCCCCGCCCCGTCTAGAATTCTGGAGGTGCAGCGGGCCGTTGTGGTCTGCACACGTGTGTGCAGGCTCTCTGTGTGTGGCTTGGGGACCCGGTCAGCTGGCTCCCTCTCCACGGCTGTCGTCTGTCCCTGACACTCTCAGGTGTGAACACGCACGCTTCCGAGGTTTTCAGCGTGACTCCAGTGGGAGTCAGAATACGTTAGTGTTCCTCCCCACCCCACCCGATTCCACAGCAGGGGCACTGAAGTTTGTTAAATTGTGGTTCATGGTCTCTGTGTGAGCTCATTTTCAGCAGCCCCGGTTATGATGCCTGGTCGTCGGCACTGGGTATGAGCCCGACGTTTAGAGACTTTGGTTTCTTTGTGAAAACCATTCCTCTACGGTTCAGTTCCATGATGTGGTTTTAGCAGAATTAATCTGAAATGACTCAGTTTACACAATTAATTATATTTGGCTTCAAACTGGTTTGCCCTAGACAAGCCGGGCCCACGTCCCCTGACCCCCAGCCCCGGCAGTCGCTTGCACACAGTGGCCGCGGCAGGCTCCGTGGGCTCCGTGGGCTCCGTGGGCTCTGTGGGCCCCGTGGGCCCCCCGTGCCCGCTCCCTGGGGAAAGGCTTGGGGGTATCAGCCGCAGGTGTCTGGGCCTCAGCGGCAGGCCAGCGCCTGGGGGACCTGGGTCTAGAACGCCAGGTGTGGGGAGGGCCAGGCGGTGTGTGCATGGGCCTTTGGGTGAAGCACTCAAAGTTTTCTCTTTTTAAAGACAACCCAGGTGGTGCTGGTGGTAAAGAACCCACTTGCCAATGCAGGGGACCCAAGGGACGTGGGTTCCATCCCTGGGTCAGGACGATCCTCTGGAGGCGGGCACGACAACCCACCCCAGTATTCCTGCCTGGAGAACCCCCTGGGCAGAGGAGCCTGGCAGCTGCAGTCCACGGGGTCACAGAGGGTTGGACACGACTGAAGCGGCTTGGCACGAGCGCACGTAAGTCGAGGATCCTGCTTTAAGTGGGGGACTTTCTGAGGACCGCAGCCCAGGACGCGGCCTCTCGCATGGCTCTGCGGGACCGCTCGGAACAGGTGAGAGACGGCCAGGATGTATAGTTCCGGAGACAGACCAGTGGTCAGAACAGCAGAAGGTTGCTGTTAACTAAGGAAGCCCCGACGTCCCCGGATAAGGACTTCGGCGCTTTCTGAGTGTGGGAAGACCTCCCTGCGCCCGGGCCTGTGCCCTGGGGGCTCCGTCCGGCAGCCGTGACCCCAAGGGCTGCTGCCGCGTCCTCTGTTTCCTGAAACGGCAGCAGCACCTCTTCACTCACAGGATCCAGCAACGTCCACCCGCTGTGCCCTCGGGCTCTGCCGCCACGGCCGGCGGCCGGGAGCCGGGCCCACAAGCCCAGGGTGCCCGCAAGCAGGACTCCCTCCCTCCCTGACCCTGACCCTGACCCATACCTGTCGCCTAGGTCAGGAGGGGCCTGAAGCCGGTGGGGGGGGGCGGCCGGGCCAGTGCCCCTCAAGACTGACCTCCCGGAGGAAGACATCTGTTCCGCCCACAGCCTGAAAGGATGCCTGTTGACAAGCATGAAGGTCCGGTTTAATGCAGCGGTCTGTGCAGCCCCAGAGAAGTGTAGCAACCCCACAGTTCAGAGCGTATAGAGATACACTCTGTGTATAGTTTCCCAAATAACGGCACACGGCAGCTTCAGCGCTTGTTTCCCTGACTTAGGTTTCGAGGCAAATGATTCAGATTCTTTAGTGATCCCAGTTCATACATTGCTAACACAGACTCGCATCCAACATTTTTGGTCAAGACCCTTGAAGGCCACCTGAGGAAAGACACGGCTGGAATATTGAAATTACGCTTTCCCTGGTAGCATGAATTCTTCAGTTCAGCTTGACAGTGTTCCGTGGACACCTTCTGCTGGCGGCAGAGGAAATGATGCCAGCTACGATCTGCTCACGTAAGAGCTGCAGGCATCGAATCATCTGCCTGGAATTCCTCGCCGTGGCGGACAGCTGCAGAGTGCTGGCCCCAAGATGAGGGAAATAAAAAGCACATGATCCCTGAACACCTACCGGACAAGATAACTGTGTTCTGTAAGAGGGAAAGGGCACCCACACAGGGGCGATCTGCTCTGAAAACCCTTCGTTTGGTGACGCTAGGCGCCAGAGCGGGACCTGCGGCACCGTAATCATATCTCCGGGTGCTGTGCTGCGTTACTTCCATCTGAATAAGAACGGAAGAAGGCTTTTCGCTATGTCAACACACGTTAAATCATGGCATATTACCTTTAATTTTCCCATCTGAATTTAAAGTTTTCTTTTGATCAACCCCGATTTGTCAGCTATTTCTACGTGCAACTTTTACTCCGATATACAGCACGTTCTGAAACCGCGCCCCAGCCCCCGTGCGGCTGTCGCCAGCGGCCCACCTGTCGGGAATGGCTGCGAAATGCACGGGGCTGCCTTGGCACCTTGGTTTTATTGATGAATCCCACTTCGTGACGGCAGCAGGACACTGCCCGTGGTGCCTCTGTATGGAGCTCTGCCCCTGTTTCTGGTTAGAGTGTCTGAGCCTTTGGCCCCCAAGCACACAAGACACCCCACGCGCTCAGTAATCACGCAGAAATGCATGGCGCCCCGGGCTCACCCCTCGTACAGTCAGTGCGACCGTTCCAAGGGCAAGGGCTGTAGTGAAGACGTCAAGCGGGAGGAAAACACTCCTAAAAGAATGAACTGTGGAATAATACAGTTGCCCACAGGGCCTGGAACTTGTGTTTCCCATCTGCGGGAGCGCTTAATCAGATGTTTCTATCTCGCTGCCCATGGTCCCTCAGGAGGTATTAAACTCTAACTTCGCAGGCATCTTGCCTTGTAGCATCGTAGTGACCTGGGGCTAATTTCTTAAAAGGGTTAAGCTAGCATGTCCCGCATTGAATTACCACTGTCATTCACTTCATTAGAAGAGTTTACGGACTTACAATATGCCTGTAATTTATAGCCTGCTTAGTGACAAAGCCTGATGCTAACATATGCCTAATTTGCCAAGGTTATCTCAAGTTCCATTCATCTCCCCACTAACAATGAGCCTCTGATTCCCCGCTCCCAGGGTAAGGTACATGCGGTTTCATATTTAGTGCTATCAATCACAGGGAATTGCCTCCCGCCTGCCTCCCGCAAAGCAGTTTCCCCACAGCCTCTGACTAGGGATGAGAGGGCGGCTGGGCCGCCGGAGGGCATGGGCACCTGTGTCTGCGGACAGCCTGGGTCCCAGACAGCCCTGGGCTGGTCTCGGCCTGGAGCCCCTGGAGGTGGTGATCGAGCTCAGGCGTCCCTGGGACAGCCTGGTGGAGGCCCAGCCCCAACGGCACCTGGTTTCCAAACGTCCGCGCTCATTTCCCCCTGGGATGTGGGAACAGTGCCTGCTCAGGGGCAGGCGGGCTCCCGGGGGCCTGTGTGTGTGGAGCCTGCTGGGGACACTGTTCTGAGGGACGCTGCACGTCTGCCCAGAACCCTGCCCCCCTGGCCTCCGCTGGCTCAACTGCAGGGGCCACCTCACCAAAGTGACCCCCTCAGTTTAGTCCAGTCGCTCAGTCGTGTTCGACTCTTTGCGACCCCATGAATTGCAGCACACCAGGCCTCCCTGCCCATCACCAACTCCCGGAGTTCACTCAGACTCACGTCCATTGAGTTGGTGATGCCATCCAGCCATCTCGTCCTCTGTCGTCCCCTTCTCCTCCTGCCCCCAACCCCTCCCATCATCAGGGTCTTTTCCAATGAGTCAGCTCTTCACATCAGGTGGCCAAAGTATTGGAGCTTCAGCTTCAGCATCAGTCTCTCCAATGAACACCCAGGACTGATCTCCTTTAGGATGGACTGGTTGGATCTTGCAGTCCCTTGGACGGCAAGACTTGGACTCTCAAGAGTCTTCTCCAACACCACAGTTCAAAAGCATCAATTCGTCAGCACTCAGCTTTCTTTATAGTCCAACTCTCACATCCATACATGACCACTGGAAAAACCATAGCTTTGACTAGACGGACCTTTGTTGGCAAAGTGATGTCTCTGCTTTTTAATATACTGTCTAGGTTGGCCCATTCCCTTCAGGGATTCCTGATGAGGAGATCAACAGTTTAGCATAAGAACTGCACAGTGAATACCATTCTTTCATTCTTGGTGATGATGAATACCGATGTTTCACTCTTGGTCCAGGAGCCTTATTAATGCCTCTGGAGGCATGTGAGCGGAGGGCCCTGCACGTCTCCTCCTGCTCATGACCTTAAAAGAGGGAAAGGAAGGAATGCTTTGCAGGTGGCCAGGATGGAAACAGAGATTCTGATCATCCTGAACCCTGAACTTGAGAATTTTAAGTAAAATACGTACAGGAAAAATGCACATTCAGCAAGAGAGAAAACCATGGCCTGTGGTGTGGGAGAAGGGACTCTATAGAAAGTCTGCTCCCGGTAACCCAGGTACAAGGTTAATAGCTCTCGAGATGAGTGATGAAAGCGTCGAAGTGTTGGTTCTCAGCCGGGTCCCACTCTTTACAACCCTGTGACTGCATTCGCCAGGCGCCTCTGTCCAGGGGATTCTCCAGGCAGGAACACTGGAGTGGGCTGCCAGGCCCTCATCCAGGGGATCTTCCCAACCCGGTCATCAAACCTGTGTCTCTTGTGTCTCCTGCATTGGCAGACGGGTTCTCTACTACTGAGCTGCCTGGGAAGCCCGCGTGTACATCCCCGTTCGTATTCTTTACCCTTACGGTTTATCACAGGATGCTGAACGTAGCTCGCTGGGCTCCACGGTTGGACCTGTTCTTTATCCGTCCTGTATATGATCTTCTGCATCTGCTAACCCCCAACCCCCCGTCTACCCCTCCCCACTCCCTCCCCTTGGCAGCCACAAGCCTATTCCTGTTTCACAGATAAGCCCCTTTCTGCCACTGGCGGTTTGGTGGTGCCGACTCCGGGTGGGGAGCGGTGCTTCTCAAATGCTTTAGCCTGTGGGCAGCGTTGCACCCTCCACAGCTACTGAGACGCCAGACAGCTCTTGTTTGCGCGACTTATACCTATCTATAGTTACAGTCCGCCGGAGAAGGGGCAGGCTACCCCCTCCAGGATTCTTGGGCTTCCCTGGTGGCTCAGCTGGTAAAGAATCTGCCTGCAATGCGGGAGGCCTGGGTTGGGTCCCTGGGTTGCAAAGAGCCCCTGGAGAAGGGGAAGGCTACCCACTACAGTATTCTGGCCTAGAGAATTCCATGGACTGTTTAGTCCATGGGGTTGCAAAGAGTCAGACATGACTGAGTGACTTTCACTTTCATAGTTACAATAATAGATATTAGAACTAATAATTTAAAATATTTATTTATAATCATAATAAATCATACAAGGTAAATATAACTATATAAATATAAAAACCCACGTTCAGGGATTTTGACCAAGCGCCTTTCAGGACAAAAGGCCCTGGCAGCCCCTCCTTGGGGGGCTGGGGTCCAGTGAAGCCTGGAGGCCGGCTGCTCAGCGCAGCTGCCAGCTCTGCACAAACACAGCCGTCGGGAAGGACTGAGGGCGGGAGGAGAGGGGTCGACAGAGGATGAGGTGGTCAGATGGCATCACCGACTCGATGGACCTGAGTCTGAACGAGCTCCGGGAGTTGGTGATGGACAGGGAGGCCTGGTGTGCTGCGGTCCATGGGGTCGCAGAGTCGGTCGACTGAGCAACTGAACTGAACTGAAGTAGCATAATTTTATGAAAAGTGATGTTTTCCAAACTGAAATGAAATTTAATGAGGATAGTCTTGGTTTACATGTTTGCAAGTCTTTTTAATGTGTGACTTAGCGAGAAGGGTGCCGAATGCTCCTCTCTTCCTTAATTATGTTGCTTTGGTTGAGGTATAAGGCAGTTTAGCTTCCCTCCAACATGTGGTTGGAAAAAGGGTGAGCGTTTTTCCAGGGAATGCGGATAAGCTGCTCCGGCGCTCCAGCGGTGTGGCGAGTAGTGGCCCCTGTTACTCTTATCGCCTTTCCGGTTACACTCGGTCTTTGCTCCTGCATGGGGGCGACTTTCTAGTCGTGACTTAGGGGCTCAGCTGCCCTGAAGCATGCTGAATCCTCCCGGACTAGGGGTCAAATCCACGTCCCCTGCCCTGGCGGGTGGATTCTTAACCTCTGGACCACCAGGGAAGTCCAGACAAGCGGCAGTTTCTTGAGAGGCAGTTACCAACCTAACATGGAAGAGCTGCTAACACTGACGAGTCTAAAGCTCCACTGATGAGTTACTCATTCTCGGCTACATTGAGACCCACCAGATTTGGAAAGGATCTTTTGCTCATAGACTGACTTACACTGCTTTTATGCTCAAAGCGGTCGAGGCCACTCGGAGTGCGGATTTCTAAACTGGCACCATCTCACCTCTAAACGCCGAGAAGGGGGCTGCATGGAGGAGGTGTGTTTTCAGGAGCCGTGCTGACGCCGGGGGGCTGTGGGGGCCACCATCTGGGGGCCTGAATGCAGCGTCTGGTCCGTGCACCCTTCAACCAGACACGATCTCTCAAGAGTGACAGTGGAAAGCCCCCATCTCCCCGCTGAAGTCAAGCCTTCCCAGCCTCTCCACTTGCATGGGAGCAGGGAGAAGCTTCATTAAAAAAAAGGAGAAGAAAAACCCGCGTTCAGCGCCTTTGACCAAGCGCCCTTTGGGACAAAAGGCGCCCGCGTCCCCTCCCCGGGGGGCTGGGACCCAGGGGAGGCTGGAGGCCGGCTGCCAGCTCTGCAGAAACACAGCCGCCTAATTGCTGCCCGTCTCCCGGCCCGCGTTCCTGGCAGCCTCGCGAGGCACCTGTGCCGCAGACCTGGGGCCTGCGCCCCCGCAGATGTCGCGGACCCTTTGTTGCTCCCCATTAGGAGCCCTTAATGGGCCGGGCGAGCTGGGCCAAGCGCCCGGCGGCGGACAGCAAAGATTGTTCCCGCGGCGGGCGAAGGGTCAAACGGCTCTTCAGCCTCTAAAGCCCGGCCAGATAACTGCGGGTGATTAGCAATTTTAATTACCAGGTGCAGGTCAGGACCCCTCCTGTAATTGGGCAGGTCGTTAACCCTCCCGGAGATGTGACCGGGGAGCGAGTTTACCAATACGCTGCCGGCCTTTTAAAGTCAATTAAATTAAAGCAACGAAAATCACCAGAGGCGGCCTGGAGTCTGCTGAGCCAGAAAGGACTGGCTTTCGGTACAAGCCAGCCCCGTGAATGGTGGTCACAGAGCCCCGTGCAGCCACCCGGGCGGCCTTGGAGCCGAGCATGGCCGGGCTGGGGGCCTCGGGGGCTGCAGGCACAGTGATGGGGTGTCCTTTCTGACCGTCTGGGTCCTCGTGGAGTGGCCCATGGGCATTTGCCACTGGCTCTCAGGGGGTTCACAGGCCCATGAGACAGAGTCCGGAGTCCCTGGCCCAGCCGTGGGAGGCACGTGCAATCTCATGGCCCCGAGGGCCCCTTCCTGCCACATCCACCAGGCTTGCCTTAACACCTAACCCGAGCCGGTGTCGACCTCATGCTGATAAATGTCCCCAGTTCCGTTTGCAGAGGCCAGGAGCCTGTTAAGAAGCTTCGGAGCCTCTAAGAGCTGGAAGAGCAGTCTTCTTGGGTCTCCGTGGCCCCACAGGTCGCTGGGGGAGTGCCCCCGCCCCGTGAGGGTGTGCACTGGGGACAACCCAGGGGAGCTCGCATGCAAACAGGCGTCGCTGAAGAGAAGAAGCTCCAAGCGGGGGTCCCCGTGAGTTGGGGATGGGGGGTTAGGGATTGGGGGATTCACACGGTCTCTCGTCCACATCACAGAACTAAAGCAGCCCTGTGGCGGGTGGTCTTACCTCGGCCACTCTGGAGGGCAGGCCCCCGAGGGCCCCTGGTGGACCAAGCCTGGCAGACACTTGCCCGGAATCAGCGTCTGTGGGGTCGAGACACGGAGTCAGGTAGGGCAGCCTGCTAGAGCCACAGACTCCACAGACAGGGCTCTGTCACCTGCAAACACAGCTGGAGCCGCTGCCGCCACACGACAGAGCAGAGGGTTATCCCCAAGGTTTGGAGGGCAGCTTCCGCGTCTTCTTTTAAAAAGCAGGCAGCTCCCTTCACTTAAGGAGCACGGGTTCACGTGCACAGCACAGGCTGGGTCTGCAAGGAAGAAGCCCAGGTGGGCGGTGATGTCGCAGGCTTGGGCAGGCCTAGGGGCAGTGGCTGGTGGGCACCACCTGGAAAGTGCTGTGAGCGTCCAGGGCCGCCTGCAAAGGGGGCTGCCCCGACCCCAGGCACTGCCGACTCCATGTGTGGCGGGATCCCGGCCAAGAGGCCCAGCGCCCACCCAGACCCACTGGCACCGAGGCCTGGAGAGCAGGCCCGGCGAGTCTGTCCTCGGTCCCTGCATGCTGCTCAGAGCCGGTGTTGATGGCAGGGCGAGACCCCGGGTGCTTAGGGCGCTGGACGTGCCCGGGACCCTTGCAGAGACCTGAGACCTGAGACCTGAGACTTAAGGAGCACCTTCCTGGCTTCTGAATCCCCTAAGAAGGGTGGAGACAGACACCCCGATGCATTCCGAGCCTCCCTGGCCCCATCCCCAGGAGGCAGCTGTGTTCTCAGAGGGTGTGGAGTCAGAGGTCGGCTCAGGGGTTGGGGGAGAAAGGGGCAGAGGCGGGCGGGGAGGCTGGGAGCGCGGCGTGATGAGTGCCTGGACGTGCCCGCTCCCCGGCGGACCTCACCCACGGGGGTGACGGCTGTGGAGCCGTCAGGCCAGGACCCGGCTGGAGCCGCGCCCAGACGCTCTGTCCCTGAGGGTCCTGGCGGCGCCATGCTGGGTGGTGGTCCTATCCAGCCCTGGCCCCGGGGATCGAGTGCACAGTGCCGGCCAACCGGGGCCCCAGCCGTGCCGCCCCCAGGCTGTCTGGGGACTTGGACACATGGCCCTGTGACTCCAGTTGGCACACACCCACCTGCTCACAGGCCAGCCTGGTGCCCGCGACTGAGGCCGCTCGCCCCAGGGCAGACAGCTGGAGGCCCGGCCTGGTGCCGAGCGGGGGCCGCATGCAGATGCCCTCAGGATGAGATGTTCTTCTGAGGGAGCCTTGTGATGACTCACACCTGAAAACAGCGTCTTGATTTCCTTAAACTAAACCCAGACTCTCATAACCTCTGCACAACCTCCTTGTGTGGGGCCCGGGCCTTGTGGGCTTCCCTGGGAATACCCTGGGGTCGCCACTGTCACCCTGGGGGCCCTTTGTGGCCCAGGTCAGGGTCAGCCCATGCCTCTGCTGGTGAACACGGCACTTTCTCCTCTCTGAACGCTGGCCCTGCACACTCAGAGTCTCGCTGGGTCAGCAGCCCATAGACGTCCTATACCTGGGGTCTGCTGTTGACTCATCGGAGGGAACTCTGCGTGGAGCTGAAGTTCTAGAGACCGACTCTGGAAGCCAGCATACACATAGCATTTATATTCAAAGTACACGTACATTCCATACGTTCAGAAGTGAGCTTAGACACTGCGAAGACTGCTTTCCTCGAGTGTGACTGAGGTCTCTTCTGTCCTATTACACGGTCGTTTCTGGAACAGGGATCACGGCCGTGAAGAGAGACCCCAGCATGGAGAGGGATGAGGAGGAGACGGGGTGCCAGGTGATGGGTGGGCGGCCGAGATGCTTGGGGCGAGAGCCGCAGAGAGACGGGGTGTCAGAGGGGGTGCTGATGCCCATCTCCTGCCTGCTCCGGACAGAAAGCCAGTCATCGTTGTTGGAGGCGCCTCCATCCTGTGGGTGCCGGGAGGGCGTGTGGGCGTGTCCCTGGGTGGACGCTTCTTCCAGAGCTGGGAGGTGGTCTTAGGGGGGACTTTGGCCTCAACTCTGCTTTTCACCGCTTCTGTGGGTGGCCGCTTGACCCCTTCTCTGTTGTTGGAACTCAAAGCTGGGCTACTTTATTGATATTAGTTACCTGCTGTGCCTCTGAGCACCTACTCGCTTCCTTGCTGGGCTAGGAAAATGCAGGTTTTGTGCACCTGAATTATAATCTTGCTGTGATAATACGCCTGTATTGATTCAACAAAATGAGTTGTCTTTTTCCTTTCACTTCGACATCTATAAGAAGGAAGGGCTGACAATCAGGAACATAAATATTTTGGACTTCACATCTTGTGGCATGAAGATGTTTTAAAAAACGTGTAATAATTGCAAAATAAAATTTACCAGGAAATGCAGTCTGTCTGAACCTGGAGGATGAACTTCTCACAAAAAGCACTTATTTCAGAGCAGTGTTAAAGTGTTATAATCGCCTAAGCACCTAAAAGGCAGAAAATAGACAGCATTATGTTAAACATGCAACAATCCAAATATAAATACGTAGAAAGTGCTGTCGGAGTCCGGGCCGTCTCTCCGCTTTATTAAAAGCACACAGGGTGCTGGCTCCCACGGCACTTTATTCTGGAGACTGTCTCTGGTTCCGAGGGGCTTCTCCCGCAGACCCTGTGCTGTTGTGACTGACACCACCCGAGGGATCGCGGAAAGTTTCAACTCCACATTTTACACCAGTCTGATGTCTTCTTATGCGTTCCAGTTTGTTTAAAGGGCTTGGTTTTGGTTGGATTTTGGCGCTTAATTGTAATTGTTGTATGCTACTCGACATTTTGATAAAAACAACCTCATTGACCATGTCTGTTGCCATTTCTGAAGAAAGCTACGTTTGTGTAACCAAATGGGGAAGACAGCTTTCTTCAAAAAGAGCATGACCGTTTGCCTAGCCCATCTCACCTCTTTCTATGATGCGGCCCCATCTCGGGTGTGGATAGCAGACTCCATCCAGGTTCTCATCAGTCCTGCAATTTTCCGGGCTGGAATTGCAGCTTCGCGCTTTTACTTCTGGTGATGGTGGCCCGACGGCTTTTGCTCAGCAGGCCAGAGGCAGCGACAGCTCGCAGGCCGCTCGAGAGGAGTTTTGGGGGTGGCAGGACTACGCCCCCTCATTTGACAACAGAACCCCAGCCTCCCTGGGGAGACGACGTCCCCTCCTCCCACCAGCCCGTGGGTGCTGAGGGTGACCCTTACACCTGCTCTGGGGTGGAGGGTGGTTGGCCGGCAGAGCCCTGCACGGAGGGGAGGGGAGTGTGGGGCGTCAAGTCCTCCGGCTCACAAGCCTTGCCTGGATGCTTAGAGCTATCAGGGAAGGAGCAGCTTTAGAGTGTCTCTATCTCACTGACGATTTGCAAAGTGGCGGGGGGGAGGGTGAGGTGTAAGTGGGCCCAGAAGCGAGTTACCAGACCACCTGGCTCCCCCAGGGGACCTGGCCACCTCCCTGTCCTTCTCCACCCCCCGTGTCTGTACACCACGGATGTACACGCACCTATCCCAGAGCCCAGCACCCGGCCTCACATAGCTTGTGAGCCAAGATGTTTCCTGATGAACAGTTTCAACAGCGCCCCTGCCAGGCCCAGCAGGGAGACCTCTGTGAAGACGCGCTCAAGGGCTTTTCTCTCCCCTAAGACGCTGACCTAGACGGGAACCATATTCCACAGACAGGGTCCTGGCCGGCTCACCCGACAAGCGGTTACGGAAGCCACGCCGCAGAGGGTGCCCCAGGCACCTCATCTGGTGGGACGGGTGAAGCCCGCTTACAGACACACCCGGCCTCGCTGCTTGATTTCCGAAGAATTACTGCATTTCTAAAATTCCTTTGTGAGAGGCAGCACCCCCACTGGACTGTGTAAGACGGGTACAAAGGGAGAGAGGCAGGAAGTGTCTCCAGCTCCAAAATGGAAAATGCTCTATTTCTCCTTTAAGGGAAGCTGGAAATCGAAGGTCTGTCAACTCTGGCCTCTGGTGATGGGGATCAGCCCACTCCTCCACCGCGAGGGTCACTTGCGGCTCACCCCACGGCTCAGGGTGGGCGTCTGCTCACACACACCTGAGCACAGGTGCTGCGGGCGGGATGGCAACGTGGAGAGACGCCAGAGACCCCCAGAGCAGGGGCTTCCCGGGGCCCGGCCCGGAAGGACGTTGGTTTAGAATCAGCATCTTCTTTTTTTTTTTTTTGCCCTCATGCCTGCAAGCGGGACCAGGCGCAGACCCTGCTGACACTCACTGGAGAGGGTCTTTCCCTGCGGCTGCCCGCTCGGCCGTGGCGTTCACCTGCCGAGAGCGGCCGAGAGCGTGTGGCTCCTCGTGTGGGTCCGTCTTCGCCTCAGTCGTGGCTCCCGCCTCCTTGTGAGAAAACCCGCCACACAGCTGATTCTCCCGCGCAGACAGCGTCTAGGTCAGTGCTCTCAGTGAATGAACGGCTATGATGTAAGCCAATGGTCTGAGTCTGTTGTTTTGGTTTTATTTTTGCGGGGGAGGAGGGGTTATATCCGGAACACATTTGATGGTCAGGTCAGTGGACAGGATGAATGTGAACACTTTGGCTGAACCGCCATCTGTGTGTATGCGAGTGTGTGTACAGGGTGTGTGTGCGCGCGTGTATGTGTGTGCGTGTGTGTGGATGTGTGTAGTGTGTGTGAGAATGTGTGTACAGTGTGTGTGTGAAGGTGTCTACAGTGTGTGTGCATGTATGTGTGAATGTGTGTACAGTGTGTGAATGTGTGTGCATGTATGTGTGAATGTGTGTGCATGTGTGTGAATGTGTGTACAGTGTGTGCATGTGTGTACGTGTGTGAATGTGTGTACAGTGTGTGTACGTGTGTGAATGTGTGTACAGTGTGTGTGAATGTGTGTACAGTGCATGTGTGTGAATGAGTGTGAAGGTGTCTAGTGTGTGCATGTATGTGTGAATGTGTGTGCATGTGTGTGAATGTGTGTACAGTGTGTGCGTGTGTGAATGTGTGTACAGTGTGTGTACGTGCGTGTGTGCGTGCGTGCAGCCCAGGCCTCCAGTGAGTGAGGAAAAGTCAGGAGGGGATGTTGAAAGTGAGTTGAGGGTCGATGGAAGGCAGGGCCCCCGCCGCGCCCCCTCTGCGCCCAAGCCACGCCCCCTCTGCGCCCAAGCCACGCCCCCTCTGCGCCCAAGCCACGCCCCACCGCGCATCTGTGAAATGAAAGAGACGCTTCGGCGTCCACAGAGAGAAGCAAGGCCACGACGGCCGTGTAGGAGCTCCCTAAAGACCGGCCCGGACTTGCTGAAGGGATAATAAAATTCCTTTAGATATTTTTTGGTTCTTGCATTTTAATGAAAAGATTGATTTCTAGTCATTATTTATCTATTGTCAAATTTTCACAAACAGCTGTAGTGACAATTGCTGAATTTCTACTCTGTGTTTAGAGGAAACTGTCAATTCACAAACATGGAATTGTGCTATTATCTATGTCGAAGGCGTTTTTCTGTAAATATACAGATTTAGTGCTGGTTTTCAATAAATATACAAAGATACTAATTACCACTAGAACTATTTGTTAACACTCAAAAATACATATAAAATAAATAAAAGAAATGCCATTTTTCCATTAAAAATTCAAAAATATTTGTCTTGAGGCTGCCTCGCACATAATATTTGGAAATTGTGCCATCATTACGCAGTTGACTTTACCTCTTGTTCTCCGGTCCTTCCCAGCGACTCTTCACCGGCCTCTCCGGGAGGCTCCTCTCGCTTTCGCGGGAGGGACCTTGGTCCGCGCCGCGGGAGAAAGCCGCACGCCGTGGGCCCTGCCGGGCAGGACTGGCCCGTGGGCTGTGTGGCGTGTGGCCCTGACCCGCTGCCCTGTGGGCCCGCCTGCCCGGGGCGCTCTCCTTAGTTTATTCCCGTGTCGAGTGTGAGGGGCATGTTCACCCCCTGCTGTTAAAAATCTTTGTAAAACTTACAGAGTTATGAACAACACTCCTACAAACACGGGGCTCAGAGCTCTCCACTCTCCTCCCTCTGGTCCAGCGGTGGTCGAGCTCGGGCCCCACGGTGGACAGTGTGGGCTGAGCCCCCCAGGCCCGTCAAGGGCACACAGCTGGGCCCTTCCCCTGGACGTGCCTGCGGCTGAAGGGAGACTTCCCCACTCCGGGGAGAGGGCGCCTGCAGGACACGGGGGGAGGTCGGTTGCTGGGGGCGGTCAGAGCAGCCCCTGAAGGAGGGGCTCGGAGGGGACCGAGCGTCTCCTCCTCCAGGTCGGCCGCCCAGCAGCCGCGCCCAGCACCTTTGCAGCAGCTCCTCGAGCCAGTCAGGAGGGCTTGGGGTGAGAGGGCTCGAAAGGGGGGCCCTGGGCGACCGAGGCTGCTTTTGTTCAAGCAAACGCCCCTCTGCGAGCTCTGGGAGTCAGCACTCTCACTGGCAAAGTGAGGTCTCAAGGGGCTGTGAGGATGAGCGATGGCATACACGTGGTCTCAGCGCAGCGTCCAGCTCGTGGTGAGATCAGACAGGTTATTGTCGTCACCACGATCCTCATCACCACGCATCGACTCTCGTCCAGAAAGCGCAGAGGGCTCCCTGCGTGGCCCCGAACTCGTCCAGAAGCCTCTCTGCAGACCTGAGGGGAGCCTCGTGAGCAACTGATGAGTCGCAGGGCTCCGCGTGAACCTGGAGTCACTGCGGGCGCGGAGGCCAGGGGTTTACACGGACGGGAGCCAGGCGCCCGGCTCGGGGAAGCCGGCCCCTCGCACGGGCCGGCTTACGGCAAGATCAGCGTGTGCCCAGGAGGAGCCGGGGGCTCTGTGCACCGCAGACGAGAAACCTGGGCCCGGCCGGAGCAGAGACGCGCCCCTCGACGCCCTGCCGGGAGCGGGTGGACAGGCGCCCCAGCCAGAACCTCTGGGGGCGCGTATGGTTGTCGAGCGTGACCTGCTCGGGTCAACTGCCGTGAAAGTGTGCGGGAACCGCTACACGGACTTGGGTTCTTCGTGGACAGCAGAGAGGCGCTTGGACGTCACTCCGCTGATGGCAACCACTCGGCGCCCCGCGGGGGCAGAGCGCAGCTGGGACGGCTCCTCCCTCTGTCTCCGCGGGGCCTGCCTCCACCCCTGCCGTTGCGCTGGAGATCCGGGACGCCCCGCGCCGCTTCCTCCCGCGGATGCGCTCGTGACCCCGTCTGTCTGCCCCGCTCGTGACCCCCTGTCTTCCCGTCATTTTCCTCTCTGTTTTGTTTGTGAGAGATGTGTGCTTCGTGGCTGAAAAGCAGCTGATGCTGGTCATGTACTGTGCTGAAGATAAGGAAGGCCACACGTCTCCGAGTGACTGGGCTCCAGAAATGTTCACACTTCAGTGTGGGTGGAGGGGCAGGATCCGCTGTGAAAGTTACAGGCTGGCTTTGTACTCGCGCTGCCCAGGTGGTGCTAGCGGCAAAGACCCCGCCTGCCAGTGCAGCAGACGCCAGAGACACGGGTTTAACTCCTGGGTCGGGAAGATCCCCTGGAGAAGGGAATGGTAACCCCTTAGTAGTCTTGCCTGCGGAATCCCATGGACGGAGGACCCTGGCGGGCTACAGTCCCTGGGGTCGCAGAGAGTCGGGCACGACGGGACGACCGAGTGTGCACACATGCATTCATACATTTGCACAGGGCGCAGGTCCTGAGCAAAACTCCAAGCTGAACACGTTAAATACGTCAAAGGCCCCACCCAAGGGCGTTTCTCTGGAGTTGGTTCAACATGAGAAAATCCTATGTGTTTAGTTTCGAGTCCTTCCAGATTGAGAAAAGCCGTGTGATCTTAAAACTTGCAGAGACATTTGATAAGATTCAATATAAATTTGTCACAAAAATCTTGTTAAAATAGAAATTATGTTTAAGTGGATGAATCTCTCAAACAACAGCAAAAAGAAAAAGAAGAAAAAAAAAGACAGAAAAACTCTAAACTACAACAAAACTCACTGCTAATAGCAAAACATTTCAGAATTTTTCTCACAAAAATCAAGATCAAGTCCAGAATGCTGGCTATCACCATTTCCGTTCAACACTGAATTAACACAAAAGACAAGAAAAAGTAGGAAATGCAAACACTGAGAAGAAAAGGCAAACTGTCACCATCTTGGTGACTAGACTGCAGACGGACATCACCCCCCACGAACACTTAGAACCTCTTTTAGAATCCATAGGACACCTGCCCATGTTGAGCAGTGTGTATCGATATTAAAAACCAAATGGCCTTTCTCCTACCAGAAACATTTAGAAATCTTAATTGATAAGAACAACGAGTCGAAATCTGCCCCTGGTCAAGATGGAGAAATAGGAGCTGAATTTGCTTTCTAGCCCCAACAACTAAGACACCAGACAAAACCTATGAAATGTGTTGAAACCTTGGGCCTAACTGTTGTATCAGCTCTACATCATCGATGGATGTTTAGACCTGATAACTTCTGCTGTTTGTTCAACATCACATTTTTCTGCATTTCATGCAAAGTTCCTTTACTAATCCATTTTTCACTTGTATGGAAAGCCTGCTTGAGTAATTCTTTAGAAGTGAGTTTATGGCTTCTGAGTTCTTGCCCATCTAAATACAGACTTATTTGTCCCAACATTTAAACCATAATTGACCTAATCATATAATTCATCATCCTTTACCTGTAACTCTGCAAATACGACTTTATTGCTATTTTGCAGTTGGTGCTGCAGTTGAAAAAAATCAAGTGCCAGCCTGAATATCTTTCCTTTATAGGTAGTTTGTATATTTACAAAATTGACGTGTCTTATTGAAGTTTTATTTTTTCTCCTTATTCTTAGAAAGTGCCAACTTACTCAGGGACTGAAGAGTGTGGTTCTTATCCCAATCCTAACTGAGTGTCCGGGGGCCATCTTGCAGGAGAAAACTCTTCCCTGGACCTGGCTTGGGGTCTCAGGTCTCATGGATGGCAGGGCCACGAGCTGCCCTCCTCTCACCTGCCTGGACAAGCAGGTGGCTGTGGGGCTGGAGTTGGGCAGACACACAGCTTCTCTCCTGGGAGTGGTCAGTGCTTGTCTCTGCTCTCCTCCCTGAGTCACTCCTCCTAAACCCTAAGATGGTCCCAGGTGGAGGCGCAGGAGGGTGAGTGCGGAACCTCGTGTGAGTGGAAAGACCGTTGGAGAGGGTCCTGCCTGCCAGCCGGAGGGGCCTGGGGCTTTGGACTCTGCTTGGACATCTGAAAGCCCAGGGATGTGGGTTAGCCCTTGGTCACTTTTCCAGGAATGCACGCGTGCGTGCTAAGTCCCTTCAGTTGTGTCCGACTCTCTGTGACCCCATGGACTGTAGCCCGCCAGGCTCCTCTGTCCATGGGATTCTCCAGGCAAGAATACTGGAGTGGGCTGCCATTCCCTCCTCCAGGGCATCTTCCTGACCCAGGTAGAGCCCAGGTCTCTTACATCTCCTGCTTTGACAGGCGGATTCTTTACCACAAGCGCCACCTGAGGAGCTGCTCTCCAGGGTTAGGTGATGGGTTAGGGCTTCCTCTTGCCTGGCCAGCTCTCTACCCACTGTGGGGTGTTTGCCACAGAGGCCCTTCCCCGAGCAAGGACGGCACCTCCTCACTGCCCTCGGCCACAGACAGAAGCAAGAGTCTCTCGGTCTCTCGTGGCCTTGGGGGCTGGAGATGGGGGCTCGGGCTTCCCAGGGCTTCATTCCCAGAGCCCTTGGCCCCCGACTCATCAGATAGTGTCGAGACCTTAGGTTCCTGATGCCCACGTGGCTCACCAGGCTCACAGACCCTGACATACGCTGGTTTCCTCCCTTCTGCAGCATCAGAGAAGCTCCTCTGGAGCAGAGCGGAGAATGTCACCTTCTCTGGGAATTTTCACCGGGTCCCTGCCAGGCGCTGACACAGACTGCGCTTGTTGGGATGTTGTGTGTGGAGGGGCGTGACTCTGGTCTGTACTGACTCTGTGCTTTTACAACATCAAGGCACCTAGGCCTGCAGAGATGAGGCCCCTCAAATCACGTGTCAGCGCACACGGAAAAATGCTCTCCGTGTCCAGTCTGCTCCATGTTACAGGCAAAGTGCAGCTGCCATGAGCTCTGTGAAGCTGTTGGGAACAGACCTTTGGTGGCTCACACGCTTGGCACGGAGAGGAATCTGGGGGCTGAGAGCACAGGGCAGACCCTGGAGCCACTCTGAGGTCAGCTGGGGTGGTACCTGCCCACGGCTCACTGGCTGGGCTGGGAGGTTGTAGCCGGTGATCTCTCAACATCGCCAGCAAAATCATCACCTAAAGGAAGTTAACCTGAATCTTCACTGGAAGGACTGATGCTGAGGCTGAAACTAATCCTCTGGTCACACGATGTGAAAAGCTGACTCACTGGAAAAGACCCTGATGCTGGGAAAGAATGACGGCGGGAGGAGAAGGGGACGACAGAGGAGGAGATTGTTGGATGGCATCACTGACCAGATGGACATGAGTTTGAGTGAACTCTGGGAGTTGGTGATGGACAGGGAGGCCTGGCGTGCTGCAGTCCACGGGGTCACAAAGGGTCAGACACGACTCTTGGTGACCCCATGACTAAAAACAACAGCAGCGTGGGTCTAGTTTACTTTTTAAGCATCTAGAACTTTTTTAGAAAGTGCTTTCTCCCAGACCATGCCTCAGCGTTCCCTAGACACACAGACGGGAGCTGTGTTCCCTCCCAGGCCGATGGGGCCTGGGTTTCAGGTGCAGACCTCTGTGTCCAGGTGGGGTGGAGGTGATCAGGCCCAGAACAGTGCAGGGAAGGGCACTGTCTGCCTGCTGAGCCTCAGGGGTCTCTGGGGGGCAGTTTAGGGGCTGGAGAGGGTGGGGGTCCGGAAGGAAGAGTGATAATTCCTGCTTAACCAGGCTCATGTGTATGGGGCTCTGTGGATGACGACAGTCGGCGGGGAACGCCCTCCAGCCATTAGGACGAGACCCAGCTGGGCGCTGGAAGCAGGCGGGGGTGCCCGGCTCATCGTCTCATAGCACCTGAGGTGCTGTGGAGCCTCCTCCAGGGCGGGGACAGTGCCGGGTGCCTGGCAGGCTGGAGGGGAACGCACCCAGGGCCGAGCGCCCGGGCCTGCGTGTGCACTCCGTGTGTGCCTGCGTGGGTGTGTACTGCAAACTGCGGCGTGACTGTTAACCAGCTCCACCAGCGACGGCATCTCAGAAGCCTGGAGTCTTCAGTACTCACGCGAGGATGCTGACGTGAGTCTCCTCCGAGCGGGGCCCCAGCCCCTGGGTGCCGTCTGGTTGACCCTCTGCGCAGTCCACAGAGGGGTGCCTTGGGGGCCCTGATCCCGGCTCCCTGCCCCACCCCCCTTGGCCGGGAGGAGAAGCAGGGAGCCCAGAATCTCGGCGCTCTGGGCTGCGTTCTGGCTGGGCTCTGCCAGTGTCCGGTCCCCACCGCGTCTCCGCACCCATCACTGGACTGAGGGGGGCTGGCTGCCGCCACCTCCCCTGCCCCTTTGGGCTTCTGAGCACCCCATCACCCCGTGATGCCCCTCTGTTAAGTTGTTCCGTTTTCCTGCAGGACCCCAAGTGGTCCCCGCCCTCCTCTGCTGGTCCCCTCTTCACATTCGATGCTGCTCAGACCAGCTTCCTATAAGCGAGTTGGAGACTGTCCCTGCGCCCTGAGGACAAACCCAACGGCCCTGTGCTCGGGGATGCGGCCCCTGGAGACGTGGGCAGAGCCCGAGGGAAGCCGGGGCTCCCTTAACCGTGGGCGGTGGCGCTGGAGCAGCACAGCCCCTGACGGACAAGGAGACCGGTCAGGGTGGGCCAGAGCCCGCCCCAGGGCCGCTCGGGGAGACGCAGCTCAGCCAGGCTGTGCCCGTGGTTCGCGACCCGGGCTTTCTTCGCGGTGGCTTCTCCACACAGAGCTTCGCAGAGGGCCGGCCGGCAGCACCCATGCCTCCAGGCAGACGCCGGCCCAGGCGGCCCCACGGGACCCCCGCCTCCAGCCACACCTCGCGCCCTCCCAGGACGGCCTCCGGTCACAGGCACTTAGCGTCCTCGTGGAGTAGACCTGGGCCCTGTCCCTGGGAGCGTGGTCACATCCTTGGACTAGAGCCTCACGGCCGAGAACAGCACTCTGAGGCATCACGTGTGTGGGTGCACACGCCCGCACGCCTCCCACGTGAAGCGGTGAGCGCCCGGACGCCGTGTGTACACGTGCGCATCTCCCACAGGAAGCCGTGAGCGCCCGGACACTGTGTGCACATGCATGCGCCTCCCATGCGGAGTGGTGAGCACCAGACGCCGTGTGCACGCGCGCGCGCCTCCCGCAGGAAGCGGCGAGCCCCTGGCCGCTGTGAGGAGAGAGCGAGGAGCCGGGCGAGGCCCCGAGTGGCGCCTGGGCGGGCGCGGAGGAAGGGCCGGCAGGGCTGGGCGCGCCAGCGAGGGGCCGGCGGCCCGAGGCCCGGTCACCGCCCGGCCGGGCTGGCGGGACGCAGGAGCCGCGTCGCCCGCTGGCGGTGAGGAGACGGCAGGCTCCCGGGCGGCGCACGGCAGGCCAGCCCAGGGCTGGGTTCAGGCCCGGGATCCACCGGCTCCCAGCCCGCGGCCTCCACGGGGACCAGCGCCCCTGGGAACAAGGGCCCATTCCCGGGAAGGGCCTTGGGAACGGGGGCCAGAGCGGGAGAGGGGACGGTCCCTGCGCGCCGCGCTGACCGTCCGCGGGGCCCTGGGCGCTTGCAGGCTGGGGACGCGAGCCAGCCAGGGCCCCCGGTGCTCCATAATTGTGCTTCCCAGGACGCGGGTTAACGCCGGCCAAGCTTCCCGGGTTTAGACTGGGTCACACAGATCTAAGGCCTGCCTGCGTCCTCCCCCGAGCGCTGCATTGTGCAAATGGCTGACTGGTGTCCTCCGAGCCCGCCTTAGTTGCTGGCTGTTTTAAAATTCCATTGCTAGACAACGAAAAGGAAGGAAGGGAGAAAGAAAATCACTACACCCCCTCTACGACCACCCCTCCTGTGTCCCACTCTCCTGTCACCCCTCTCCTCCACCCCCTCTCCTGTCTCCCCCCTCCTCTCTCCCCTCTCCTCCACCCCCTCTCCTGTCTCCCTCTCCTCTCTCCCCCCTCCTGTCCCCCCTCTCCTGTCTCCCCCCTCCTGTCTCCCCCCTCCTGTCTCCCCCCTCCTGTCTCCCCTCTCCTGTCTCCCCTCTCCTGTCTCCCCCTCCTCTCTCCCCTCTCCTGTCTCCCCCCTCCTGTCTCCCCCCTCCTGTCTCCCCCCTCCTGTCTCCCCCTTCTCTCTCCCCTCTCCTGTCTCCCCCCTCCTGTCTCCCCCCTCCTGTCTCCCCCTCCTCTCTCCCCTCTCCTGTCTCCCCCCTCCTGTCTCCCCCTCCTGTCTCCCCCCTCCTGTCTCCCCTCTCCTGTCTGCCTCTCCTGTCTCCCCTCTCCTGTCTCCCCCCTCCTGTCTCCCCTCTCCTCTCTCCCCTCTCCTCTCTCCCCCCTCCTGTGTCCCACTCTCCTCTCTCCCCTCTCCTCTCTCCCCCCTCCTGTGTCCCACTCTCCTCTCTCCCCTCTCCTCTCTCCCCTCTCCTCTCTCCCCCCTCCTGTCCCCCCTCTCCTCTCTCCCCTCTCCACCTCCCTCCTGTCGCCCTTCTCACTGCCCAGACCTGCCTACCCAGAGATGCAGGGAGGTGAAGGCTGGCATTGAATATGGACAATTTGGGGAAGGAGGCAGGAGGCGGTCGTTCTGATGAGCAGGAGGGTGCCCTGTGGTCCCTGGATCTTCCCCGGCTTTGGGAGGTTGGTCCTGCCAGCAGGTCTGGCTGCCCCGTCTGCTTCGCTCTGTGTGCTGAACTGGGGCATCTGGGGCTTGAATCAGCAGCTGCTCCCACCCTACCCGACTTTGTGGTAATTTCTGATGTTGCCTGGATGCTGACTTGTTTAATAGCATCAACTGAGGCAGATGAAAAACTTTCCCCGGGGCCATGCCTGGTGCAGTCGGGGGTACCGGAATATGACCGAAAGAGGCACGCGGTGGCACTGCAAGTGCCCGATACTGAAGGGCAGACCCGCAGCCCTGGCCCCGCGAGGTTGCCCTTCAGTCGGCTCAGGGGGGTCCTGTGCTGCTGGGAGGACGTCTCTTTCTTGGCAGCTGGCTGGGACCGAGCTCTGCTTCAGCCCACGTCCTTCTTCATGCACCGGACCAGGCCTCTGAGTCCACCCGGCTGCGCGGGTGCTGGTGAGCCTGGGCAGAGCCCTGGTGTTGAGAGCGTGGGTGGCAGCGTGGCCAGCTGCAGTGCCCAGGTAGTGCCCAGGTGCTCTGCCAAACCCCTGCACTTCACTAGGAGGTGTTTGCAGACGTGGCAACCCCCGCAGTCAGCCTTCTTCACGAGGCTGGGCTTCCTCTGGTCAGTTTCCTTAGGGGAGGGGAAATTCTGCCCTAAGAAATCCCTGTGGCATCAGCTCCCCTGAAGTTCCCACCTGTGGCCTGCTCTGTGGGTCTCAGGTTTGCCAGCCCCTGACAGGATCAGTGAGATAAGCCTTCAACTAGAGAAACGAATGGGTATAGATGCCCGTGGGTGCACACGGGCATGTCTGTTCATGTGCTTATCTGCTTAAGCTTGCTTGTTCATCAGCGGGACCCTCTGGAGCACCCTGACTGGCGCGGTGTCGCCCTCTATTTCCCATCTGTGTGATGGTAACAGTGTCCACCGTGTGGGACTAAGAATTAAAGGAAGGCTTACATCGCAATTGCCGTTTTGGGAGCCGTTGGTTGCAAAGAGGTTTGTCAAAGCTGATGAAGATGGCGTTTTGGTGGGTGTGCCAAGGGACTATTCCTGGTTGTTGGCAGTGGTTGAGGCCCCGGTGATGCTGGTACTTAGCGGGGCGTGTGGTGAGGGTCTGGCACCACCAATGTGTCAGTGGAGAGTGTCTCCAGGCACAGGAAGCGGGTCACAAACACCGCTGTGATGACTGGTCCTTAACAGATTCCCTCTTTTGAATGATCACATTTTTTTGCTTGTTTTTCTTCTCTTAAAATAAGAACCCTCTTCTCCTTTTCATCTGCTCGGGGGGGATCTGAGGTCAATTTCCAAGGATGCAGTGAACAGCATTTAAGGCATGGCCCCTGGGAATGCACTTGGGAGTGAGGAGGGAAACAGAGGAGGCGTGGCTCAACAAATCCGGTTTCCTGGCAAAACCAGTGAGGCTGAGGGTCCCGGGGGTCAGCTGCTCCCCATTGTCTGCAGTTGGGAGGTCAGTGCCCAAGCCGCATGATGCTGGGCAGGGGGAGTGGCCCCTTGGAGCCCAGGCCGCACTAGGGGGATGGTTCTACTGAACCTTGGTGCTTTTCTGCTCCGTGACTTTAGCCACCAACTGTCACTTCCGTGGACTCAGTCAGCATCACTGAACAGGAAATTGCTTTATTATTCTGCTAAATGGGCACTTTGTTTGGATAGAGGAGTGGCTAATGAAAATGACTGCACTGTAATGTGGAAAAGATAAAGTGCTAAACAGTGCTGTGATGGTCACCAGCTGACATAATTTGTGCTGTTATTAGGGACAATTTGTGACTTTTTAAAAGTCGAGTGGGTCCAAATGTCACATGGGGAAAACGTTAGTTAAAACATCCCAGAGTAGCGAACCATTTAGAGAAGGAACTCTGAGGAGACTTAAGCCTTCCTGTTTTAATTCGTTATTGAACAACACGGACAGTTTGCATCCTGCACTCAAAACAGCTCACCAGGCCCCTCCTGGGCTCTGCCCTCCTTTCACCCTGGACCGATGTTTTGCTCGGAAGATGCGAGACTTTCTCCACAAATAAGAATTTCCGGAAGAGTCATCACCTTCTGCCCCCATTCGCTTCTTTCGCATCCTCTTTGAGCAAAACAGCACGCGAGAGTCCTGGGCGGCGGCGCCGGTGAGAAGGTCTCCCGCTGGACGGGCGAGACTTCACGGTGAGGGGGGAGTAGCGGGCACCACGCGCGGCGTCGTCATGATTCAGCAGAGGCCCCCGCGTGGGATCTGGGAGGTTGCTGAAGCCTGGCGTATTCCTGAGCTGGAGGAGGACTGATGCACCGAGGCACCCGTTCACTCAGTGAGCGCCTGAGGGCAGCTCCTCAGGACGCACAGCGCGGAGTGGCCCGGTCCTTCCTGGTGGCTGCAGAGCTGCAGTGACATTTTTCCTCAGTGCTTGAGGCCAGAACAAACCCTGAACAGGTCTGTTTATTCGGTAGTTAGGGCCAAACAATGAGAATTTATGAAACTGAAAGAAAAAGAAACACTATTTTTGCTTCATTTTCCAGTCACCAGAATTCCTTATCAAGGGGACGTGATGTCCACTGGGTGCTGAATGACACGTGGACACGTGCGGTCAGACTGGGCTCTGCCCCGGCCCCTTCCTGCTCAACATAGACTTCTGAGCATACTTGATTTTTGTGTCAGCAACTGTTGAACATCAGGCTTGGCAAGCACGGTGTTCCAGGAAGGGATGGAGTACAGCCTGATATGGGAAACGGTGAGCTAGGGCACCAGCTGGACCGCTGAGGCTGAGAGCCGGGGCCTTCCCTGTGAAGATGCAGACAGTTCCTCCGTGTCCTGTGGGTTTCCTGCGGCACCCCTGGGGACCCAGGCACACACTTTGGGAACCACAGTCTAGGCCACATGATGCAGTGCCCCGTCTCAGATGACGTGTCCTCCGAACTGCTTGCGAGTCCACGGTAACGTGGAAACGGAGAGTCAGCCTAGAAAGCGTTTCAGTCACGACACAGGATGCTTTTCTGGTTAAGGCTGGTAGTTCGTATTTACTTTTTATTTTTCTAGCAATTTATCTTCATGTAAATTTGCAGAGTAGTGTCTTCAGTGGGTTGGAATCAAAAAGCAAACAGGGCTTCCCCACAGATGGTTTGAGAAGACCTGTTCTAGGGGTTCTATTGAGGGAAGACAGACATAAAGATAGATAGATGCTTCCAAACTCTGAAGTCAAGACTGAGATAGCATTATTACTAAATTACCACAACTAAACCCAGTCGTTGTAAACCGTTTAAAGGCCCGGTTAATGAGAAACTGCTAATTTGTTTTTGCAAGGTCCTGGAATATTTAACCAAAAGACATTTTTGCAGATATAGTAAGAAGTGTCGTGTACCATCAGATGAAGTATCAATTTTATTGTATAATATAGTTGAAAGTGGAGTGGACCTGCCTTCTAAGGTTGAATTAGAAGTTCTGGTTGTCCTTGCCCTCCCCTGTCCCTCCTCCCCGCTTACTGTCTTGTCCATCACAGGAATGTTCTGGACAAAAATTCAGACTCAGCCTGAGACCACCGAGACCCTGTGTTAGCATGTTTTAGTGGTAGAGTTTTATCTTTGTTCACTTGTCCTTAAAATCACTTGAGTGAGACATGACTGTACTGGTTACTCAATAAATGCTTTTTGCTTGGATTATGGGGGGTGGACCCTTTGAATGAGCTTCAGGGACTGTGGAAACAGGAGAAAGGGAAACGCCACCCAGACTGCTGTAACACAACGATTCTTTTCTGTATTTGCTAGTTGGAACATGATAGCCAGAGAAACTGTTATAAATTAGAAAGGCGCACAGAATTTAGAGCCCAAAAGAATCACATGGAAGTGTGATTGATCTGTCCTCTGGGTTTTGGTGACTCACTGCGAGTCCCGCTGTGTGCTGGGCAGCGGTGTGTGGCGAGGCAGAGATGTTTAGTAAGCACGAGTTGCATGTGCCGTCGAGTGCGTGCTTGTGAAGAAAACGTGCCTGGGTTGCTCTAAAGCTGTTCTGGAAGCCAAGTGTGTGTTGGGAGGGGAGAGGCTTGAGGACAGGGGCTGAGCCTCTTGCTGGGCGAGGGATCCTCAGAGCCTGGGGTCGGTCTCTCGGGAGGGGTGCCATTGCCCTGTGAAGACTCATCAGCGTTTTAAGGGGAGACGTGTGTGCTCCTGTGTGCTCTTTCCTCCCTTGACTACTTTGTCTTTTTGTTGATTTGTAGCTTTTGATGTTGAACATAGGACGGATAATATTTGTAATGCCTAAGAGCGGCTTCTGCCTTCTCTCTTCAGCAGAGAGGGGGTTTCAACTTCTGAATTTTAAAAGTCTTCTGCTTAGAAAAAGCTTTCCAAGATGCAGGAGAGTACACAGAGCTGCCATCAAGAGCGTGGATGTCGAGAGCTGTTAGGATTTCTCAGTGCCTCCACTTCTAAACCTTTCAGCTCTAAGGAGATCCCAATACGGCCCCAAATATTTGGCCCTTAAGAAATAAAGCTTCTACGTATATGTCAAATGAATTAAATCTGGCACTAGACTACATCCATTTCATTTACGTTCTGGTTCTGTGAGCGCTTTTTGATATTTGGGCTTCCCTGATGGTTCAGCTGGTAAAGAGTCTGCCTGCACTGCAGGAGACGTGGGTTCGATACCTGGGTTGGGAAGATCCCCTGGAAGAGGGCATGGCAACTCACTCCAGTATTCTTGCATGGGAAATCACACGGACAGAGGAGCCTGGTGGGCTATAGTCCATGGGGTCTCAAAGATTAGGACACAACTGAAGCAAGGAAACACTTGATATTTAGAAAGTTGTTTTCCCTGTTTTATAAACCTCTAAAAATTAGAGCCTTGGATCTTGCTGTCGATAGAAGGAATTAAGTGTCAAAGGTCAAGTTCATTTCAAAACAGATTAAGACAGATTCTGAAGTTGGCACAATTTTTGCACACTGCATGACAGGAGCTTTTCCCGTTTTCGTTTCCTGTTGTGTATGTTTTCAAGATGAAAAAAGTGTTTGTACTGTGACCCCTTGCTTTTAGAATTCTTCACACAGGGGATCAGGCTACAACGTCCATATTTCAATCCTAAAACAAATACAGTCTTTAGGTCAGAAGGTGGTTGAATGAGGCTGTCATATACAAATACCAAGAGAATGCAGTGGTCATAGCAAAGACCCTCTCCCAACAACACAAGAGAAGACTCTACACATGGACATCACCAGATAGTCAATACCAAAATCAGATTGATTATGTTCTTTGAAGCCAAAGATGGGGAAGCTCTATACAGTCAGCAAAAACAAGACTGGGAGCTGACTGACTCAATCATGGACTCCTTACTGCCAAATTCAGACTTAAATTGAAAAAAGTAGGGGAAATGACTCAACCATTCAGGTATGACCTAAATCAAATCCCTGATGATTATACAGTGGAAGTGACAAATAGATTCAAGGGCTTAGATCTGAGAGACACAGTGCCTGAAGAACTATCGATGGAGGTTCGTGACTTTGTACAGGAGACAGGGATCAAGACCATCCCAAAGAAAAAGAAAGGCAGAGAGGCAAAAAGGCAAAATGGTTGTCTGAGGAGGCATTACAAATAGCTGTGAAAAGAAGAGAGGCGAAAAGCAAAGGAGAAAAGGAAAGATATACCCATTTGAATGCAGAGTTCCAAAGAATAGCAAGGAGAGATAAGAAAGCCTTCCTCAGATATCAGTGCAAAGAAATAGAGGAAAAGAATAGAATGGGAAAGACTAGAGATCTCTTCAAGAAAATTAGAGATACCAAGGGAACATTTCATGCAAAGATGGGCTCAATAAAGGACAGAAATGGTCTGGACCTAATGGAAGAAGATAGTAAGAGGTGGCAAGAATACACGGAAGAACTGTACAAAAAAGATCTTCATGACCCAGATAATCACGATGGTGTGATCACTCATCTAGAGCCAGACATCCTGGAATGTGAAGTCAAGTGGGCCTTAGAAAGCATCACTACAAACAAAGCTAGTTGAGGTGATAGAATTCCAGTTGAGCTATTTCAAATCCTGAAAGATGATGCTGTGAAAGTGCTGCACTCAATATGCCAGCAAATTTGGAAAACTCAGCAGTGGCCACAGGACTGGAAAAGGTCAGTTTTCATTCCAATCCCAAAGAAAGGCAATGCCAAAGAATGCTCAAACTACCGCACAATTGCACTCATCTCACACGCTAGTAAAGTAATGCTCAAAATTCTCCAAGCCAGGCTTCAGCAATACATGAACCGTGAACTTCCAGCTGTTCAAGCTGGTTTTAGAAAAGGCAGAGGAACCAGAGATTAAATTGCCAACATCTGCTGGATCATCAAAAAAAACAAGAGAGTTCCAGAAAAACTACTTCTGCTTTACTGACTATGCTAAAGCCTTTGACTTTGTGGAAAATTCTGAAAGAGATGGGAATACCAGACGACCTGACCTGCCTCTTGAGAAATCTATGCAGGTCAGGAAGCAACAGTTAGAACTGGACATGGAACAACAGACTGGTTCTAAATAGGAAAAGGAATACGTCAAGGCTATTATTGTCACCCTGCTTATTTAACTTCTATGCCGAGTACATCATGTGAAATGCCAGGCTGGATGAAGCACAAGCTGGAATCAAGATTGCTGGGAGAAATATCAATACTCTGATATGCAGATGACACCACTCTTTTGGTAGAAAGTGAAGAACTAAAGAGCCTCTTGATGAAAGTGAAAGAGGAGAGGGAAGAAGTTGGCTTAAAGCTCAACATTCAGAAAACGAAGATCATGGCATCTGGTCCCATCACTTCATGGGAAATAGATGGGGAAACAGTGGAAACATACAGACTTTATTTTTTGGGGCTCCAAGATTACTGCAGATGTTGATTACAGCTATGAAATTAAAAGACACTTGCTCCTTGGGAGAAAACTTATGACCAACCTAGACAACATATTGAAAAGCAGAGACATTACTTTGCCAACAAAGGTCCATCTAGTCAAAGCTATGGTTTTTCCAGTGGTCATGTATGCATATGAGAGCTGGACTGTGAAGAAAGCTGAGTGCCGAAGAATTGATGCTTTTGAACTGTGGTGTTGGAGGAGACTCTTGAGAGTCCCTTGAACTGCAAGGAGATCCAACCAGTAAATTCTAAAGGAAATCAGTCCTGAATATTCATTGGAAGGACTGATGCTGAAGCTGAAACTCCAATACTTTGGCCACCTGATTTGAAGAGCTGACTCATTTGAAAAGATCCTGATGCTAGGAAAGATTTAAGGCAGGAGGAGAAGGGTACGACAGAGGATGGGATGGTTGGAAGGCATCACTGACTCGATGGACTTGAGTTTGAGTAAACTCTGGGAGTTGGTGATGGACAGGGAGGCCTGGCATGCTGCAGTCCATGGGGTTGCAAAGAGTCAGACGTGACTGAGCGACTGAACTGAACTGATACAAATACCAGGAGAACATTAATTCTCTAATCCAAAATGGAATTATTCCCAGTAAAAGACATTGTTAGTCTTTACACATCAAGAATAACTTGACCATTTAAAAAGGAGAAGTACAAATCTGTAAATCAGAAAAGATGGTTAGCAGAAAAAATATATGCCTTACCGGCCTTCTGGTCTTCGTGTGGTCCAGAGTCACGGAGTCCTTCCCTTAGGGGGTCCTCACTGAGCGCCAGCCACATGCCAACGCTCCAGTCTCCGTCTGACCTCTACCCACCGTCAGGGGCTGAGTGTTTAGGCGCCAAAGGCCACGCTTGTTGGGGGCTGTTCACACAGAGGGCTTAGAACCCAGTGCCCGTGCTTCTTGAGGAGCGTCTCTGTTGACTTTATCAGGAGAGCTTCTTCGCTGTGGCTTAAACTGGACAGTTTGTGTCCAAGAGGGGGTGGGACTGCTTTTCTTGTGGGAAGGTCCTCGAGGAGGAGCTACGGCAGAGGCGGCATTTCAATCCAAGGTTCTGCCACTTACTTTCCACATGGAGAAGCTGAGGAGGTGGCCTCCCAGCCCCACCAGGTCATTTAAGCTGGAGTGCATTCTCCTCAGTGACGAAGACATTTGCACCTGGTGGTGGTGGTTTAGTTGCTAAGTTGTGTCCGACTCTTTGCAACCCTGTGGACTGTAGCCCGCCAGGCTCCTCCGTCCGTGGGATGCTCCAGGCAGGAATGCTGGAGTGGGCTGCTATTTCCTTCTCCAGGGCATCTTTGCAACCCAGGGATCGAACCTGTGTCTCCGACATTGGCAGGTGGATTCTTTAGCGTCTGAGACACCAGGGAAGCCTGGAGTGTATTCTCCTTGGTGATGAAGATATAGACTGCATCTTACTAACGTGCAGAAATCTCTGTACCTTCCATTCAATTTTACTGTGAATCTTAAAGCCTATTAAAAAAAAAATCCTTCCCCGTGTGGCACTGTCATTGGAGTGCGGTGTCGAGAAGAAAGGAAACTTAGTGGAGGCTGAAAAGACGGGGACCCGTGTGAGGACGGAGAGGGCCTCGGGGGAAAGAAGCGCCTCTGGTTCCCTGGCCCTCGGCTCACCTGTGCGAGGTGTGTGGCTCCAGAGCAGGCGGTTGGATGGGAGGCTGGGTCTGGGTGCTGGTTGGCGTGAGGCAGTAACAAACGCCGAGATGCATGAAACAGCGGGCGTGTGGGGGCCAGAAGTCAGTGAGGTGCGGGCGTGGCTGGGCTCCCTCCGACGGGCCTGGGGTGCTTCCTGGCCTCTCCCAGCCCCTGGCGGCTCCCGGGGACCCTGTGCTCCTTGCCTGTCCGCGGCACCCCTCCGCCGCTGTCTCAGGTCGCTCGGGCCTCTCTGGGTAGCTGGTGGTGGTGTCCTCACGGGCATCCTCCCTGTGGGTGCCAGGGATTAGATTTAGAGACTGTTTAATCCACGGTGAGCTCACCTGAACTTGACCTGTTTCCAAATAAGGCCACGTCCACGGTGCCCCCTAGGAGAGGGTCTTCAGCATCTTCTTTGCAGGGAGACACCACCAAGCCCACAGCAGCCGACGCGTCCGCAGTTGGCAAAGCATTGCAGCGTGGGGCCTACTCGGAGAAGATCTGACTACTTACCAGCAGAAGTAACGGGAGGGTCCACAGATTCATGGGCTTATGAGATCAGAGAAGGCCGCTGCTCCTCCGCTCCTCACAGGGAAGGGTGAACTCGGAAGGGCTGCGAAGTGCCGAGGCTGCTTCACGTCAGGCTGAGCTCACACCCGTGTCCCAGCTCAGCATACTAAACTAACGGCTTGGGGAAGAAGCCCTGATGGGGCTCCACCTGCAGGCAGGCCAACAGAAACACAAGGGCGAAATAGCAAAAAAAAAAAATAGAGGAAATCTACGGGGCAGTTCTGGATAAGAACCGAGGGTGCAGCTCTTAGCACCTGGAGCACAGAGAAATCAAATAGATAAAAAACAAACTAAACTTCTGTGCATCTTACAGCCCAAGGAGCCACCAGCCAGGGCTAAAAGAGGCAGTGATTTTAGGGACAAGATGACTTCTGCCCCCGCTCCCCACCTGTAAACAAGGAGACTGGGAAGGAGTTTGTATCTCTGATGTCTGAATTGAATATGGCCAGTGGGGCTGAAGGCAAAGGAGGAAGCTTTAGAAGGAAGAAGAGTAAACCAGAGCCACTTTCAGGAGCAGAATCAGAGAGACATCACTCACTCCAGAGCAGGGGCCTCACCCTGGGACCAGGGTCCACACATCCACTCAGCAGTGTCTTGGAAATATCTCCATTCAATTTAAGAAGTCCTTTCTAACACCACCATGTGCAAAAAAAAAAAGTAATTGGGCTTCCCTTGTGGCTCAACTGGTAAAGAATCTGCCTGCAATGCGTGAGACCTGGGTTTGATCCCTGGGTTGGGAAGATCCCCTGGAGAAGGGAAAGGCTACCCACTCCAGTGTTCTGGCCTGGAGGATTTTACTATACAGTCCATGGAGTTGCCAAGAGTTGGACACAACTGAGTGACTTTCACTTTTTATGCGTGAAATAGATAGCTGGTAAGAAGTTGCTGTATAACCCAGGGAGCCCAGGCTGGAGCTCTATGATGTTCTAGAAGGTGGGATAGGAGGGGGGAGGGAGGCAATATGTGTGTAATTATGCTGATTTGCATTGTTGTACAGTAGAAACCAACACAACATTGTAAAGCAATTTCCCCCAGTTAAAAATAAATTTTAAAAATTTATACAGAAAAAAGTTGTTTTTAGTCAAAAGTTACCAAAGAGGACAAAACCGCAGGCCAGAAACTAGGAAAAGATACTTGCGACACAAGCAGAGCAACAGAAGATGAGTTACCTGCGATAAGAAGCCTTGGTTTAGTCCCTGAGCTGCGTCCAGCCCTTGTGACCCTGGAGTGTAGCCTGCCAGGAACCCGGTCCACGGGATTCTCCAGGCAAGAACACCAGAGTGGGTTGCCATTTCCTTCTCCAAAACAGAAGTCTTACATGTCAGTCAGAAAGAGGTCAAAGACAGTAAAATGAGCAAAAACCAGAGCTGTCGCAAGCAAGCAAATCTGAATGGCACGAGATAGGGAGGGACGCTTCACTGAGGTCAGCGGGCAGCGCACTGAGGTCAGTGAGTTGAGTTCGAGGCAGGGCTGGTGAGGACGTGGGGCACGGAACTCCCCGCCGCTGGTGGACTGTGGCTGTCTCAATCCACCCTTTCTCTTCTGACAGTAAGATGAGAATGCTCTCTCCTGTCCTCGTCCACCGTAAGCAAGTATTCTCTGGCGTGGAGAATGGTTCGTCTTGAGGCCACGTGTCCAGGAGCGCCTCTGAAGAGCAGAAGAGCCGTGAGATGCTCTCTAGCAAGATTTCGTGGTCGACCACTGGGGGTGAGTGTGTCCACGTCTCCCGCTTGCCTACGTATGAACAGGGAATCGTGTTCTCGTTCCGTCTCGGGTCTCTAAGACTCTCTCGTTCGTCAGGACGGTCTCCCAAGCCCCAGAGTGCCAGGGGCCACGTGGTAACCAGGGTTAGAACCGTACGAGCCTCGTGTGTGTGAGGCAGACGACGCCACACACGACACCCAGCTCAGCGCGCGGGGACACGCACTCAGGAGTGGGCCCTGGGTGCTTGAAGCCCGTGACTTACGGAGGTGGCGTGGTGCGCAGAAGGAAGAGGCAGGATGCTGAGAGCTTTACGTCGGCAACACCCGGCCCCTCGTGTCTGCCAGACACACACAATTCTACCAGTTTGCTTTCCTCCCGAGCTGTGGCCGAGCGTGTGGATGCTGACCCCTCAGGAGACGACCCCACGTTAATGCAGAGAAGAACCTCGTCCCTATTACAGCAGGTCGGGTGGAGGGGAGCTGAGGGTCGCTTTAAAGCACGTTCGGTGTAAACTTGGTGCCTGTCAGTGGGCCAGCAGGAGCTAAGAGCCAGCTTTCTCAGGCTTTTGTAGGAAAGAAAATGCAGCGTCAGAGGCACAAAATCAGGGACTAACGTGAGCATTTGTTTCAAATGATGAGAAATGGTAGCAAAGCACAAATGTTAATGCTCTGATCAGTCCATCAGACATCATGAAATTCAGGGAAAACTGTGTTACAGTTTTCCCTGGCCCTGCCTTTGGGAACCTCCCTCCCACTGTTTGCCTGCCTGCTGCGGCGTTTCCCGCACAGAGGAGAGGAGCGCAGGTAGATTTTTATTCTCTCAGGTCCATGCAAGTTTGTTTTCAATTATTGATCGTGTGAGAAATGTTTTTCGACCAGCTTTTTTTTTGGGCTGTGCAGCATGGCTTGTGGGACCTGAGTTCTCCACCCAGGGATGGAACCTGGGCCCCAGCGGTGAGAGACAGGCTGCACAGGGCCAGGCACAGATGCCTGGGGCTCGCTAAGGGATGAGTTCCCCACCCAGGGATGGAACCTGGGCCTTGGCAGTGAGAGATCGCCTGCATGGGGCCAAGCGCAGACGCTGGGGGCTCGCTGAGGGATGAGTTCTCCACCCAGGGATGGAACCTGGGCCCCAGCGGTGAGAGACAGCCTGCACGGGGCCAGGCGCGGACGCCGGGGCCTTGCTAAGGGATGAGGCAGTGAAAGACAGGCTGCACAGGGCCAGGCACAGACGCCTGGGGCTGGCTGAGGGATGGGAGCAGCTCTGGGAGGCGGGCTCAGCGCGGGCTGTCCCCCCCCCTAGTGCTTCCCCCTTTCTCCCCGAATGCTCCGAGTGGGCCTCCGTAGTCCCAGGGGAGCCTCTCGGGGCTCTTTCTGCCCCTGGGAAGCTCCCTGCAGGCCTTGGCAGAACCCAGATTTCAAAATCTACCAGTCTCTTTACTGGAATGGAAATAGGATGGTCGGTGAGTCCACACTGTAGAAAAGGGGGCCTCACAGGCCGGAGCGGGGAACGACAGGCTGGCTGGCCTGGGGTGACTGACAGGCCCTTTGCTGATGGGCAGGCCTGGGGCCAGGAAGGCCTAGGACCAAAAGGCTCCACACCTTCAGCTGGTTTCCATCAACGCCAGCGTGGGGCTGGACCTTGGGCCAGCGACAGGTCTGACTTGACGTTGATGGAATATGAAGCAACCACGGAAACAGGGATGGGGGGTAAAACAGAGAGAAAAGAAGCAGATGCAAAAACGTAGCGGTCATTTATGTTAATTTCTCCGCAGCCGCCGAGGCTTGAGATAAGAAAAATTGCATCGGGGAAAAAAAAATTCTAAGCATGAAACAGTGATTAATATTGCAGTCATTGGAGCAGAAGGCATGCAAAAAATATATCATGAACATTTCAGGGGACTATTTTCCTCATAGAAAGCTTATTCTTATAATATTACTGCATTTCAAAAAATACAATTTTAGAGAAAAAAAAATGAGCTCTAGCTCTTTGCCATGATAGACGACAGGTCAGAAAAGCATTTCAGAATAATTTTACACCTTTTAACCTTAAAAAATACTTTGCTGACAATTGAGAAAGGGCCTTAAAAGAAGCTCTGATAGGCATTCTCACAGCAGGGTTGCCATGTCCCATCACCGCACGGGCGCGTCTGGCATAATGCATCCCGTAATAAGGAAGGCGCTGCGCATCACGGAGGCTGGAGAGGGTTTTAAGAGCGTGAGCCTCGGCAAGAGCCGCTGTTAGTCACGACGCTGAAAGTTTGGGGCGTGAGACTTGAGAAGACACGAAGGAAGTAAACTGTTTAAAATTTTGATTTGAGCCAGGAAATAACGACTGTGTCACAGGATTCTGCCTGCATTTAAATATACATCCGCCTTCTCCGTTTTCCCCTCTGCTCGTGGTTGGACATCGTGTTCAATAAGAACCCTACATGGTGTAGTCCCAGGAATGGCCCTCTCCCCGAGTCTGTGGCTGGAAGCAGTAATCGTTAGAAAACGGTCACGACAATTACGCGAATTCAGACACGATCAGGGATGGCCACGTCTCCCAGCTGCAACTCCTGTTCAGAGCTGGGGAAAGCCCGACGGTATTTCACGATCACAAACATGGAAACCAGGGGTCAAGGAGACATGCCCCGAGATGGACACTAGGGCGTGTTGCTGCAGGAATGGGCCCCGGGCACGCGCGCTCAGCCTCGGGAGGGGGCGCAGGGGCGGGGCTGCGGACAGTGGGTTCTTGCGGTTTTCAGCACAAATATTCCTAGAGAAAAACAAGAAGGGGGTGGGTGAGACGTGTTTCTCAGCAAAGGCTTCTTCTTCCTCTGCTGGGAGAGCCTGTCAAGGACCCCAGTGGTCCTGGGGGCCCTCAGTTCGTCTGTCCTTCCCCGTGAGCGGTCCGTTTCCCGGGCCGGAGCTGACCCTAGGGCTGGGCTTGGCGTGGCGCGCTTGGTGGCTAGCGGCCCGCAGAGATGCGGCGTTTCCTGCCTGAGTCCCTCTTAGGAGGAAGCAGAGAGGAGGGCTGCCTGACGCCCTCTGCTTTTATTTTTTCCTGCTTTCATCTTTCCTCTTCTTGCCAGTGTTTCTCTTCCAGTTTGGATGACAGTGTCTCTTTCAAGTCACGAGGATTCGCTCCAGATTTCCTTCTTCCTGCCCCACGGTCCACTCCCGGAAGCTGCCCACCCAGAGAAGGGGGAGGATCTGGGCTTTCTCTGATGCCTCCTGGCGAGGATGGTCTCGCTCCCAAGGCTCAGAGGCTCAGACCCCATGGCAGCATCCTCAGGCATTGCTTGAGAACCGGTGTTCTGATTTCTCGGGAGATTAACTCCGTTTACAGGGGTTCTGAACCTCACACCTCATAAACGCAGAAGCACCGAGGGGAGCAGCGGGCTGTTTGTGATGCTGGGGGTTGGGGGGTGCTTCCAACCGCCATCTGGTTTTGCCGCTGAGAGAAGAACTTTGCAGTGTTAGATCTGGGGTCTCACAAAATCACAGGAAATCATTCTAAATGGTTAATTATAATTGTTAAATTATAATTATGACTTAATAAGTCATTTTATGTGTTTTCATTTTGTTTCTTCCTAAAATGACTATCACACCCCAGAACATAGGTTGCGCGTGATTGCGTTTGAATATTCCATGTTCAGATCAAATGTGGAGACTTGTTTGGGCCTGCGGCACAGCCAGCAAGGTGACTGGTCCCAGTGTTGTGAGCTGTGGGCCCCGGCGTGACGACCCTGCACAGCTCCAACCGCGGACTCCTGGTGGACACGAGGCAGCCACCTAACCTGGCTCAGTCAGGGCCGGATCTCACTGCGGCAGTTACAGCCTTTCAGGACTAACCCAGCCATTTCTCTTGTCTTGTCAGGGAGCCTGGTACACTGAGACGTGTGTACACACACACAGCCCTGACAGGAGGCAGAGAGGCTGATACACAGATGTGCACACACATACACACACACACCCAACAGGAGACAGAGAGGCAGATACACTGAGAGATATCAGGAGGCTGATACACTGAGAGGCGCCCCCCCCCCCCCCCCACCGTGGGAGGCTCTTTCGGGATTGAGCAGAAGCATAAATTTCACCTTCTCCTTGGGAAGCGCCTCCTGTTGCCTTTCTGATAGGGAAGTGGCAGCTGAAGTGGTTCTTTCCCGAGATGTTTATCTTCTAAAGAGATGAAAGGGGAAGCCCTGCCCTTGGTGCCTATTCTCTGGGGTGCCCAAAGGCTGGGAAATACCCTCCGATCTTGCTCCTGACCGTGTGCACCCTGGCCCCGTGTCAGGAATGGACTCGCCGGTGGTCCTCAAGCTGAGTAGCCGACCAGTGATGAGGGAGGAGTGGTCTCCACTTCCTCGATGCCCGAGAGGGCGTCTGTTTCATTCAGGGATGCCCTCCATCTCATGGTGGGCTGCGAAGCCCAGCACTCAGGTCTGAGCACTTCCTCACTGTGTCCAAAGAAACGGCGTGTGAGGAACGGACCAGGCTCCTTTCTCAGCAGAAGACCCAGGATCTGGGGTCTGCACCCAAAGTTAGAGGGGCCAGTGCTGTGGCAGACGGAGGCCTAGACGCGTTTCAGTCATTTGAAAACCATGACTATTCAGGAAGCTCAGCTCTTTGCAACGACTTCCTGAGGACACCCGGGGACGGGGGGGACGGATCTCTGCTCCGTGTACGTGCCGCTTCGCCCTCCGCACCTGTCTCGGTAGCGATGCCATTCAGTAAAGCTCTGCAGATACTTGGGCCTACATAGTGAACACGACGTTAAGTACAACAGCTGCAGACGGCCAGGATTCGGGCAAAGCCTCTGGTCTTTGGGTCCAGAGGGAGGAACTCGGGACCTCAGCCTCTTGCTCAAGTGGGGTCCCCACCCCTTTGTGGACAGATGACAGGTGGGGAGGGCGGGAGGGCGGTGTAGCCCGAGGCGGCATCGTCAGGGAAGCGTCACCCTTGGGCTGCCTGTCCCCTCCAGACCTGTGTGTGGCTCCGAGGGGAGGCCTCGTCCATGGGTGGCGGGGAGGATGAGAACCCAAGCCCCAGGGCACGCCGCCCGCACCTGGCGGGGAGCAGTGACTGACGGGGGCGGACACTTCGTGACAAGACCTGACCGTGCCATTTATTTGCAATCACACTCTAATCAATGCTATTTATACACATCACTCAGCGCAACTGAGCGGCGTGTCACGCCTTCACTGGGGGCTGCCTGGTGACGAGGCCTCACTGAGGGGGGGAAATGTCACCCTTCTCAGCAGCAAGAGGCGCATCTTTTCAGGCTCTGTTCCCCAGGACCGAGGCCAGGAGAGCCTCGTGCTGAGACAGAGGCTGACGCTGGTACCGAGGGGTGAGCTCGGGCCGGGGTGAACCCAACCCCGGGAGCACTGATGCCTGTACCCCGGCCACCTGCAGCTCGGGCTGACAGATGACACAAGTGACTTACTGATGCTTAATCCCAACCTTCATTCATTCACTCAGGCAGTCATTCACTCTTTCAAAGAAGCCGTCGAGTTTACTAAGCTCCAGTCTCTGTGCAAGTGAATCCCCCTCCCTCCTCCAGTCTGCACTGAAGCGAAGCGCCCCAGAGGCCCCATTCCATCCTCGGACATGCTTCAGTACTGCGGGATCCTGCTTTCCTCTGTCAGATAAAAGCCCAGGCTCGCAACAGCACCCTCTGTTGGTGCCGCCATCCAGTAAACACACTCAACGTGGCAGGGAGACGCGCGGCCGCAGCCCTGGAGGAAATCGGGTGACGTGAGAAAATGTCAGGTCCTGCTCCCAGGAATCTGTTCCAGAGATACACAGGCAAAGATACAGGAGACTCACGTGGCTGCTCCCTGTAGCAACGACTGTGACGGCAGAGACAAAAAGACGTTCCCCAAACTGGAAGCAACCTTTTCCTTGAGTGGGCTTCCCTGGTGGCTCAGCTAGGAAAGAACCCGCCTGCAGTGCGGGAGACCTGGGTTTGATCCCTGGGTTGGGAAGATCCCCTGGAGAAGGAAAAGGCTACCTACTCCAGTATTCTGGCCTGGAGAGTTCCACGGGCTGCATAGTCCGTGGGGTCGCAAAGAGTGGGAAATGACTAAGCGACTTTCACTAAACTAATATCTTGAGTAAATTTATGGCTTATTCACGCAGATAGAGAGGAAGCCTAGCTGGTCAGAAGAGCTAGGTGTGTGGTCTGTTACCGTTTACATAAGAGGGGATATAGAGACAGATAAAGGTATGCTTCTTGTGACAGAGGATGAGATGATTGCATGGCATCACCAGCCCGATGGATGTGAGTCTGAGCAAACTTCGGGAGATACAGGAGTGAGGGACAGGAAGCCGTCCATGTGGTCACAGAGGCGGGCAGCACTGAGCAGGTAAACAAGCGAAATGTACGCACGTGTCTGTCTGTCCATGAGATATGCGTGCGTGCTCAGCTGCTCAGTCCTGTCCGCCTCTTTGCGACCCATGGACTGTGGCCCGCCAGGCTCCTCTGCCATGAGCTCCTCAGGGCCCGAGGCCTGTGCTCACAGAAGCGCCGGTGGTGGGTGGGCAGCACTCATCTCTAGGTTGCATTTTCCTGCTGGCATGAAGTCCCTTCCCAGAGTCTTGCGTCCACGGTCATCACCGGGCACCTTCCCCTCCGCTTGCCACTCTGATCACCTCCTGGGGACCTGGTCGGGTGAGTGAAGCTAGAGACAGTTCCAGCTTGAAAGGAGTCCTTAAAATGACCAGTTCAGTTCATTTGAATGTGAAGCACAGACCACGATGTCAGCAGCTCCTAAGCTGTGTTATCTTCCTGGATGTGATGCCTGGGAAAACCTACAGGAGGAGGCTTGACGTCCATGTGGGATGACACTGTGGACAGCTGTGGTCCCACGTTGCTGACGGAAAGTCGGCACAAAACTAGGTTGGCTAGCAAGAGATGGAGGGGCTAGGTTGGCCAGCGGGCGATGGAGGGGCTAGGTTGGCCAGCGGGCGATGGAGGGGCTAGGTTGGCCAGCGGGCGATGGAGGGGTGCAGGCGTGTCTTGGTGTGATCTGCAGCACCCTTAATTACTCTTAAAGTTCGACCCATTAGCCTAGAGACGGAACCTGGGTGCTCATTTATGTAGACCCCACACCTTCTAGGAGGCAGCCTCAAGTCCAGCCCGGAAGATCCGCCCACGGCCCCTGGGCAGCCTGAGCCCCCAGGAACAGCCCAGAGCGTGTATTTCCTGAGGGGTGGTGGGGGCAGGGCGGGGCGTCGTGTGGCCTGAGGGACAGCCCGCCCTTCCTTCCGCACCTCTCTCCCTCCGGCGGTGAAGCTGAAAGGAAAGAGAACGTGCATAATCAAGGCTTTTCTAACTTTGTTGCTTACCTGCATTTTCCTATTTTCTTTGCATTTTAGAACATTTTCCTGCACGCAGATCATGGTTGTGGAGGCTGAAATTCTAATGGATTTAGAAAGATGAGCAGAAAATAAAATCGGCAAGCCCTTCCCAGAGCCACTGTCAGGTGGGCTGAGAAGGGTGGGCCTCGCAGGCCCCAGTCTGCTTGTCTAGTCTTTCTAACAGTCAGTCTAAGAAATTACCTCCTGCGTTGGCAATAGCATTGATAAAAATCATTGCATTTGTGACTTCTGCTGTGTTTGAAGAAGCACAAAAAAAATTCAATGTGGAAAAAAAATTCCTGAATTTATTTTTTAAAAAGGAAAAATGTTAATGATGAAATATTTGCAAAACCTTCCAAAAATGAGTTTCATTAGAAAAGAATATACTCCTGTAATTTATATTTTAAATCTCATAAAACAATGTGTAAACTTAAAGGTTTCCTGGAAAATGTGTAAGAAAACTGTCTTTCTCCTGCCTAAGATAGAGCCCTCTGCTTTTTCTTTCTGTAACATATTCTAAGTAACAGAATAAAACCCGATATAGTGTCAGTGTTGAAGAGGTCTGTGGGGGAAAGAACACAGGCTACATACCGGAATCCTGTTTTTGGTTTTAAGACTCTTTACACACGGACATTGTATTAAAACCTTCCCTTTTCTCACGCACGAAATACAACTGGGAAGCCAGGAAGGCTGAGAAGGATGCGTTCCATGGCAGACACGGGGAGACATCGTGCTGTCTTTGTGAGTCAGTTCAGTTCAGTCACTCAGTTCTGCCCGACTCTTTGCCACCCCATGGACGGCAGCACCCCAGGCCTCCCTGTCCATCACCAACTCCTGGAGCTTGCTCAGACTTCACGTCCATCGAGTCAGTGATGCCATCCAGCCATCTCATCCTCTGTCGTCCCTTTCTCCTCCTGCCTTCAATCTTTCCCAGCATCAGGGGCTTTTCCAATGAGTCAGCTCTTGGGCTCCAAAATCACTGCAGATGGTGACTGCAGCCATGAAATTAAAAGGCACTTGCTCCTTGGAAGAGAAGCTATGACCAACCTAGACAGCATATTAAAAAGCAGAGACGTTACTTTACCGACAAAGGTCCATCTGGTCAAAGTGATGGTTTTTCCAGTGGTCGTGTATGGATGTGAGGGCTGGACCATAACGAAAGCTGAGTGCCAAAGAACTGATGCTCTTGTGACTCATTTCCTCTGTAAGTCATGCCTGAAAGCGGACTGGCTCGATGCTGCTCTCCGGGAGCACAGAGGGTGCCCTGCAGACACAGAGCGAGCCGACCCGGAGGGCAGGGGTTTTCCCGAGAGGAGACGGTGGGCCCTCAGCCACAGGTGGTGGCAGGTGCGGTTAGGCACCGTGACCATCACACGTGCCTGGAACCCTGGGCCGGAGCCCCCTTCTTATTTTTAAGTTAAAAAGGCTTTTGAGTTACTTTTTCAAAATACCTGTTTTCAGGGGAGAAAAGGATATTTTGCTATCAGCACACAAAGATCCAAGCTAAACTACCCGAAGTCCCTCTCGATTTATGAATGTCTTTTCATAAATAAAGTCTCTCTCAATTTATGAATGGCTTTACATCGGTTTTCAATATCAATATTCCAAGTAAAGGAACATAGTCGCACAAGTTAGTAATTTGAAGTGGAGTCATGACCTGTGTTCTTAGAAAAAGAAACCAAAAAATAAATGGGCACTGAGAGCCCACCTCTCTTTTCTGAAAACCAGTGGGTGTTATGATGTTTCTGGAAACGCGTTTCCCTTTCCTAAGAACTAGATGAGCGCCCACTGGGGGGACGGGGCCTCTGGACTTGGGCTCCTGGGTCTGAAGGGGAACCATCTCCTTATGGACACCATCCTGAGGCTGAAGAGCTCTTTCATCCGTGGCTTTTAAGATTTTCTTGAAAACTTGTATTCTCCATCAAAGGAAGGTGAGGAAGACGGGGAGTCTCGGGCGGGAGACACAGGCCCCACTGCCTGGGAACAATGGTCCCTTCCAGACGACCCTCAGCTTTACCCCGAGATGATTCTTGCGTGTTTGTGCAGACTTGCTTCCGAGAACGCTGCCTTTCCCGCCGGAGTTTCAGCCCCATCTTCCCATCCCTAAGCAGGGGCTGCCTCCTCCACTCCTGGGAAGGCCAGGCCTCGGACGCCCTGGGGCACGCACCCCCCCACCCCCCTGGGGCTGCCAATTCCCAGGGGAACCCCTGGTCTCACCCGCAGAGCGTGAAGGAGGCCAGGACGGGGCGGCCCGGGAGGCGTCAGCTCGTTTGCAGCCTGCGGGACAGTGCCAACTAGGAGCCGGCTGCCACCCCTGACTCTCCACTGAGTTCTTCTGTGCGGTTCCCACAGACCGGGGGCGGGAGGTCAGAGGGGCCAACACAAAGGGGACCCCTGGGGCTTGGCGGGCAGTCAGCACCCCTTTCCGACCTCGCCTTTCATGCGCAGATGCCTCGCAGCCAACAGGATAGCAGTGCGCTGAGCCGCGGAGGGGGCGGGGCTGAGGCACCCTAAAACCTCCAGGACTTAAAAGGACGTGAGCAGTGTCTTTCCTGAGCCGGCCTGTCCACCCCCCGGAAGGGGCACGGCTCAGACCTGACGTCCCCGCCGGGTGGCTGGGGGAGGACAGCGCCCCGCCCCCGCAGCCCCCCGCGAGGCTCTCAGGCTGCCGCCTGCGCCCCGGGCCTGCCTGCGCCCCGGGCCTGGCTCCTGGCTCTGCAGGCTTACGTTTGGGCAGAAACCGTATCTGGGAGAAAGTGCTGATACGGAGACCAGCCACGAGCGTCTGGCTCCACGGCAGGCCGAGCACAGAGGAGGGGGGAGCGCGGGGCGCGTGTCGAGAGGCCCTCTGCTCCGCGGCGCCGCTGTCCCGGCACTCCGCGTCTGTCTGCTCTGGAACCAGCAGGCTCGTTAACGCCACACGCGCTTTTACCGGTGATGGACACAGTGTCTCCCCAGAGAAGTCAGTCGCATTTTCTTTTAATCAACAAACAGGGCCTTCGCCTTCTGTCAGAGGGTTTTCTGAGTGTTTTTAGGTGGTGCTTTGAGGATGCTACTCTTGCCTGGAAAATCCCATGGACAGAGGAGCATGGTGGGCTACAATCCACGGGGTCGTGCGTGGTTGCACAGAGTTGGACACGACTGAGCGACTTCACTTTCACTTTCTTTTGAGGATGCTGGGGGTGGGGGGTGGCCTTCCCGGCAGTGACGTTTGTAAAGGGAAGGGCCTGACGTGTGTGCGTGTGCGTGAACACGGGAGTGCACGCGTGTGCACGCGTGAGTGCACGTGTGCGCACACGTGTACGTATGTGCAAGTGCGTGTGCACACATCTGCGAGTGAGTGAGGGCCTTCACCGGAAGGTCCGCCCCGGGCAGCCCTGGCCCTGCACCCTGGGTGGAGCTGGCTCGATACCCCGCGGTGTCTGCCCTCCTGAGCCAGAGCCCCGGGTCCCCTCCTGCAGACGCTGCATCCTCAGCAGCCCCTCCCCATGCTGCCTCCGGTTGGGGCCGCTGGATCAGAGCCTCTCAGGACCTGGTATCTCTCTTTGTCAGCAAAGGCCTTATCGGCCGTCGCCTCAGAAGCCGGTTTCTCTCTTTAAACGAAGAGTTTTCAACGAGCAAGTTGCCAGGTGGGCAGCTGGACGGTCAGGGCCCCACCCTAGCTGACTGTGTGACACCGCTGTCAGTCCTACAAAGGTCAGTAACTGGGTTTGCTCTTTGGCAGAAAACGGGGGACAAAGAGGCTGGGAGGGCCACCGGGACTGATTTTCTGCTGGGCACAACTTTCTCAAGGCATGGCCTCTCATCTCCTCCCGCCTCCTCCCCGGGCGCCTCCGTCACGCGTTCCTGCTCCCGGGACTGACCCTGTCAGACGAGTGTCTTCCGGGGCCCGCAGCCTGGGGAGGCCCAGCGGGGCTGGGCGGTGGGCGTCCTGGGGGCGCGTGTCCCGAGGCCTGCGGCCGGCAGGGCTGCGAGGGGAAGGGAGGCGCTGGGGCGCCCGCAGGACCTGCCCCGCCCTATGTCGGAGGCCCTCTGCCTGGCCTCCCTGCCGGCTGCCTGGCGCTCGGCCGTCAGCACAGGCCTCAGGGGCTGCTTGGAGGAGCAGGCGTTGAGGGGTGAGCAGCGGGGCTCAGATTTGAGGTCTGGGGGAGGAAGGTCAAAGGACCCCCCTCGGGGCCCTTCCCACGGGGTCAGCCCGGGAAAGCCCCTCCGTCTTCACCTCGTGCCCTTCCGAGCTCTCAGGACCACAGAGGCCCGACTTGGGGTGGAGGATGGGGGTGAGGACTCGCCCTCACCCCTCAGGGCTGAGGAAGCCGAGTCCCGGGCTGGGACTGGAAGGAGGGCGGGTGGCGGAGCGGCCCGCGTCCTTGGTCACAGGTCCCCGCCCCTGCGTGTCCCCCGTCTGAGCCCTGCAGCCCAGCGTGGAGGCGGCCCTTCACTGCGCAGCTGAGCTCCTGAGAGATGACCCGGAAGCAACTGTGCGCAAACTGACAGGCGCTTGGGAGCTGATGAGTGAGAACTCCAGCAGCGCGTCTCCTCCGCCACGCGCGCGTCCACGCTGACCCTGGGACCACCCCCGGCGAGCATCGGCGCAGCCTGCCTGCCGGGACCCCGAGGGCCTGTCCTCACCCGGCCCTGCCCTGCTCCCCCTGCCCCACAGCAGCTGTGACATGCGTGGGTGGACTGTTCCCAGAAGCACAGTCACGGGGGCCACCAAGCGGGGGGCACATGGGCCGTCAGGGGCCCAGCGGGAGGAGCCGTTTGGAGTGGCCCCAGGCAGGCCGGATGAGCTGGAGTCTTTCCGGAGGCGGGGGGAGGCCTGGCGCCCCGCGTCCCCCCCACCCCCCTGCCCTGAGTCCCGCTGCTCACACGGCTGGCAGGCAGCCATGCTGCGCCCCTTCCTCCTGTGATGCTGGAAATGGAAGAGGGCCCTTTCTGACGTGGTCAGAGCACGGCCTCAGCATCCAGGGGATGGGACCCAGGGCCGCCAGGCCTGCCCCACTGTGTCCCCGGGAGAGGTCACGGAGATGGGGGAGCTCTGGCTTCTTCAGTCGCTCAGGGGTGGGGGTCCTCCCGCCTCCACGGAAAGGGGGCTCGCCAGTTAACTGAGTTAATGGTGGGAAACAGTGCTGGTCCGTGGTGTGGCCCGTCGGGTAAGGCCCAGTCTGTTCCCTGCAGCCTCTGGGCAGCGGGCCTGGGACCCATGTGGGCTGAGGAGGCAGGGCAGGGGTCACACAGATTTCAGGGGAGGACGCGGCAGGAAGGCATGTGCTTTGGGCAGCGGCTGTGGGCCGCCGTGACCCCAAATCCCTGCCCGGGGGAGCAGGGGCACCCACTGCGAGCAGGTGGCCCGTTTGTTTCCAGAACGCTCCGGTCCGTGTCGGGGTGGGCCTTGCTTGTCTCACTTTGTGAAGCCAGCACCGTCCTGAGACGCCGGTGCGCTCAGCAGGGCTGTCCCCACTTTGCGGAAGGACAGGCCAGTGACTTCCTCCCTGCTGCTGGCAGGACATGGAAGGCCTCACAGGACTGCCTGCCATCAGCTCACTGCCAGCGTGACGCCGCGCGCCCAGCTCTAGGGAGACCCGAGACTCCCCAGAAGGAAAATGGGAGCAATGACTTTGGTCACGTCACGCCTTAGGTGAACCAAAGTGGAAAGGAAGGTGAGTGTGAATCAATTCTTCTAACTGAAAGGCATGTAAAGCACACTGGATTTGCACAGAGCTTAAACCGCAGCAATGGATCTTCCGTAAAGCAGTGCATGTTTTTTGACACATGAATAGTCATCTTTGATCTTTCTGCTCTACAGGGCTTTCGCCCTCAAATTTCACCTTCTCTTAAAACAGGTCACACCTTTGGAAATGGTCTGGCAGACAAAGGATTTGACAGGTGGGTCTCCTGAGTGTGTGTGTGTGTGGGGGGGGGGGGGCGCGGCTTTCTAAATAAATGCAAATAAAATAAATCTTACGAAAAATGAGGATTCTGGTGGCAGTTTCTCCAAGCTCTTTTCCTCCACATTTCAGTGTGTGTGGCTGGGCCTACACACACCAAGTGGGCCCTTGGCCATGGGCTGCGGGGTGCCAGGCCCCGAGGTGGGGAGCAGGCAAGACCTTGGGAGACCCCAGATTCAGGCCATTGCTGACCCTGAACTCCAGGGCCCCAAGCAAGTTGTCAGCACTTACTGAATACCTTTTACAAAGAGATTTGAGAAAACTAGCCGATTTAGTTTGAGGACTGCGGTTTTTTTAACCAACTTGGAAATTCATTTTGTTGGTTTGATGTTTTTAGAGACCTCAGTGTTGGATATTAGGCAGAATATTTGTGAAAAACTTACTCTACAGTAAAAGCAGTGTTGCCTGACTGAGAAGCAGAGGGTGCGTGATGAAGAGCTTCGCTCCTCCTTCTGAGTCATGCAGTGATGCTGGGCTCTGGAGCCCTCCCTGGCGCTTTCTAATGGGACTCCTTTCTGTTAAACACGGTCCGCACCGTGCGCTTTGTTTTCTGTGAAGCTGCTGAGGACTTGCTTACCTGCTTAGCCTGAGAGCGAGATTGTCGGGTCCTGGCAGCTTAGAGGGAAAGGGAGCTCTGTCCCGGAACCTCGCTTTATAGGCGGAGGGACTGATCCGTCATCAGCTACATGATGGTGGACTTGGACCTCAGACCCACAGCCGTGCTCCTGCCTTTTGGAGCTTGTTCCTGTGGCCTCCATGCAGCCAAGGGTGACGCCAACCACAGCAGTGACCCCAATGTGGCCACAAAGCTGGGGGACACACGGAACTTTAGCCAGCTCGCAGAGTGGACGGGTGTGCCTGGAGCTGCAGCGCTCACAGCGTCAGCTACCAGGGAGGCTTCTCAGGGGTGCTGACCGAGGGGTAGATAGACAGGTATATGATAGATAGAGATAAGATAGGTAACTAGGTAGACGAACAGCTAGAATATGGATAATAAGTAGGCGACAGGGTAGGTAGGTAGGTGAGATGTAGACACGGTGATACAGACACAGAGGGCGTAGAGAGAGCACGGAGGGACAGCCGGGTTTGGGGTCTCCTCTCTCGCTTCCTGCCAGCTTTGCCCAGTGACCCCAGGAACAGCCCAGCACCAGGGGATCCCGGGAGCGGCCTAAGTGGGGAGGCCCCCGTCCAGGCCGGGCCTCGGGGGGAGCCGGACCCACTGTCTGGGCCGGGCCTCGGGGGGAGCCGGGCCCCCGTCCAGGCCGGGCCTCGCAGGGAGCTGGGCCCCCGGTCCGGGCCGGGCCTCGCGGGGAGCTGGGCCTGGTCTGGGTCGGGCCTCGGGGGGATCGAGCTCCCTATTCAGCCTTCATGCTGCTTTCCCAGGTGCCCCGCATTCTGAGGCATGGCGTTTCCTGTCCTGACCGGCCTCTGCCCAAGGCTCCTTGAGATCAGCACCCAGGGCCTTTGTGGAGGCAGGAGCAGAGCTGCTTACATCCTGGGGTGGATTTCTGCCCGAACACTCTCTCTCTCTCTCTCTCTCTCTCTCTCTCTCGGTCCATCTCCTCCATCTCCCTTCCCACACGTGTGTGCAAGCCGCTCGGGGCACGTGGCGTCCGCGTGGCTGGAGATGCCTGGGGTCGAGCAGGTGGTCCCTTGAAGGGACCTGTGAGAGGAGGACAGGGCCGGGTGACATCAGGGAGGCAGGGGAACGGGGTGAGGAGGAGCCGAGGGCATCACGGGGCCAGGAGCTGGGCTCCAGGTGGACCCTGAGCAAGTTAGGACCAGTCTTCATTCAGCTAACGGTTAACAGACAAAGAGCCATCATGGGGGGCCGTGCAACCCTGAGCTCAGGGTGAGCACACCGCATCTCTCTCCGCGTCAGGGTCTGCTTTATTCTACTTCCTGTGCAGGGTCTCGAGCCAGCAGCTCAGGAGGCTGTTCTGTTTATTGACGCTTCCCTTCATCAGCGCTCTGACAGGAAGGAGACTACTTGATTCCCATTTGTTTTCTTTGCCAAAATAATAAAGAATATTTGTATTAATACCCACCTACCTCCCTTTTGGGGAAGAAGAGAGCAAAGAAAAAGCAGGGAGGAGGGAGCAATAATCACCTTAATGTAAGTGGGAAAAGTACAGTGTGTGAATATGGATCTGACAGTGATAGGAGCCTGGGGCCCTGGGGAGAGGGAGGAGGGGAGGGAGGAGGGAGAAGGGAGAGGAGGAGGGAGGGGAGGGGAAGGGAGGAGGGAGAGGAGGAGGGCAGGGAGGAGGGAGACGGGAGGAGGGGAGGAGGAGGGAGGGGAGGGGAAGGGAGGAGGGCAGGGAGGAGGGAGAAGGGAGGAGGAGGACAGAGGGTGCAGTGAGGATGGAGGAGGGATGGAGGAGGGCATGGAGGATGGAAGGGAGAGGGGAGGAGGGAGGAGAAGATTTGAGGAGGAAGAGGGAAGGGATGAGGGAGGAGAAGGAGGAGGGGGAGAGGAGGAGGGAGGGGAGGGGGAGGGGGAAGGGAGGGGAGAGAGGAGGGGAAGGGAGCAGGAGGAGGGGAGGGGAGCAGGACGAGGGAGGAGAGAGAGGAGGGGAGGAGGGAGGGGAGAGGAGGGGAGGAGCAGGGGAGGGGAAGAGGGAGGGGAGGGGAAGGGGGAGGAGGGAGGAGATAGGAGGGGAGGGGAGGGGAGGGGAGGGGAGGGGAGGGTGCAGTGAGCGTGGGGGAATGGAGGCTGCAGGGAGGAGGGAGGGAGACGGGTGTGAGTTACTCTCGCGTGCACAGCGCTCTCTGTCCGGCCAGGGGCCCGCAGTCTGGAGAGCAGAGGCTGGGAGCACACACAGGAAAGGCCCTGCCCCTGTGCTCCTGGGAAAGGAAGGAAGAGGCCGCGGAGAAGAGGCGAGATCCAGAGGAGACGGGGCGCGTCAGGGCGCCAGGTGAGCACGCCTGTCGAGGTGCCCTCCGACCGCTGCTCCTCACGTTGAGCTCAGCCGTGTCCGACTCTGTGTGACCCCATGGGCTATAGCCCACCAGGCTCTTCTGTGCATGGGACTCTCCAGGCGGTAGTGCTGGAGTGGGTTGCCACGCCCGCCTCCAGGGGCTCTTCCTGACCCAGGGATCAAACCCGAGTCTCTGCATCTCCTGCACTGGCAGGGGGGCTCGTTACTGGCGAGACAGCTGAGGCTGCAGGACACCTTTAGTGGCTGAGGAGAAAGAAACCCTTTCAGAAATACGTGCAGCGTGTCATAAGTGTTGAACTGAAAATACCAGAAATTACTGCCGGGTTGGAAGTAGCATGGATATTTAGCTAGCTCATGCAGAAACACCTGTTAGCAGGTGGTTCTGTGGAGCCCAAGACTCAACAATGTTGGGAAAACAGGGCTTTTCTCTCCTTCCATTTAGAAACAAAGTTACCCATAATTCCCCTGTTGGAAGGTCACCTGTGTTGGCATGTTGGTCTGTGACCTCCCACTTTCTTTCTTGTTCATACAGACTCACTCACATTCACAACCAACTATCTGTGGCTTGCCAGGCGGCACAGTGGTAACGAATTCGCCTCCAATGCAGGAGACACAGGAGACTCAGGATCGACCCCTGAGTCGGGAAGATCCCCTGGAGGACATGGCGACCCACTCCAGTATGCTTGTCTGGAGAGTCCCATGGACAGAGGAGCCTGGCGGGCTACAGTCCATGGGGCTGCAGAGAGTCGGACCAGGCTGAAGTGACTGAGCATGCTTGCATGCACAGACTGTTTGCAACCTGATTTTGTCCCCTAACAAATGATCATAACAATGTTTTCTTGCCAATAAGTATGTCTATGGTTGTATAATATCATCATATAGATATATCTCTATATTTTAATCCCTTTAAACATCTAATTTCCTTCCTTATTTTTGTTCTTATCAATGACTGTGATGAATATTCACAGAAGTGTATTCTGGAGCTTGTATTTTCTCTCCCTAATTTCGTTGACTTATGGTCAAAAGACTGCTGTGTCTCAAGCAGGAAAGTAGGAGACGATGGAGAGGGGAATTTTCCCTTGTGAAGAGATGGCTTTTCATCTGGAAGGGAGATGTTTCCCAGAACACCTGTCTATCCACTCTGTCTCACAGCTGCTGGTCAGAACCAGCCCATGGGTGGTCCTCAGGTCGCGCCCTGGCAGAGGGGAGGCCACGACTGCTCACTCCAGCCGTCGTTTATCTCCTGCACCCGAGTGAGAGCGTGCCTCCTACCAGAGCAAGGGGTTTCGCTGACTCAGAAAAATCAGGGCTCTGACGGCAGGAGACAGGAAGGGTGGCTTCTGGGCAGCGAGGCCCCAGGAGGGTTGCAGCGAGGCTCAGAGCTGCTCCTCCTCACTGTGGGTTCACGCCTCACTTTGTGGTTTCATGCCTCAGTTCCTGGGTTCACGCCTCACTTGGTGGGTTCACGCCTCACATTGTGGGTTCACGCCTCACGTTTTTTTCATGCCTCACTTGGTGGGTTCACGCCTCACTTCCGGTGTTTTCATACCTCACTTCCTGGTTTCGCTGAGCAAGTTTGAACTGCATTCGAGATCTCTGTCTTCTGTTCTAGTCTAAAGAGCAACGCTCGGAACCCAGGCTGGGGCGGGCACTCAGAGATGGGCCTGGCGGGCGCTGCTCCTGGGGGAGGCCCGGCAGCCAGCCGGCAGCAGCTCGGTGGCGCTGGGCCACGCCCGCCGTGGGGGAGCAGCGCCCTGTGGGACGGGCGCTCACTTTGGTCATGGATTTCCTCGCTTCGTGCAGTCCTTCGGCCCAGGCCGCCGACCATGGCCGCGCAGGACGCCCCGCCACTGCTGGGTGCTCCACGCCGCCCCTTTCCATCAGGGTGCTCACTGCACAGGAAGGCGGGGCGTGGGCCCACGGCCCCCGCGTCCCGGCCCTCGGGGAGCAGCTGGCTAGTTGGAGCCGTGGCGTGGCCTCCGGGAGGATCAGTTACAATGCCGGCTGGGTGGCAGTGCCCTGCCGGGCTGGGCGGGGCTCCCCAGAGCCTCACAGGCTCCACGTCAGTGCCCACGGAGGTGCTGCTGCCGCTTCTCTGGTGGCTGAGTCAGGCGGTGGGCGTGCAGCTCCCTGTTAGCACAGGTGACCTGATAACATCAGCGCTCACGGGCGGGAGGGATGCTTCCGTCAGGAGACGGACAGTGCTCCTTTGACCTGAGGTTGAGATGGCTGCGCCGGCCACTTGGAGCCCCTCATACCTGCGAGTCCACAGGCAAGAAGGGAGAGCCTGTCCTGGCTGGGGCGAGTGATCGGGACGGCCAGGGGGAAATCTGGCCGCTGCTCTTGGTGGAGGTGAGGAAGGCCGTATCTGGAGCCCAGGTGGTGGCTTGGGTGTCTCTCAGTATCTCCGTGTCCTGGGAGTGAGGCCGCCTGAGAACTGTGGCCACCCAGTCCAGGCAGGCCTGCTAACGGCTCAGACTATCTGGGGTGAAGCCTGGGGCTGTCCTGCCAGGTAAAGAGCGAGGTCAGCCGGGAGGCTTCCTGAGGGCAAGGGGAATCCAGAGAGGGTGGTCAGAGAAAAATGGCGGCAAATAGCAGGCAGGACCATGTGGTCAGTTGCAGAAACCAGGGTGACCGCTTTTGTGTTTCTCCTGACGTAAGTCCTGCGATGTCAAGGAGAGAAATGGACGTAGTCCCGAGATTCTTCCGCCCTCTTCTGTGGAGAGAGGCTTCTGGTTGCATCGTGTTGGGCAGACGTGTGGCTGTGCTCCTGTCTTTCTCTGGAGATGAAGAAGGGCTGCAGGAGGTGCCTGCCAGCCCTCTGACCGGGGGTGGACCGTGGTGTCAGTCTAGACGGCTGATCTCACTGTGGCTGTGAAGGTGTTTCGTGGATACAGTTAATACCTGCAATCAATTGCACTAAGCAGATTATCCTTGATAATTCTGATGGGGAGTGGGGGCTGGTCCAATTAGTTGAAAGATCTTAAGAGCAGAACTGAGGTCTCCCTAAGGATGGAGCAGACAATCCCGGGCAGGGAGCTCCCACCTGAGGTCACAGGCTGACGGGCCAGCCTGCAGACTCGGACCTGCCTGGCCAGATCGAGGGTGTGTGAGCTGACCCACCGTGACACAACTCTCTCTCTAGGTGGCCCTGGGGGCTCAGGCGGTAAAGAATCCACATGTCAAGGCAGGAGGCCCGGGTTCAATCCCTGGGATAGGAAGATCCCCTCGAAAAGAAAACGGCAAACCACTCCAATATTCTTTCCTGGAGAATCCCCATGGACAGAGGAGCCTGGCAGGCTACAGTCCATCGAGTCAAAAAGAGGCAACACGACTGAGTAGCTCACACACACACACACACGCGCACTGGGAGACTTGGAGCGCCCCAGGCGGAACTAGTGATCAGTAACCCGCCTGCCCACGCAGGAGACGTAAGAGACTTGAGCTCAGCCCCCGGGTCGGGAAGATCCCCTGGAGGAGGAAATGGCAACGCTTTCCAGTATTCTTGCCTGGAGAATCCCATGGACAGAGGAGTCTGGAGAGCTACAGTCCATGGGATCACTCAGAGTCAGACACGACTGAAGTGATTTAGCACAATGCACACACACACACACACACAGACACACACTTAATGCGAATGTATATATTTCTTTTTCACAATGGGAGAATATGCTGTGATTATCAGCCAGAAGGCCTGGAAGATGCAGGCAGGCCGCAGCATTGAGCAGGGCCCTGGGAAGCCCCAAGGGTGGGGGCTGCAGCTCTGCCCCCCGCCCCGGGAGGTGGCGCTGGTCCCGTGGGAGAGCACGTGAGTCAGGGCAAGCGCCCCGCGCAGCCAGGGTTGGAGACCTTTCACAGAGCAGGTTGGCATCAGCCTCACTCGTGCCAGCCGAGCATCACAGTAAGGGCAGGACAGGAGGATCTGCCGAGCCTCTTTCCGCGCTGCTGGGCTCTCAGCCCCGGGCCGGCGGGGCGCGCTTCCCACCGCTGGAAAAAGTCCTAACGGTCAGAGCAGCCCTGTGTGGGCCACGCCCTGCGTCTGCTCCCGTGGCTGTGCCCCCGGCTGCGCCACACCCTCAAACTGCACACACGGGAGCCCGACCCCGAGACCTCCGGCAGGCACTGCATTTGGGGTTGGGCCTTGAAAGAGGTCCCGGGGGTGAGCCCCGATCTAGTCTGACTTAAGAGAAGAGGGGGTCAGGACACAGACACACACAGGGGACGACCCCAGAGGCCGAGGTGGGGAGACGGCCGAGGGGAGAGGCCTCGGGGCCCGCCAGCCCGCACCTGGATCTGGACGTGAGGCGTCCAGGACTGACCGAGAGCAGAGATTTCCCTGGGTGAGGCCGCCCCGTGCACTTTGCTGTGGCCTCCTGAGCAAAGTCGCACAGGCTGTAACGAGGCCTGTTTTAAAATCGGAGCATTTCCAACAGAGGCTTTTTGCCCAGCACGTCACCTGCTCAGGCAGGCAGGCTGCTTTTCACGGTTCCATCTAGCCGGGTTTGCACCAAGTAGGCTTTCTGACCGGGCGCCCTACGTCCACAGCCTGAGCATGACTGCCCCCCGTTCCCCAGGAGTCACACTTGTTCCGTGGGCCTCCCCGAGGCAGCACCTTAGACCCTGGGGTCCGCGGGTGTCACTGAAGACTGGCCCGTCCACTGGTGCCCCGGCGTCCCTGGGCCAGGGTGCCTGTGACTCCAGGTCACCAAGTTGAGACCATGGGCTCTGACGCCACGCTCCTCCCACCTGAGCATCTGGGTTGGGGGCTGCATCCCCTCGTGAGATCGGGCGCCATGGTCAAAGGCAGGGGCGCGGGAGGAATAAGCTGAAGGCTGGGCCCCGGGCGCCACAGCCTCAGAGACAGGGCTGGGCAGGGGGGAGCTCGACAAGGACCCAGTAGGGCTCACTCGTGAGGGGCAGGCGCAGCCCTGGAGCCGCATGGGCCGGGCGTCTCCAGAGGAGGAGGGGTCTCTGGCAAGCGCGTCGCTGAGTCCCTGAATGGCCTTGGTTTACTTGTTTGGTTTTACCTCTTGCATTAATTATTAAGTTATTTATGTTGTTACACGGAAAAGCCCCCTGTGCATTTTACGACCGTTGAAAGTCAAAATCTGTCAAAGCTGTCCCCCTGGGAATGTGCGTGCCTGCGTGTCTGCGGGCGCCCCCTCCGCCCGCTCTCGCCTGCAGTGTGAACAGCCCCCGGGTGGGGAGACGGGACGCTGACCCTCTGAGGTACCCACGCCCTTCCCTCCTGACCATCCCCTGAGACTCGAGGGTGGTGACTCTGGATTTAACCTCTGAGCAGAGTGACAAGTGTGGGGAGGAGGGAGGCCGAGGCAGAAGCAGAAGCTGTGTTCAGTCGCTCAGTCGTGTCCGACTCTGCGACCCCATGAATTGCAGCACGCCAGGCCTCCCTGTCCGTCACCAACCCCCGGAGTTCACTCAGACTCAGTCTGTCGAGTCGGTGTTGCCATCCAGCCGTCTCATCCTCGGTCGTCCCCTTCTCCTCCTGCCCCCAATCCCTCCCAGCATCAGGGCTTTTCTAACGAGTCGGCTTGTCACATCCGATGGCCAAAGTGTTGGAGCTTCAGCAGAGGCTGCAGCCGAGGCAGGCTCCCGCACATCTCCCTCCAAACAGCTTTCCTTTGGCTGCTGGCCCAAGAAGTTATTTCTAATCCAATAAAAATCAAAAGGACTTACGAGGAGGATTTACTTACAGGGTGGACTGGCTCTGGCACGCAGTCCATTGCTAACGTTAACACCTCTTTATACTAAAAATTCTGGATATAGAGCCTTTCTCTCTACAGACAACTTAGCAGGTAAACGACTGAAACCCTATTTTCATTCACCACTGGATACTCCAGGCCCAGACAGTGTCTTGGGCTCAGTAGATGTGAGCAAACGTTTATTTAGTGCTGATGACATGAAAAATAAGAAGAAAGCTAGACAGATGTGATTGTCACGGTCCCAGATAAGGCAGGATTGTACTTCGGTGTAAATAGAACATGCTGAACTTGAAGGCTTCCAACAGAAGAGAAACTCACGAGGGTTATCAGACTTTCGAGAAAGGCCCCATCGTCCTGGATGCTGAGGGCAGCCCTTGTGTGGATGCTCTGACCTCAGCTTCTGATTCACTTCCGTTCATTCACTCAGACATTGTCCATTCTACACCCTACATCCTAAAGGAACATGAGTGCCTTGCAAAGCATGTGTAAAGCAAGACCCCGTGAAAGTCAGAGCTTGCTGCTGAAACGAGCCTCTGGGAAGTCAGCACAGGGCTGCTCATAAGGTGGGACGGAGCAGCAGCGTCTGTGCCTTTCTCGAACCACGACGCACGGAAGTGTGGGCCTGTGAGTCCCACCCCCGAACTCTGCAGATGAGGGGCCCCAGGCCCTCAGGCGGGCCACCGCTGGCCAGGCCCCTGGTCCCAGAGGTGAGGAGAAGCCACCGATGAGCATTTAAGAGACATTCAGAGTAGAAAATAGCCTCCTCAGACATAAGGAATACCCTTCCGCTACAGTGTGAGAGATACTATACGTGCCCATAGAGTTCCTTATCCACTCAGAAGTATCTTTTATCGTGTATACATTTTAAACTTGCACAGAATCTTAAACTGGGGCTATTAGACGTGTTTCCTGCACGCATATTTGAATCAGTACATAATCTGTCTACATAAATATTGTTTGAATCAAGTTAAATTGACGACATCAAAACAGTTTTGGCCTAGACAATATGGTACTTTTATGGTTAACAGAATACCCTTAATGTATGAGACTAATTTAATTCATTAATCTTAAATGGGATTACAAATAATATAATTAGGTCCGTTGGGGGACATGGCTTAATATCTAAACAAAACTTGATCAAAAGAAACTTTAACATTTCTGAAACTTTTGTGTGAAATAATATATTACTCAGACATTAAGTTCACTGGCCAGTCAAGCATTTTATTAGTTCCCAACTTTCTAGATGTTATACTTAGCTATACACATACATATTTTTAAGCTAAGAAGCTTGTAGCGGAACTATGGTTTTTTATGGATGTGTGTTTGATATGTTACTTTTCAAGAGTGCTGAAGGTAAAGTGCTGGAAAGCATGCAGATGAAATGGCGCCTTTGCAGACATCTGCTTCCCCATCAGCGAAAAGGGAACTGAGAGACCGCCGCGGGGGCTCCAGGTGGGCAAAACCAGCGCCGATAAACCCTAAGGTCCAGCTCGTGTCCCACAGGCTGTGCCACCAGGGGCGTTCAGAGGCGAAACGAGGACTGAGCGCAGACTGAGCGCGCGCTTCGTTGGCTCCATGACTGCCGGGCCTCGCTGCTGCGTGGGTCTTCCTCTGGTCGTGCCGAGCGGCGGCCACCCTCTAGGCTCAGGCTTCTCGCCGCGGCGGCTCCTGTCTTGTGCAGCAGGGGCCCCGGGGCCCGTGGGCTTCAGCAGTGTGGCTCGCGGGCTCTAGAGCGTCACGGGCCTCGCTGCGTCATGGCCTGTGGGACCTTCCTGGACCAGGGATCAAACCCACAGCCTCTGCGTTGGCAGGCGGGCTCTTTACCACGAGTCACCTGGGGAGCCCAGGACGAACTACAGATTCAGGCTGAGAAAAAAGAGAGTCCTTTGCTTCCTGGTCCCATCGTTGCATGCCCAGCATCAGCATTTGCTCCTGCCTTGAGCCTGTGGTGGGTTTATTTGGGCTCCTGTTCGCCACTCCTGCTGGTCTCAAGACCCCTTAAGGGGTGGGGAGTCACGTATCGTGAGTCCCTGTAGCAGCAGCGCTTTGCTCAAGACTTGGGGTGTGGAGTTGCTGGGGGGCTGGGAACGACCCCAAACCAAACCAGGTGGGAGAAGGTGTTCTCCAGACCGCCCGCTGCCTGCCTTTGCTCACACCCATGTGAGAGCGCCTCGCCCCACCCTCAGAAACCACAAGGATGGCCGGGACCGAAATCCTCCTCCCGTCCCGACTCTGTAGGCCAGACTCGGGGCCGTGTCTTCAGTGAGGAAGCTTTCCCTGCCCCTGTAAGATCCCTGTCACACGCACCTCCCAGGAGACCGAAACACGCTTCCCTCTCGCAGAAAATGCATTCCTCGAAGCACCCGATTGCCGTGATCAGAGGGTGCGATCCAGCTACTCCCAGCCATTCTGGGCCCCGCGCTTCCTCTGAGTTGCTGGAGGCATTTTGTGTAATTATCCTGCTTGTTTTTCCGCTCTATCTCCTCGGTAGCTCCCCGGATAGTTTTTCTTGGTTAATTGCTCGCGTTGCATCTTGCCCCACCGTGATTTCGGGGTGCTGTGCTGTCACCCTGGATTGAAGTCTCCTCTGAACATGATGGTCATGCGCTCGGGGAGACGACGGGACTGACCCGGCGGTCAGCTGATCACCGGCTTTGCCCCCCGCCAGCGCGGCAGCGGAGCCCTTGGCTGCCTTGTTCCCCGCGTCCACCCCCGCGGCCAGCCTTGCACAGGGACACAGGGACACACTGCTCGCCCTCACTCACCCCGGCTGGAACCCCGCAGCCACCACTGACCTCGAGAGAACTCAGGAGAGGCAGCAACAACAGAGAGGCAGGGGGCAGGGGGCCGTGTCCTCAATGTCCCCACGTAGCAGCCGGTCTGGGGCGCCCCGTTCGTCCCTGGTGCTGCGGTGCTGCTGGTCTGTGGTGCTCTCTTGGGGCCTGGCCAGCCTCTGCCCCCTTCTCCACACCCTTTGCTGGGGTTGCTGGCTGAGGAGCCTCCCTGGCAGTCCATCCGGGGTGAGGAGGCCAGGCGGTCTGTCTGGGTGGTCCCCCATTGTCCGTCCATCCGGGAAGCCATCCAACCCGCAGCTTGAACCCTAGATGTCCAGCAACACCTAAGACACGGGCCAATCCAGGCTGGCGGAGGGGAGAAGCACCTTTTCACAACTTGGTGGCTTCCTCTGGTTGATATTTGGAGCAGGATTTGCAAAATATGTCCCCTCTGAGCTCATGATTGTGGGGGAACTAGAAACTTGGACTGGCTTTTAAGTAATAAAAACGTTTAACCCCTAAAATCACAGAGATAACGGGTTGAATCGTGTGCTCCTCAAAAGACACGCTGACATCCTCAGGACCTGAGTACCTGAGGTACCCGAGGTGAGACCTTATCCGGGGATGAGGTCATTGCAGATGGGGCTTCCCAGGTGGCTGCGAGGAAAAGAATCCACCTGCAGAGCAGGAGATGGGGGTTCAGTCCCTGGTCAGGAAGATCCCCTGGAGGAGGGCAGGGCAACCCACTCCAGTATTCCTGCCTGGAGAATCCCACGGACAGAGGAGCCCGACAGGCTGCATACAGTCCATGGGGTGGCAAAGAGTGGGACACGGCTGAGCGACTGAGCTACTGAGCGCACGTAGCAGATGGGGTCTATTAAGAGGGAGTCACTCTGGGGTGGGTGGCTGTCCCAGAAGGAGGGGTTTGGATGCAGACGCAGGCAGAGGGTGGCGTGTTCACGAGCTGGGGACCCGGGGACCGGGGAGGCCGGGGGGGGTGCAGAGGCGTGGGGGCAGGCCCTCCGTCACGGCCAGTCTGCGGGCCTTGCTCTCGGCCCTCAACCTCCAGACGGGGAGACGGGATTTCCACTGCCTTAACGCCTGGTCTGTGGAGTTTCATCACGGCAGCCACAGGGACTGGATTCTAACAGCATCTGACTAAACACGTAGAACAAGATAGGAAATGTTCGCACTGAACTGCGGGTGAGAATAGAGTTATTCACTCATTTTTTTCTGGAAAGACACACTCCTTCCATCGACCCTGAGCGCTTTCATGAATTCTCTCCCTGGGAATGCAGGGGAAGCCCGACTCCATCCTCTCTCCTCTCCAACCCCAGCTGACTTTGCTGCCTTCGTGGGGTTCTTCGGGGCCTCCCTGCCTCCCCAGCATCGCCTAGCTGCCAGCCTGCTCATCACCCTCCTCACCCCGAACAAAGCCTGAGTGGCTCCGTCCTCACCCATCACCAGTGCCCCACAAAGCCCACTGCCGAGCCCCTCCTGGCACCTCCGTCTAACTCACAAGGGCCCCGCACCCTCCCCTACCCATTCTGCCCACCTGGCCAGGAGGTCCTCCTGCCTCCTCACAGCCCAGCATCCTTCCAGCTTAGCCAGGGGCCCCTCCTCCAGGCAGGCCTCCTGGCTGTTCCCTGCCAGGGTCACAGGTGACTGGTGCAGGTCAGGGACACCTCGCTGCAGGCCGAGAGGCTCTGTAAGTGTGTGTTCCTGGATTGAACTCTCAGGATGGCACCCGAGTGTGGGCATCTCAGGGGTGGGGCCGGGCTGCACTGCAGCCCCGAGCCCCCAGCCCTGCTCCCCGCCCCCCTTCCTGAGCGCCTAACACGGCCTCTGTCTCCTGCACCATTGCACCTGCCAGGCTGTGTCCTTCCAGGACACACGTGGCCCGAAGGACCCCAAGCCGCTGCAGAAGGAAGCCGGGCTCCTCCTGGATGGCCTCACCATGGAGGCAGCCGGGTGGCTGGACTCATTCTTAACGGTCCTCCCTGCAGCTGGGCCTGCATTCTGGCCTTGCCCTCCACTCTGGCCCACCTGCCGAGGGGAGGAGCGAGGCGTGGGGTCAGAGCTGCACCTCCCCTGCCCCCAGCCCCCACCTGGAGCGCAGCCCCTCCGGTTCAGGACCTGGTGTGAGTTACGATACAGACACAGCATCGGCGCTCCGGAACAAGCGTCTCCACGAACAGCCCCCCACCTGGTTCCTGGCTGCGCCTCCACCCGCAGCCCAGCACAGACCCCTTCACAGCGGGGTGGAGGTCACGGAGAAGACAGGCCACAGAAAATAGGAAAAAGAAGAGAGAAAGGAGAACCTGCCTGCTCCCCAAAGTCTGCATGCAGAATCTCATGGGCGCCTCCTCAGGGGCTCACGTCTGGCAGGCGGTTCCGGGGGGCATGGGGTGTGCCGTGGGCCCCAGGCATCCCCAGTGCCCACCCTGCCGGGGCACTCAGCATGGACCCAGTGGCTCTGCGGGGGGCAGGGCCCTCCCCGCAGCTGCTGTTCCCTCCCCTTCTCAGCACTGGCCCCTTCTCCCTGCCCTTCACGCTGACACAGGACCCCAGGGGCCCCTTCCCCCGTCCCGTCACCAGGAACCTCACAGGGACCGTCCCGAGAGGACGGATTTGATGACCATTTCCAAAGTGAGCCTCTGGCGGGAGGCGGTCCAGCCACGGGGCTGACGCCCTGGGCCACGCACTGTTAATAGAACAAGACTCGGGGGGTGGGGCGCAGCAGGGTGGGCTTTCTGAGTCCCAGTCTGGTGACCCTGTGACTTTCAGGAGCCAAACACTACTCCACTTTTAAATTAACACCTTGTGCTTCTGGGGTAACAGAGTTAAGCTATTTTAATAAAGTTTTCCATGGACTGGAGAGGAAGGCATGAACCGAAAGAAAGAAAGACAAGAATGAATTTCTTATCGGACCATCAGAGCTTGTGGAGAAATATATAAACAGTCCAGGAAGATGAATCAGATCCGAGTTCTGTGCTGCTGTACCCCGGGGACCTGGCAAAACCTCTAATATCTTCTGTCGAACACTCCAGAGATATGTGTTGAGCTCGTTAGCTGATTATTAATGTGAGTAAATCCACAAGGAGAGAATAAGTGTTCCGTGAATGTACAGACGGACCCCTGACCTTTCGCTGTGTGCTGATGGGGGTCGGACACTGCAACATGTAAAAACAGAGCCATTTTCAAGCGGTTCCGGTGTGGGCTTGTTAATATTCTTACTTGTCTGAGAGAAGAGAAGGAAAGAAATGACGTACAGCAGCAGAGAAAACCCCGAGACTCAGACCCTCAGTAAATGCTCTTCCTTAGAAGGCTAATTTCAAATAATTCTACGAAGAGTTCCCGCTTCACCTGGCAGCTCAGAGAGGCTTCTCTCCTCCCCCGATGAACTTGGTGGACCTCTCAGGCGTTAGTTACGCCTGTGAGGTTTTGGGTCTGTGGGGTTTCACAGCGGACACTCAGACACTTGTCCTAAGGTGGATTTTAAAATATCTTAACTCCATGTGTGGTTCTAGTGGTCGTGCTGCAGACCTGGTGATTGAAGGCAGGGGGATGCTGGCCTCACCCTCGAGGCTGCAGGTTCCGGGGCTCAAGTTCTCCTCCAGAATCTGTTTAGGAGACAGGCTTGTTCCCCCAGCTTCCCCCGTGGCTCAGCGGTAAAGCACCTGCCTGTGATGCAGGAGACGATGGAGATGCTGGTTCGATCCCCGGGTTGGGAAGACCCCCTGGAGGAGGGCATGGCAACCCACTCCAGGGTTCCTGCCTGGAGAATCTCAAGGTCAGAGGAGCCTGGCGGCTGCAGTGCGTGGGGTCGCATCGCAGTCAGATGGCTGAATGACGGAGGACAGCACGTTCCTCGAGGGCTGCCCAGGTGGCGCTAGTGGTAAGGAACCCGCCTGCCCGTGCAGGGGGCTCAGCAAGATCCTGGGTCAGCAAGATCCCCTGGAGGAGAAAATAGCAACCCACTCCAGTGTTCCTGCCTGGAGAATCCTACGGACAGAGGAGCCTGGCAGGCTAGTCTACGGGGTGGCAAAGAGTTGGACACGACTGAAGCGACTTAGCACGCGTGTACGCACGCTTGTTCTCTAAGTCACAGCCTCCCTGTTTATAAAGCGGGGGTGGGGGCACCAACCGTGCCAGCAGCACAGAGTTGGTGGGAAGAGAGGGGGTTCACATCCGAGGGCCTCAATGACATTGGCTGCCGGTCGTCCTTGTCCCCGAGGTAGGATGTACCACCCGCTAGGGCAGAAGCTTTAGAGTACGGGAACCTACCTGGAGGAAGAAAAGCCGACCTTCGGCTCAGCAAAGAGCCCAGCGTTGGGAAAGACCAAGGGAGAAAGACAGACAGACAGACACATACACACACACACTGAGGCTGGGGGGCCTGCCTAGGGGAGACATCTAACCCTCCAGGCGGCTGCACCATCAGTGGGCAGTGTCAGAGCCCACATTCACGTCTGAGCTCTAGTCCTCGGAGATCTCTACGCGCTGAGCTAGGGACTCACGACGTCTGGTTAGAGCGCGTCTTACACGTTTGCAGTATTTGCCCCGACCTTGGATAACCATCAGCCCACCGGCCAGACCCTCGACTCCAGCTGCAATAGTTTCCCCCAGTTTGGTGCATGGGACCAGTTGTTGGAAGCAGCCGCCCTCAGCATGCACGCCTGGCCCTTTTCGTCCTGCAGGCATGCTGGCAGCCAGCACGGGAATGGTGAGCACACTTAGTGGGATAAAGGACACTCAGCCTTGGGCGCTTTCTGGGCGTTGGCCCTGAAGTCTGCTGTGCTGGCTTCTCCCCAGGTGGACCCGAGCGTGCTCATCCCTAAGGCTGTTCTACAAGTATGATGCTTCAGCCCGATGGAGGCTGTGGACAGGGCCTCCTCTTCCTCCAGAAGACAGTCCATTGCAGAAACGTACATGTTTTTCATTTTCTCCATAGGGAGTCCTTTTCTTGTCTTAAAGAGCTATTTTAGGCAATCTTTTTCTTGTGCGGACTTTTTGCATAATAAAACTTATACTATGCTTTGTGTTACATAGGCATCATTCGAGACCAGCCCTACCTGGGATGAAAATACTATTATTATGCCCATTTTACAGTCGATAAAACTGACGCTTAGTTGAGAAGAACACAGAAAAGAAAAATCAGGATTTTAAAGGAGCCTACACGTCTAGTCTTCACCACCCGGATAATCACGATGGTGTGATCACTCATCTAGAGCCAGACATCCTGGAATGTGAAGTCAAGGGGGCCTTAGAAAGCATCACTACGAGCAAAGCTAGGGGAGGTGATGGAATTCCAGTTGAGCTGTTTCAAATCCTGAAAGATGATGCTGTGAAAGTGCTGCACTCAATATGCCAGCAAATTTGGAAAACTCAGCAGTGGCCACAGGACTGGAAAAGGTCAGTTTTCATTCTAATCTCAAAGAAAGGCAATGCCAAAGAATGCTCAAACTACCGCACAATTGCACTCATCACACACGCTAGTAAAGTAATGCTCAAAATTCTCCAAGCCAGGCTTTAACAATGTGTGAACCGTGAACTTCCTGATGTTCAAGCTGGCTTTAGAAAAGGCAGAGGAACCAGAGATCAAATTGCCAACATCCGCTGGATCTTGGAAAAAGCAAGAGAGTTCCAGAAAAACATCTATTTCTGCTTTATTGACTATGCCAAAGCCTTTGACTGTGTGGATCATAATAAACTGTGGAAAATTCTGAAAGAGATGGGAATATTAGACCACCTGACCTGCCTCTTGAGAAATCTGTATGCAGGTCAGGAAGCAACAGTTAGAACTGGACATGGAACAACAGACTGGTTCCAAATAGGAAAAGGAGTACGTCAGGGCTATGTATTGTCACCCTGCTTATTTAACTTATATGCAGAATACATCATGAGACACGCTGGACTGGAAGAAACACAAGCTGGAATCAAGATTGCTGGGAGAAATATCCATAACCTCAGATATGCAGATGATACCACCCTTTTGGCAGAAAGTGAAGAAGAACTAAAGAGCCTCTTGATGAAAGTGAAAGAGGAGACTGAAAAAGTTGGCTTAAAGCTCAACATTCAGAAAACGAAGATCATGGCATCCGGTCCCATCACTTCATGGGAAATAGATGGGGAAACAGTGGAAACAGTGTCAGACTTTATCTTTTGGGCTCCAAAATCACTGCAGGTGGTGATTGCAGCCATGAAATTAAAAGACGCTTACTCCTTGGAAGAAAAATTATGACCAACCTAGATAGCATATTCAAAAGCAGAGACATTACTTTGCTGACTAATGTCCGTCTGGTCAAGGCTATGGTTTTTCCAGTGGTCATGTATGGATGTGAGAGTTGGACTGTGAAGAAGGCTGAGCGCCGAAGAATTGTTGCTTTTGAACTGTGGTGTTGGAGAAGACTCTTGAGAGTCCCTTGGACTGCAAGGAGATCCAACCAGTCCATTCTGAAGGAGATCAACCCTGGGATTTCTTTGGAGGGAATGATGCTAAGGCTGAAACTCCAGTACTTTGGCCACTTCATGAGAAGAGTTGACTCATTGGAAAAGACTCTGATGCTGGGAGGGATGGGGGTCAGGAGGAGAAGGGGACGACCGAGGATGAGATGGCTGGATGGCATCACGGACTCGATGGATGTGAGTCTGAGTGAACTCCGGGAGTTGATGATGGACAGGGAGGCCTGGTGTGCTGCGATTCATGGGGTCGCAGAGAGTCAGACACGACTGAGCGACTGCACTGAGCTGAACTGACATGTCTAGTCAATGCTGTTTCTTCATTTTTCTCCCTTATAACTCTTCCTAAAATCTGGAGGCAGTTTTTCTAGGATATGAACAGAAAAGGGCCCAGTCTCGGTTTAACCTGCTTGTGTTTTGGTGTTGGGACTGCAGGCTTGTGTTCAGAGATCTGAATGTTGCAGGTGGCAGACGCCACCTGTCGGGACCAGAAACCCCCCCAGGCTACTTTCGGCGAGTCGGTGTGAGGGCCCTGGGGGGCAGAACCTGGCTTTGGTCCCTGTGTCTCCCACCCTGCTTTCTAAAGACGCCTGTCCACAAACCCGAAGACAAGGGCTCGCATTTCTCTTTGGGTTGGGTCTGGCCTGCATGTGCTACATGACCCACATTTCTCTGAGAAGGCAGCCAGGAGCGAATTTAGAAGACCAGGAGTTTAATAATGACCCTCGCTTTTAAAGATTAAAGACGTGACACCAAGGGAGGGCTTGTCTTTCCTAGTGTTGGGACTTACAACCATTCACAAGTCAGATAGAGTTTTTGAAAGAATTCCTTAAGAAAATGCTGACCATCTGTTTTCCTTCTTGAGGACAACTCAAATCCTCTTTGTCTTCTAAATCTCCTCCCGGAGACAAGAGGAGTTTGGTTGTGTGTGCACCTCGCTCGGGGTATAAAGGCCGCCCCCACCCGTGAGAATCCCTGTAGAGACTCCTGAGGACCCTCTAGAATCGTCAGCGCAGGGAACCCGTCAACCCCTGCTGGTGCACAGAGCACCCTGACTCTGAAAGGTTGCCTCCCGGTCAGGTCTGACATGTCCTTGCAGGTGCTGTGCATATTTCCATCTGCTTGGCTCCTTCCTTCCCTTCTAGCCCGGCCAGAACTCGGGGCTGCCCACCCACCACCTGCCCAGAGCCCCTCACCCATCCCACGGCCTCTGCTGGGCAGGGAGGGTCAGACCTTGCAGCCCAAAGCCCCATCCTCAGGTGACCCTGGTCACCGCATCGGGGCAGCCAGGAGTCGCCTTGTGGCCTCGATAGAGAGATTGGGCTAATCATCATCATTTCCGTCCTTTTTCATCCACGTGTTAACAGGAGAGCCTGAGCAATTCAAGAAATCGCATGTTTCAAGTCTGTCTTTACGGCGTGACAGTCAGAAGCAGCGAGGGATCTTCTTCCGCGATCTGACTGCACAGCCGTCGCTGGGAGGCCAGTCCTGGAGCGAGGCCCTGAACCATCTCTGCAGCCTGCGCAGGTCCTTCCCAACGGGCCCTCTTCTGCGGGCACGCTCTTGGAGGGAGAGGTGAGCACCAGGGGATGTGGTCCAGATGAATAGGCTGAGCCCCTGCCACAGGGGCTCAGAGGGTGGGCATGAGTACAGAGTCCAGTGCTGGCTGAAGTCGTAGCTGTGACTCAAGTTTTATCAAAATAATAACATTTTGAGGGGGAGGGAAGAGGGAGAAAGGGGTGGGAAAGGAGAGGGAAGGAGGAGGGAGAAGGAAGGGGAGGAGGGGAGGGAGAGGAGGGGCGGGGGAGGGGCGGGGGGAGGGCGGAGGAGGGGTGGGGGGAGGGGAGGGGCAGCGAGGGGCCCTCCCCATGGGCTGGGGAAGGAGGTGGGCTGCTGGCTTTAGTCTGCTCAGTCTAGGTGGTTTTGGGTGTCACTTAAGATCTCTGAGCCTCGGGTTCTATATCTGAAAGACAGGATTTGGATGAGAGGAATTTAGCGTTTCTAGCTCTACAGTCTTATGTTCTGAACTTCTGAACGGTACCAGTGGGTTAAGAACACGTCAGCATAGCTCTAACATGCTTCATACCCTAAGAAGAATTCTCTCAGGCATCAGGCACCATTTTTATAAACTCCTTTGGCCCCAGCTTGACTGCTCTTTTTTAACCAGGTGAGGTTGAGTTAAATGCTTTCAGTGCCATATAGACAATCTGAAGTTTTAAAAGTAAAGCACACTCGCTATCTGCAGGATTTTGACTAGTTGGTGAGTTAAAGAAAATGCTCCCACCTCAAAGGACATCGTGGAAATTAAATCAGCAGCTCCTAGCCAGGGACCAGCTGCGTGAGGTGGTGATTGTTGCTGGCTCCACGTCTGAGGAGGAGAGACTGAAAAGTTGAGATCAGGCCCGAGCAGGAAGCAGAGGGAGCCCCTGGACTGAAACTCGGCGCCGCTGGCTTCCCAGAGCTCCTGGGAAGTTAGAGGGCGGCCCCTCCCGGGAGCAGCCAGTCACGTTCAGCTTGTCGGCTTCCAGCAGCCAGGGAGGGGGCAGCATGTGGTTTTCCAAACTCCCATTTACCCTGAAAATCTTCCAGCCCTGAGAATAAAAGCTCCAGTGGATCAGAGGACAAATTAGGGCCCCGAAGAGCCTGGCACAGCCCTGTCTGATGGATCTTCACCTGGCCGCCGGAGGTCTGGTCCGGATGGAAAGCCACGTAATCCTTTCACTGGAGAATCTGTCCCCACTCACCCATCTTTTGTTGCAAGTAATTCAACATCTCATTTGCCCTCATTTTCTTTCTTTATATTTTTGTATTTGAGCTTTTTGTCTCCCCCATTCATGTCCCTTGCTAATTGGAAGGTCTTTTGAAGAAAAGTTCTCCCCGGCATTTGGTCCTTTGGTTATTTTGTTTTCTCTTTTTTGTATTAATGGAGAAGTTTTAGATTCAAGTAAGAGTTAAAACTTTTCTCCCCTCGATCCTAAATATATTGATGTACAAAACTAAATTTTTTAAATAATACTTTTGTTATGGAAAGAATAGTTTTTCTGAACAAATAACATGAATGTTAGTATTAAGTGGAAACACCCTATGGGATAAACGCAAAACTCTTCCAAATCCTTTTTAGGGGGGAAAAAAATCTCAAAAGTCTCAAATTAGCAAATGAAAACACTGTGTCCAGGGATATTGTTTCCTAAATATGCCTGAAATCTGTCATAATCTGTTTTCCTGGAACAATAATAAAGTGGTTCCAAGACCCACATCACTATCATTCTCCACACAAAGGTTATCTGTGCATTATGTTCAATATAGAATTTTCAAATTTTGAAACATTTTATTATTACTGTAATGGCTATTGCCGTTTCTAACAGACACCCTGTCAGAAGGTTTAAAAAATGCATGCCTTGGTTCACGCAAGAGAAACACAAAGGTCAAAACTTTTAAAATGTCACTTCTTCTGCAGTTTTGCATAGAAAATACATTGGATCAGTGGGAGGGCTCCTTGCCCATAGAAACAGGCTGCAGGAAAAGAATGTTACCCCGCTGCTGAGTTTCCACTTTCCCTGCAGCTGCGGGCTGAGCAGAAAGGCACTGTGGGAGACTATTGTCACCCCAGCTGGGTAATAGTTTTCTTATTTTACAGTCAGCAGCCAAGGGGGGCTGGGGTGTCTCCGTAAAGTGCCTGAAAAAAAAAAAACTCCTGCAAATAGATCCCTTTTCCCCTCCTCGGTGAGAAAGGGGAGTCTGTGAAACGTGTGTGTCATTTGGCCCTAGCGGGGTAATTAACCAGCAGAAACAAAAGGAACCCAAGACGGGAACCTCGTGTGCAACACCCTTCCCTAACAGACCTGGGCTTGAGGGGAGGCAGGCGTCTTCAGGGTCTGCAGGCTGGGCCCCACGATCGTTCCCTTCATGTGCCATCAGCCAATGACTCCCTCCTTGTTCATTATTAGAAAGTCACTGAGTGGAAGGCAGGGCACAGAAATGTTGATTTCCAGGGTTTCAGCAAAGCCAGGCTGCAGGCACTGGCCGGTTGCTGAGTTTCTGTAAACAGCAGTTCGGTTGTGGGGTGCATCTTTCTGGCAAAGTTTGAGCAGCGCCTGCCCTTCAGGCTGGTTTTGCTTCGGTTTTGTTTCGAACTGCAAACTGTTTGGGCCAGCCTGCGATTGTTACCATGGAAACTCAGTGGGTTTTTTTGAAGGTGAAAAGTCAGCGACCTCTTAGAATTCCCGCCACAGGAATAAATATTCTAGTGGCTTGGCAGGAAGGAGCCGGGCTGCCAGGAGAGGCAGTGACGGCCCGCGGTGAACGCGTGTGTTTCCAGCCACGAAGCCACGAGGTGACTGTGCTCAGATATTTCATGAAGCCAGGCTGCTTGGACTGCGTGTTTCAAAACGGATAAGACTGTTCCGTGCAGGGCCTGAAAAATGAAGTGGATACAAACCTCCTTGGCTTTCCCAAGCAACAAGGACGTAGCCAAGGCCCAGTCTGGGAATGTCCACTTTGTCTACCTGGTCTCTGGAGATCCAGGAAGCGAACACTTTTAAACAGAAACTCCACTCTAGAGGTGGTGCCCTGACCAGGCTTGGAACTCCTTTAGACTCAGAGCGGTGAGGAGAAACCTGGCGGGGTTTTCTTTTAAAAGTGCTGAATCAGTGAGGTCGGTGTTTCTTCTGACTGGGCTGAGGAAGACTTGGGCTCAGCACGGCTCTTGGAGGAGGAGCAAGCTCCCTCCTCCGTCCCTGGGTGTGGACAGACTCGGAGAGCCGGCAGGAGAACGCAGGGCGTGCTCAGTGAGCCCTTGGAGAGGTGCCCCAATGCTGCTCCAGGAAGTTCCAGAATGAGGTGCGCTTGGCAAGACTGGCAGAGGATCAACAGGCCTGCGTCCCTGAGGGTGCAGGTGCCCTTCTCTCTGGGGGCTGCTTTAGATCGCATGAGGGCACTGATCTAAGCAGAGCTTCTCAGATGTGACTCCTCAAATGTAAAGGTGAGGAAACAGCAGCAGCAAGAGGCAAAGACGAGCACAAGCGAGAATCTGGTGTTCTGACTCTCTGCTGTGTGTGAGGGGACGACACCCCAGAAGTCACAGGGCCAGGGCAGGCTGATTCCAGCAAAGGAAGGTAGGCTTGGCAGAAGCACCTCCCGGGCGCACAGCTCTCACTTGTAGAGACGAGGGTGGGTGCGCTGGGCGCTGGGCACCGGGCAGGGCAGCTCCCGTGCCTCCGGGAAGGCGGTGTGGACTGGGCCTGACGCGTCTCCTGCTTGATGCCCCACCCAGATTTGCACACACGTTCCAGAACCACTCTTTAAGGGCAAATGTGCAAAACCAGCCTGGACAAAGGCCGCCGGTGACCTGCCCCCAGCTGGCACGGCTTCCAGGGTGGGGTTTGGGCCCCGGCTGCTGTCGGGGGCTGGGGGATGAGGAGCGGGGCAGACTGAGCGGGAAGACTGTTCCACGACCTCAGAGCCAGTGCAGCCCGCGGGTCCTGGACTTCCGGGTCGCAGGTCCTGGACTTCCGGGTCGTGGGTCCTGGACTTCCGGGTCCCGTGCCTTCCCGCCAGACTGAGAGCTTGTCCTTGGCGAAGATGTCCCTGAACACAGGCCCCCAGCCCAGGTCCGAGACGCTACAGAGAGGACGGGTGCGTGAGGGGTGAAGTGAGACCACAGCACATCGCTGCCTCGTGGGCGGAGCAGAGACTGGGCGCCCCGAGACCTCTTCCCCCCACCCCCCACTCACCCCATCCTACCCACCCCCGCCCGCCCACCTCGTCCACTGCCTGGCCCTACTAGTGTGAAGAAATAACCCTCCGGACAAAGCAATTCTTCCTTCTGAAGAAACAACAAAAACTTCGATGCAAGGAAATAAGTGATTTCGAAGAAAATGAATGTTCTATTTGTCCCTCTTACACAAGCTTTGCTGAACGCAATTACTCATTTCAGTTTTCCTAGCATTCCTTTTGGGACAGCAGCCTCTTTTAGTCAAAGCTCATTTGTTGAGATCCTGGCGTTTATCCTTAATAAACAGATGCCCTCAGAGACTCCTTTTGGCAAACTGAAAAACTCCTTTTTAGCAAAGTGTTTAGAGGGTAGGGAGAGGGCTCGTGGCATGAAGGGGTGACCGTGCTCGGGTTTCTCCGCGTAAAATGGGGGTGACCACAACTTCTGCTGTCCTGGATCCAAGGGGTCGTGAGGATGATGGGGACAGTGGCAGTGAGCGCTTTGGGATTCAAAGTGAAATTCAAAAAGCGAAAAGCAGAGCAAATTTTTGACACAAACAAATGGGTTTGGTCTTGAACTCATTGCAACTTCAAGAAAAGAAGGTAAATAAGAGAAGGAACATTGAACAGCGATGAACTTTGCTTCCGGTAGAGCTGATTCCAAGTTAATAACGATTGACCATCTGTAGTAGAGAGTGAAAAGTATTGTTTCAAGAGAGAAAAAGTCGGCATCCAAGGAAAATCTAATATTTTTGCCATGAAAATGCTCAACTGTCTCAGCAAAAACTAGGAGTAAAAGGAGAGAACAGAGCAGAAGATTCCAGCTCTTTTCAACCTTAACTTGTTTTGTGTGAAGGGAGACATAGAGCATTTTGTTTTCTGGTTTTCATCCAACAGTTGAAAAATGTGTGTGAATTCTGAGTGTGAGGAATTGGTGAATAGTTACCAGCTCAACAGAGAAGCTCAGAAACACATAATTAACAGAAGAAAAAAGGGGAATGAACATTAATGAAATCACACCATCCAAAATGAGGAAAAGGAAAAATAAGACAAATTATAACAAATAAGGATCATAAAGTAAGAGGAATAAGATAAGCACATTCATTATTATACTAAAGGTGAATGAGATCAATTGCTGTATTAAAATCAGAGGCTGTCAGACTGTGTCTTAAAAAAACAGGTGTATGTTATCTCCAAAAGACCCTTCCAACAGAACGGCAAAGGTGATAACAAAGGAGTGAGCAACCAGACATTAGCAGATGCCAACAGAGAGATGCGGTGATGCTGGCGTCAGACGATGAAGGACTTGGACTGACGGCTTGAAATCAGACGGAAGCTGGCCCTATGTAACAATAAAAGTCACAGTTCTTAAGATGAGGTGTATGTGTCAAACAATGTAGTGACTAGATATAAACAATAACAGAAATAAATGACCATAAAGAAGGCTGAGCACTGAAGAGTTGATGCTCTTGAACTGTGGTGCTGGAGAAGACTCTAGAGAGTCCCTTGGACTGCAAGGTGATCCAACCAGTCCATCCTAAAGGAGATCAGTTCAGTCCTGAATATTCATTAGAAGGACTGAAGCTGAAGCTGAAACTCCAATACTTTGGCCACCTTGATGAGAAGAGCTGACTCATTGGAAAAGACCCTGATGCTGGGAAAGATTGAGGGCAGGAGGAGAAGGGGGCCACAGAGGATGAGATGGTTGGATGGCATCACCGACTTGATGGACATGAGTCTGAGCAAGCTCCGGGAGATAGTGGAGGACAGGAGCCTGGCATGCTGCAGTCCATGAGGTCGAAGAGTCCAACCCGAGTGAGCAACTGAGCAACACCAGCGCAACAGATAGCAGTTTCCATTTTAAGGAGACTACAGCGTCCGCAAACAAACGAGCGTCAACCTGGGTAACCTGGAAGTGCTAACGGGAGCCTCGAGGCTCAGTCCGCGGCCAGTCAGTAATTAGAATGTTCTGAACTGCAAATCCAGCCTGCGTTCCTGGTGTGGATCATAGGAGTCAACACAAAACCAGTCCCTAGAACTGTCTCGGGGCTCTCAGGCGCCTCAGGAAGTCCCTAATGAACAGGCGTCTCAAGCAGGTAGGTGGCTGTCCTCTGGGTGGTTGACGGGCTGGCCCACGTGCTCAAGGTCAAAGACGGAGAGGCGCTGGGAGAGAAAGCCTTTCACCCCTGCCCTCAGGGCACCCGAGCCTCGCACTGGGGCTCTGTCTCCTCAGGGGAACCAGGACAGTCCTGAACCATATTCCTCACCAAGTGCGGTGTTCCTCAGCAGTGAGCGCCTTCTTCCCGCACCGACGTGTCTGTGAGAAGTTTTATGCAAATCAAATCCCATTTTCCAGCTCACTAACCTACCTCTTCAAGTTTGTTTTCTTTCTTTCTTGATTGATTCCCCATTGACAGCGGCTCTTACATTTGGCTCTGAGTGTTCCTTTCCTCAGCCTTTCTGCGGAAGCATCACTGATCACTGAACAAGTGATGAGCTGCATTTGGAGACAACTGCCTGAAGGAAGGCTTCCGTGAAGCCTGCTGTAAAGTTTCCTTTTGTTCAGCACAGCCTCCTCTGCGGCAGTAACAGCAACCCCGCAATTTGTCTGTTTGGGAAGTGCAGTGGATACATCTCTTTGTTAGGCAGCATCCATGGGCCTCCTCTGGTAACTGTACCTTTGGTAGCGGAAGCTCGGCGATATGACCTTTTCTCAGTGCATGTGGTCCTGGCTCAGGATCCCTTCCCAGCTCCAGGGCTGGAGGATACAGCCCAGGGTCCACCAGGAAGGGCAGAGCATCCTCACGCTCTCACAGAGGGCACCTTGCCTGACCACAGCCGAAGAGATGCAGGGGGACTGTGGCTTCTGGAAGAGAGAAGCCTGATGCCACTGGGGCTGAGCCCCACGAGGATGCTGGAGACAGAGCCGCTGACTCCATCTTGTTAGTGCTTGAAGAGGAAGACTCGGGCTGACTTAGCAGAGGTCAGAGCAAACACCCTTCAGCTCCTGATGCTGCTGGCTGCTAAAGTACTCGGGCTGGAAGCCTAGCTTGTCAGGTTTAGGATGGGTTTTCCCTCTGTCTTTCTTGCATGTCTGCAGACACTGGAAGCCTGAATTTCTGTGCATGGAATTTTCTTGTAGAGGCCTCCGCTCATCCACCCAAAGTGGCAGCTGGTGAGTTTTTGGCCAACCTAGTTCCAATGTTTGCACACGGAGCAGCGACTCCTAGGAGCCAGGCTTTAGAATCACTTTCACTGTCTGTCTTGGAACCCCGTGACTCCAGAGGTTGAAAGATGGAGTCTGGGGGTTCCCTCTGCCAAAGGAGAAGAGTATTCTGATGACACAGTTGATCGAACTTCATCTCGTGAGCTTTCCTAAGTATGAAACTGTGTATCCAGTGGGTTGAAAGTGCTGGAAGGAACCCACGTCTGCGTGAGAACTTGGAAGCCAGGGGCTCCATGAATGTCTGGACTTGGAGAGCCCTCGTTCAGAGCAGAGCAACCTCAGGCAATGACCTTACTTTCTGAGATGGCAGACGCCCTGGGCTCCGGCCGCGAGACTTGGAGCCAGTTTGTGGCCATAACCCAGATCAGAGAGACGGGCTGACAGCGTCTCTCAGGCATCCAGACTCTCCTCCAGCCTTCTGACTTGCAGACAGACAATGCTTTTGCATTCTGTTGGTTAAAACATGAACAGCATAAAACCCAGGATGAAAATGTATAAGGTATTGAATTCTGTGGGCTGTCAAGCAACTGAAAGTGCATTTACCATCAGCTTGCTCTCCCTTACCCCTTTCTCAATCAGAAATAAAGCTCTGGGTTCTGCAGGAGGTCCAAGACCCCTCTCGTGACAGTGACCCTTAGTGAGTGTGTGTGGTTAGAGAGGAGCCCAGACTAGTCCCTCACCCCCGAATACCGCCGAGTCCCACGAAGAGGCACGTCCTGGTCTCAGTGAGCCCCGTCCTCCGGGCAGACAACGCCCTCTCGCTGGGTCCTCATGGCCTTTCTGGGGCAGGAGCCTGCGGCTGCAGGCAGAGCGCTCGGCTCTTCCTCTCGTTTTAAAGGCTCTAGTACTATGACTTCAGTGCTGCGGTCGCCTGATGTGAAGAACTGACTCACTGGAAAAGGCCCTGATGCTGGGAAAGATGGAAGGGGACGACAGAGGATGAGATGGTTGGATGGCATCCCCGACTCCACGGACATAAGTTTGATCAAGCCCCAGGAGATAGTAAAGGACAGGGAGGCCTGGCATGCTGCAGTCCATGGGGTCTCAAAGAGTTGGACACGACTGAGCGACTGGGCTGAACTGAGTCCCATCACGGGGCCCGTCCACTCAAGTCTAGTGCTGGAATTTCTCTTACTTGACTTAACGACTTTCGTTTTCCAGTCCCCTGACTGAGCAGACACTCCTGAGTGTGGAATCCTGGGGAGATCGTTCCCCTTGCTTGGCGCCTGGCTGGCCTCTCTGGAAATGGGGTCTGCACGCCGCCCGCGCAGGAGGTGCTGTCGCGGTGAACTGAGGCCGTGGCACTCAGCATGCGGTTCCCCTTCAGTCCTGCCCCTGCCGTGCCCCACTGGGGGGACACGGAGGTGACTGCTGCCCAGAAGGAAAACATCCTGGAATCGGGAAGCATTCGGAGGCACTGTAGAAGCAGCGCGTTCGGGGCTGCCCCGGAGGCCTTGACTCCTGGCGGCTAAGCGCCCTCGAGCGTCTCGCCCAGGACAGCACCGCAGGCCTCGCGCAGGCACTCCACGGCCGTCCCGGCTCTCCTGCGACCTTGACGCGTGACCTTGCCAAGCTGCTGCTGCTCTTCTCCTGTCTCTGGAGCTGAGTTCAGCCTCCCTTCAGTGTGCAGGTGGGAGTCGTGAGGATTTGTTTCCTGCGGGCTTGGTTTTGTAAACCTCTTCTCGGATAAAAGCGCCAGGCAGCTGTGGAGCATTGTTCTTATTAATAACCTCATCCTGGCATAAGCTCACCCACTCCCATACTTCATATTAATATTCCACTGCCGAAAATACGCTGCGACAACAGCTCAGGCTGATACCCTCTGTCTCCTCACGTTGAAGCTGATCTGTACACAAGACAGTTAAATTGTCTGAAAACAGACACGCTTTTTTCTTTCCGTGTCCGTGTAAAGGTGCCGTGTCTTCTAAAGAGGAAGGTTAGGGTGCTCCTCTTGTCCAGCTGCCTGTCACCAGGGATGTCAGTGGTCCTGGGCTGACCTGACAAGGTCCCGTAGCCTGGGGGCTTAAACAGCAGGGGTTCATGCTCTGGAGGCTGGCAAGTCCAAGCTTTGGGTCCCTGTGAGGGCCCGCTTCCTTGTTCACAGATGAATCTGTCCTCATGTGGGAGAGAGAGGGAGACAGATCCTGGGTCCCTTCTTGATCCCATCGTGAAGGCCTGCCCCTCATCCAAACCTGATTACCACCTGGAGGCCCACCTCCAAACCCCGTCCTGCTGGGAGCTGGGGCTTCAGTTAGGGCATGCCTTTGAGTCTGGGGGGTGGGGGACAGCTCAGTCTGCGACTCCAGTGTTAGACTGTCCACAAACAGGAGTGTTCTCTTTCAGTCTGCTCAAGGCGACTCTTAGCTGGCAGAGGTGGCTTGCTGTGGTTTCCTGGGGCAGACGCAGAGATGATAAAGATACGTGATTCATGTGCAGAAGCACCACTGCCCCGAAGGGGCCGCTTCTGAGCTCCTTGCGGGCACCCCTGGCTCCCGGAGAGCGCCAGCCTTTGGTGCAGGTGTGGGAAGCGGGGACACTGCCCTGGCTTCAGGTGAGGCAAGGGTCTGAAAGCTCAGCCTTGCCCCTGTCTGGGTGGCAGGACCCCCCAAATAGTGGATTCTGAGCTCCTGGGTAGACAGTCCAGGGGCACCCGACTGGGGTCAGCAAAGTCGTTAGCCTCTTGTTCTGGGCTCCCCAGAGTTAGAGGACATCTCCTCCCCCACCTTGACTGCTGAGACCCCAAAGATCTGGAAGATATGGGGCAACACAGAGCTGTGTCTGCTGGCCAGCCTCTTCCACCAGCTTTGGGATAAGCGGAAGGCAACCTTGAGTGAAGTGCAGGATCACCCATGCAGCCCTGAGCCAGGTGGAGCCCTCTGTGCTCCGTGGCGAGCAGGTGCCAACCTGGGCTCCCACTGGGCACCTCCTGGGGCTCTGGTGGACACCGCCCTGGCTTCAGCTGCAGCAGCGAAGTCGCTGATACTTGGTGCCACTGGTGAGGAGCCCCCACTTTCCCAGAAAGCTGATAACACTAGGGAGAGCAGGCGCGCCCACACCAGAGCTCCTGCACGAGACGCAGAAGCAAAAACCCTGGCTGCTGGGTGTTTGTGGGTGGGTGTCAAGTTAGACAGCCCTCATTCACAGGTGCGTTTCCAGGGGGCTGTGCACCCTAGATTGTGAAGAACGTTGTGGTCCATCTCCCCAAGCCCTTGTCTATCGATTTAGTTTTCAGATCAGACCTTTTTTTTTTTTAAAACAAAAAAAAAAGAAACTTTTTATTTTGTATTGGGGCATAGCCGATTAACAGACAACGTTCTGGTGGCTTCAGGTGGACAGTGAAGGGACTCAGCCATCCATACACATGTATCCACTCTCCCCCAAACCCCCTCCCATCCAGGCTGCCACAGGACATCGAGCAGAGTTCCCTGGGCTCTTCAGTCGGTCCTTGTTGGTTTTCTGTTTTAAGCGCAGGGGTGTCTACACGAAGCTCAGATGGAGTGTGGCAAGGCTGCAGCCCAAACCACGAACACCGCAGAACCACGGGTCTCAGGACATCTTGCCCGCTGAGGCGCTTTCCAGTAGAAGTGTTTTTCCAATTAATAGCCCACCCAGCCTTTGTCAGGCTTCACCGTGTTTGAACAGAGTGTGAAATACCGCAAGTGTTCTGTTCTCCAAGCGCTGTTCTCCTCCAGACGATGGGCGCAACCGGGACAGCACGACTCTGCTGAGACGCCGGCGCTGGTGTGCCTCTGTGCGGTGGAAGGAACACGGACACGCCTAACCAGTGCTGCCTGCACACAGGCCCGTCGCCCCTCTGACAGCAGTTGAGAAGTAAATTGCTTTTTAATAAGGGCAGTATTTTCATGGGGGGATCAGGGCTAAACGGTTAATTCGATGCTTGACCCGTCAGAACCACTGATGGCAGGGAGAGGCTTGCGGGCGATCGGATGATTGCTTCTGCGGGAGAAGTGGTTGAAATCTGAGCCTCGCTGGGCCAGGTAATCAAGGGAAGTCGGGCAGAGCCCGCGTGCCACCTGAGATGCCGTTACTAGTCCCCTTTCAAGCATAATAATGAGATTACTGTAACCTGAACCTGGCTGAAAACAGAAATCTGGCTGCCTGTCAAGTTCATTGTGTCGAGTTTTACAACAATCCAGGTCTTGTTCCCCTGAACCTGTGATGGTTATGCCGGTGGGGGGAGCTCAGAGAATCCTGGCCAATCCACAGGCTGGCTCGGGTTCTGGCTTCCGATCCATACGCTGCCATGGAGTCCACTGAAGCCCTTGCTAATGTTTATCTTCTCGCTGCGTGACTTACAGATAGTAAGCTGTTCTGTAACCCTTCCCTGCGCCCCGCGCCAGTGCCGGGCTTGCTGGGAGTCCTGTGAAGGCGTGTTGGTGCTGTGTGCCTGGGTCCGGCCATGCCTGCATGCTCGGGGTTCACATCCATCGCCCCCACGCCCACCACCCTCCCTGGGGTCACCCTGGGCCTACCTTACCCCGCCTGCACAGAGGGGAAGTAGGGAAAAAGGGGCAGGAAACGGCCTCACTGTTTCCTGGGAAACGGTGGTCTTCCTGGACGTGGCCAGGTGTCATGTTCAGTGGGTGCCCTGATGAGGTGCTGAGCCGCTCTTGCCGTGGTGGTGGCGTTTCTTAGTACGTGTGACAATCGTGGGCCAGCGTGCTCTTTGCACAAGCCACCGCCCTCCCCCTCCGCAGCTGGAGGCCTGCCCCCCACGCCACAAGCTGGCCTGCGGGTCCTGGCGTGTGGGCCTGCAGGGCGTGGTCGTCTGAGAGCCTCTGTTTCTGCAGGACCTGAAGGGCCTGGCCCGGCTCCTGCCCCACGTGCGGCGTGGATGTAAGGCACAGTCTCCACACCGCTGTCCCCGGAGCCAGCAGACCAGCCTCCCCTCAAACCGCCTGGCCCTGGCCTGCAGAGCGGGCAGTGGGAGCCTCCTGACGGCCTTCCACGCCGGACTCAGAACTGAGTGGTCCCTCGCTGTCCCGCCCGGAAGGAGCACAGAACAAACCATAAGTAACGCTGTGGTCATCGCAGCCTCCCACGGTCGTTGGGGACGTCGCAGTGATGGGCTGGGGCCCAGGGCGTGTCGGACGCCAGCATGCTGGGTCCTCAGTCCTGTCCAGCTGGGCTGTGCCACCTGGGGTCCCACGAGTGTCGGCGCTGAGCTGGAGTGCAGACCCTCGGTCACCCCTTCTTGCCTGTCCTCTCCTGGAGGCCCCACCCCAGGCCCCGCTCTATACCCTCAAGCACCGACCGGTCCACTGCTGACCAAACGGGGCTGGCCTGGGACAGATTCTCAGCACAGAAGGGAAAGCACAGAAGTTCAAGGGTCTCTTGAAGACCCGTGAACCGACCTTGACAAGGCTCTTCGAGGCCTGAACCTGCCACCACTCAGCTCTTATCCTGGCGCTTCGATTGTAATGACCCTGTGACCACACCTTGATGACTGACATGCCTGGGAGAGCGCAGGCTTGAGTATTTCCATGACTTAACTCCAGGAGACGGTGAAGGACAGGGAAGGCCGGCGTGCTGCAGTCCAGGGGGCTGCAAAGAGCTGGACACGACTGAGCTACCGAACAACAAGACAAAACAAGACGAAGCAAAACACCCACCGACAGTGACCGCGGCGTCTGTCTCACGTCTGCGGAGAGATTAGCCAATCAGTGCTGAGACGAACCTGAACGTGATGGATTTAGCGGTGGCTTTTGGATATTGCCTCGTGACTTTTTCATTGAAGACTGACATGATACATGTTGGAGGGAGCCCGGACGTAGCATGTCACATGTGTATGTGGGTGTATGCAGGGGCCACACTGTGGTCTTGAAATGGAGTGTCTCACGGAGAAACAGCCGCCCTGATCTGGACGTTTACCAGATGACCCTGGGACATTTCGTCACCCGTTACTGAAGCAGCCGAATTAAGGAGGCTTCTGTTGACCAAGGAAGAGACAATTTGATCCTCAAAATGTCGTAACCGCAGGGGGTGAAAAACCCGACACGTGTTTAATCCGTGAGCCGAGCCCTTCATAAAGCTGAACAAAATCAACTGGCACCCTGGAGGACGCTAATGGAAAATTTGCTATTTTGAAAACTAGTAAATGAAGGGAGGGTGTCAAATATTCATCCCAAGTTTCTGATATAAACCGCACCCCGGGCAGCCTGCTACCGTGAGAGGAATTTCTCTTCTTACAGAGGCGCTCCAGCTTACGGACCAGCGGTGAGGAGTCAGAACGGCAACAGGACCGCGCGCCAACCCGGAATGTACGCCTGTGTCCTGACACGGAGCAGCGGCCGCCGCCACACTGCAAGGATGGAAGCGGTCGGGCCTTTCTGGTCTCCTGACCTCCCAGGAGAAGAGGCGCCTGGGGGTCACTGTGCCTCCCCCAGGGGGACCGGGATCCGCTGCGCCCCAGGTCTAGGCACACTTCACAGGAAGCACAGCGGGGTGTGCTGGACTAGAGCTCTGGAACGCACCTGGGGGAGATCCTCGAACAGGGAAGCCCTGTAGATCAATGACTGTTTCCTCAGTGAATGAATAGTGATGAGGAAAGAAACACAGCAGGACCTGCTGACGGAGAAGGAGGATACATGCCGACCGGCACCATGTGGGGAGCCTCTTCTGATCCTGCATGAGCAAACTTTATTTTTTAAACTGAAAAATATATTTATTTATGATCTCTGTAAGATAAGTGTGTGCTAAGTCACTCAGTCGTGTCCGACTCTTTGCGACCCCCATGGACAGGAGCCCACCAGGCTCCTCTGTCTGTGGGATTCTCCAGGCAAGAGCACTGAAGGGAGTTGCCGAACTTTCCTCCGGGGGATCTTCCCGACCCAGGGACAGAGCCCACATCTCTTGCATCTCCTGCGTTGGCAGGCGGGCTCTTTACCACTAGGGCCACATCGGAAGCCCCATAAGTCAGATACTCGACGTTAAATGAGACAAGCAGAAAATTTCAACAATGGCCAGGTATGTCATGATACTAAGGAATTATTGCAAGGAGATCCAACCAGTCCATCCTAAAGGAGATCAGCCCTGGGTGTTCATTGGAAGGAAGGATGCTAAAGCTGAAGCTCCAATGCTTTGGCCACCTGATGGGAAGAGCTGACTCATTGGAAAAGACACTGATGCTGGGAGGGATTGGGGGCAGGAGGAGAAGGGGACGACCCAGGATGAGATGGCTGGATGGCATCACGGACTCGATGGATGTGAGTCTGAGTGAACTCCGGGAGTTGGTGATGGACAGGGAGGCCTGGCGTGCTGCGATTCATGGGGTCGCAGAGTCGGACACGACTGAGCGACTGAGCTGAGCTGAATTGAGCTGAAGGAAGTATTGTTACATTTTTAGGAGTGACTATGTAATCATGATCTTTAGAAAACGATTCCTTCAATTTTAAAGATCCGTAGGAGGAATATTTACACAAAAAACATGCCTTTGGGGATTTGCTGGGGACAGGAAGGGGGAGGGTGGGAAGGGCAGGCAAAACCCTTATGGATTATTGAATTATTGAAGTTGGGTGGCGGTACATGAAGGCTCATTACACTACTCTGTCCCCATTTACATGTTTGGCATAATTTTTAAAATAAAACATATGCACACATGTACAGTCTCAGATTCTTAGAAAATAAAATCGCTACTATTTGCTGAAGAACTAAAGACCTTCCGCTTCTGCCTGCAGCGTTTCCACGTGTACACACACACGCACACAGACGCACACACACGTCAGTGTACGTCCCTGCTAATGTCCGTAAGCGTCTGTCTTCAAGGAGAGCTATTCGAATCTGCTGAACGAGATAATGCATTCTGGAGCTGCTGATTAAAAACATGAAGTGAACTGAAAATTATGCTGTAAAGTTTAGAAAACTTTCGGAGGTTACATTTGACAAACTGATATCTTGCCTTTAACAATGACAGGAAGCCCCACAGAAATACCGTGTTTCATCCGGTGTGCGCCTTTATCTTGTCTTGACAGATCGTTGCTGGTTAAATTGTAGTGCTGACTTAAAGGCAGGACTCTTCGAGGAGTCAGAAATTAAGGCTTCACCAAATGGTAATAAAGCTATTAAAAATGCAAACAGCAAACAGCGGCACTGTACAGGTTAGACAGCTAATCCAAACTAGCAGTTTAAAAAGCAGAGCAATTACACTTTTATTTAAATGCAAGGAATATGAGCAAGAATAGAATGAGCAGCCTTGTTTAAATGCATTCTTTTGAATATTTATTAGAAATAATACATGTAGTTAAGCCACTTATCTGATTTCAGTGAATAAGTAAAATGCAAAAGATCAATTTTCATAATTATACCGAAGAAGTCTGTCTTTCATAAAAATCTCATTAATAACACCATTATTACTGAAAAAATATCTTGGTATTATTATTGTTATTCTAATTATCAGCAAAATGCTACTGATAATGTTGTCATAAAATTCCCTTTTAGTATCCTATTAAGAGAGATAGTCTAAGTAGTGGTTTAAGTTAAATCTAGACCCTAAGTGGCATTACGAAAATCTCCTTTGTGTATTTGGTTAAGATACATAATGTGTATAATTACCCAAATTACCACGAGTTTGGCAAACAGGACTGTCTGTGTCTACGTGTGGTGCGTGGGCCCTGAGCCCGTGGGTCCCAGACAGGGGCCCCAGAAGCCTCGGACTTGGGGGGACACTGGGGCCGCCCTCAGATGTCTGAACATTGAGCGTCTTTCCTTGAAATGGCCTTGCCTCTGAACCGGGACCGAATGTCCCTTGGGAGAGCGCGCGGATTTGCTTATTTCCACTTCCGCTCTTTGGTGACAGCCCACCTCTGCTTGCCGAGCACCCACCTTCCAGAGCAGCTCTCGCTTTCCCGTCTGAGAACCTGTCCTGACTTCCGCCTGCACACTGGGGAAGGGGCCGGCTCCTCTGGCCTCGGTTTCCGTCTCAGGGTGATGGTCCTCAAGAAGCAAGACCTCCACGACCCCTGGATTCCTGACTGTTTAGCTCAGCGTCAGACAATGGCTGCCTGAACCTTTGGCAAATATTTGCTGCAACAAAACAGACAGAACAAAACAACCGGGCTCTCGAGACTTCTCTTGTGTGATGAGCTCTGCTGAAGAAAAGGGATTTGAAGCGACATTAACTCTGCAGTTATTGTTGGGACTTTGCTCCCAGTTCCAATAAAGGAAAGGGTCTTTGTTTAAGCAGCGTGTTTTCCTTCTAACCTGCTCAACCCAACTATCTCTTACCCAGGTGATAAACACCCTGAAAATTCTCAGGACTGTCTGTGTTGTGGAAGCGAACTTTCTCTTCTCACCAGACTTACAAAGATGTGAGCAAGACCTTTAAAAATTATACAGATGACTGAATAAACAACTCAAATAAACCCTCTTTTAAAACTAAAAAATAATTAATTCACAGTGTTGCATTAGTTTCAGGCGTATAGCAAAGTAATTCAGTTACACATGCATATAAATCTATTTATTCAGATTCTTTTGCCTTATAGATTATATCAAAATATTGAGTAGAGTTCCCTGTGCTTTACAGCAGGTCCTTACTATTTATCTGCTTCATATAAAGTCGTGTGTGTTCACTAATCCGAAAGCCCTAACGTAGCCCGCCTCCCCTCTCCCCTTGGTAATTGGTAGTTTGTTTTCTATGCCTGGGGTAAACCCTCTCACTTGAATACCTGTTTGTGAGCATATCTGAATATGTTCATAAAGGTCCTGAACACATAGAGCATTTACATGTCAGCCCTACTTAGTGAATTAATGATGACGTGGCTCTTTGAACTGGAGGAGTAGTGCTTTCTGAAGATGGAAATTCACAACCAAATGAAAAGCCTGTTTTTACTTATTTTGGAAGGCAGCTCTGCTAACTGCTCTACCATCAACACCCGTTAACCTCTTGGGATTTCAAACTCAAAGCTGAAAACTAAGGAAATTTTGGAGCATGAAGCAGAAGACCCGGCAGGCCCACAGCTGCCTCCAGGGACTGTCCCCGGTGGTCCTCAGTGGAAGGGCCCCCGGGGTGGGGAGGCGGGCGGGCTGCAGGCTGTCCGTGCCTGGCTCCGCCCCCTCTGGGGAAGAAGCTCCAGCTTGGCTGCCAGACCCATCCCAGTGTCGGCCTTGGTTGCAAGGTGAGCCAGGAGCTGGGCCAGGGCTTCCCTCATCTCAGTGGGACGGGAGGTTTCAGGTGCAGTTCCAGACCTTGGAGGGCAACCGCCCACCTAGACACCCCCCACTCCTCCGGCACCCCTGAAGGACGCCTCTGGCCACTGCCCGTGCACCTCCGAGAGCACCCTGGCAGATAGCTGGGGTAGACCCTTCACCCCAAACCAGCTGAAGCTGCAGCTTAACTCATACCTGAGGGTCCTGCTCAGCCTACACGAGGGGCTCAAAGCCCTGAAGACTGTTGTGATGATGCTCTAAGTTACCTGTTTCTTGTGCTGAAGTCCCCAGCTGCACCTCCCGCCTTTGCTGGGACCCGGTCTGATGCCCTGACTGTATTCACCGCTCTGCTCTGCAAAGATTTGGCTTGTCCCAGTTCCTCTTGTTGCGATCCCATCTCTGGAGTCTCTGAGACGGACGGGAGGGAGAGGGGACAGAAGGAAGGGACAAGGGAGGGTGGAAGCCCTGGCAGGGAGGACAGAGGGGAGCAAAGCAGGTGTCCCAGCGGCAGGATGCCCATGGCAAGGCAAGTCTCGGGCAGAGAAGGCTCTTACCTGGAGGAGGGCCTGGGGTCAAGAACATCTATTTGAGAAAAATTCCCTTAAGCCAAGACCTGGTGGCCAGACAAAGGGAAGGGGAGTCTGACAATCCAGTGAAGGGACAGAGGGCGAGGGTACCCTCCCGGGAAGCTCCCTCCCGTTCCCAGGGCAGGGGGCAGCCGGGCGGACATTTGGCCAGAGGAACCCAGGAAGGTTGCGAGGCAGGAAGGCCAGGCACAGTTAGCTCAGAAGCATCATATTTAAAATAAACCTAGAGAAAAATATAAAGACAAGAAGAGAGTCCACACAGTCCCAGCTGCCTTGGTACACATAACTTCTACAGCCCTTTCTTTTTGAATTTTTATTTTAGGGGAAATATATGTTCAGCATCAGGCTTCTCTGGGGGCTCAGTGGTAAAGAACCTGCCTGCAGTGCAGGAGACGAGGGTTCAATCCTAGGGTCAGGAAGATCCCTGGAGGAGGGCATGGCAGTCCACACCAGCATTCTTGCCTGGAGAATCCCCTGGACAGAGGAGCCTGGTGGGCTAAGTCCACAGGTCGCAAAGAGTCAGACGCAACTGAGCAACCAATACTTTCACACACATGCTCGGCATGAAAGTAAACGCTACAGTTTCCAACCCTGAAGAAAGAAGCAGCGGCATCTCTGGCTGCAGCTCGAGGGGCGATCTGGGTGAGCAGATGTGGAAGCGGAGAGCAGTCCGGGGTGAAGCAGAGGGATGGGGAGACACCGGCAGGCTTAGGAGATGTCTGAGAGGCTTTCCCAAAACATTTCTTTAACACTTTCTGTTCTGGGTTAAATCGGCTTTGATAGGCTTACCCGGGACCCTAGTTCCACTGTTTCACATTATTTGCATGAAAATGTGTTCTAAGGTGCTGACAACTAATGTGGGCCCAAACTTGGGGAGGAACCTATTTGGAAGCAGAGAGCTACTTAAACTCAGACTCCAGCAGGGCTGGGGGGAGGGCCCGTCTTTTGACAGCTCCTGGCACAAGCTGCGTCTCTCCGGGGCCTGGATCAACGGCAGACCGTTTCCTCCACTGACCAGCGTCTCCGGGACGGTTTCCAGCTGGGAGCATCAGGGTGGGGCTTGTGCAGGCCGCACAGGACCCACTCTGAAAAGACCTGGGCTGGTTCCCATGACTCTCGAAGTTTACCAACAAAGGACAGAAAAGCTAACGCCTAGAGACGGCTCAAAAAACCTTTTTAAGAAAGCCCGAAAGTTAATCCATCTCATAAGGTAGGTCTCGGCTCAGCATGGGCATTGGGCAATTTTAAGGAAGGACACAAGTGTCCAGCCTGTGTGACCGAGATCGCCTGGCCGGCAGTGAGGGACCGTGTTCTATTTCCTGTCTGTTATGGAAGGACGCTTCTTTTGTTGTTCACTGGCTCAGTTGTATCCGACTCTCTGTGACCCCATGGACTTCAGCACACCAGGCCTCCCTGTTCTTTGCCATCTCCCGGAGCTTACTCAGACTAACATCCATCAAGTCAGTGATGCCATCCAACCATCTCAGCCTCTGTCGTCCCCTTCTCCTCCTGCCCTCAATCTTTCCCAGCATCAGGGTCTTTTCCAGTGAGTCAGTTCTTTGCCTCGGGTGGCCAAAGTATTGGAGTTTCAGTTACAGCATCTGTCCTTCCAATGAACACCCAGGACTGATCTCCTTTAGGATGGGCTGGTTGGATCTCCTTGCAGTCCAAGGGGCTCTCGAGAGTCTTCTCCAACACCACAGTTCAAAAGCATCAATTCTTTGGCTTGTAGGCTTCTTTATGGTCCAGCTCACATCCGTACATGAGTGTTGGAAGTACATGACATTTCTATAAAACATAACAAAAACAAATTACTGTACCCAACCCAGCGGGGTTTTCCTAAGACATACCCCCTCCACCATCCCCTGCTTCTTGTTTGTAGAAAAGCTTCAATCTCCTATGCCTTTTCCAGGCTCCAAAGAGCAAATTTAATCAGAGAAGAGAGAAAATACAAAACTGGAGGAAACCAGTCAAGCAAAACAAAAATAAGAAAAATTCAGTAATAAAACAAAGTTGAAGACCTCTAGTCCCTCCTCAAGGGCTGTGGGTAATCTCCTGAGCCGCGTTGTTGAGCTGTTGTGCAGATACCAAGACCCCCTCCGCACACACACCAAGAGGAAGAAGTTGACCTCGTGCTGACCACCAGCCCTAGACCCCATGATGAAGCATCCCAGGTGGCTCCATGGGAAAGAGTCAGCCTGCCAATGCCGGAGACGCAGGAGTCACTTCCCTGGGTTGGGAAGATCCCCTGCAGGAGGAAAAGGCAGCCCACTCCAGTATTCCTGCCTAGAGAATGCCAAGGACAGAGGAACCTGGAAGGCTGCAGTCCATGGGGTGGTGAAGAGTCAGATACGACTGAGCGACTAAGCAAGGATGCAAGCACTCTACCCCAGGCAGTGGGAACCAGAGGCTGATGATCGAGATTCCTGAGCCATCACCCCGTTACCTCACTGTCAATCAGAGAGCTGTGCCCAAGCTGGTCAGACTCCCTGAGTCCCTCTCGCTGACTCTGCCTCTAAAACCTTTAGTCTGAAAGCCATCGGGCGCTGGGGTCTCGAGACCGAGCTGCTGGCCTCCTTGCTTGGCCCCCTGCTGGGGGCCTGTAGTGGATGCTGCCCTTTCCTTCACCACAGCCTGTGTGGCTGGACTGGCTTTGCTGCAGACCCAAGTTTGATCCCATAACATCGCTGAAAAGGTGAAATAAAAATAACCTTTGAGAGTCAAGCTAACTTGTAAATTATGAGACTCAACAGACATAGCATTACTTGGGAAAATGCTACAAAAGTTTCCAAATTTTCACTCCGAAAGCAGCGCTCTCCTCCCAGACATGGCTGCCAGTCTCTGGAGCAGACGCTCACAGTGCTGGCGATGGCACGGATTCCGACCCATCTGTAAAATTGGTCCAACGCCTAATGTGCGCAGAACGTGGTGTGAAACAGGAGTAGCTGGCTTGTTTCCCCTTTGCTGTGGTTCCCAGAGATGGACGTGGGGTTGTGGGCACTTTAGATCTGAAACCCAAGGCTCAGGGTCCTTTTTCTTTGAGGAGGATTATTGTTATTCCTGCAAAAAAAAAAAAAAAAAGTTCTAGGATGGCCAGAGAAAGGGAGAAAATGGTTGCTGCTTAAGTCACAGCGCAGGCTTCTGGGGGATGAATCGGGGGTGCCCACTCAGTACAGGTGGCGGTGACACCTGTCCCGCATCCATAGCTGGTGGGCATGAAGCCCTGGGCATGGAGTCGAGGTTTCAGCAGCCCTGCGGACGTCACAGTTGTCCTGACATCTCGCCAGTGCAGTTTGATGGCGCTTGTCGAGGTTTTGCTAGAACAGGGGGAGTGAGGCTCTTTCTTCTCTCTCTGGTTGGGCTCTGATGGTCTTCTGTTTGCCCAGAGCCCACCACATGCTCCTCCATCTCAACAGAACCTCCAGGGCAGCCTCCCTGGAGAGATCGCGGACAATGGTGGGGTTTCTAGAGCCGAGTGGTGATGTAGAGTTCTTGCAGCCTGTTGTGGGCAGTGGGCAGGGCCCATGTGCCCGGGGACTCTGGCTCCTCACCTGCTCCCTCCTGTACTGCTGTTCGTGAAGGCATGTGCAGCAGCGATGGGGTTTGCTTTTCAAAGAAAGGACCCACTGACAGAAGTGACCCTAATTAATGGCATCAAGGCGGAAGTGCTGTGCTCTCCGCGGCCACCGAGCCGGCCCTCGGGGCCAGGAAAAGCCCAGGCTGTAAACAGTCCAGGGTCTCCACAGCAACAAGCAGCCAAGCTTCAACTTTTCAGAGTAGAAAGCAGGTAATTACCTTCTTCTTTACGTTTGTATAGCTTATAATGGCAATAACGCGGCCCCACCCCGGGTCGGACAACTCCGGTGACTAATGACCAACTGGCCATCTGCGTGCGCCTTTTTCCCTGAAGGGCCTTTGATTTCGCTCCAGGTTTCCAACTCCTCTGGCCACTTGCTAACTGCCAGAAAATGTCCTCCTCCTGGGTCACGACGGCCACCCCAGGCTTGGTTTTAAGACAAAGGCAAAGGGACCAGCCTTGCTTGCAGTGGGGCCCCAGGCTGGCCCCTTAGAGCCGCGGTTTCACTCCCACCCCGGTGAGTTTGTGCAGAGGGATGTGGGCGGAGGAGCTGGGTGGGGGGATGCTCGTGGTGCAGTAAGCACGTGCTTGTGAGGACCTGTCTGCTTAATACCTCAGCTCTCGGGCTCCATCCCTGAGCCTGGTTCTCTGTGTTTCACAAACGGAAACAGCAATATGTCTGATGCTTCATCCATTCATCCCCTGTCCACGCAGGGGTTGAGCCTCATTTACTACACAAGAAACATCGGTCCATCACCAGCGGGGGTGTGTGCACTGGGTGACGTGGGAACGCACAGATACAGTTGGTCCTCACACATCGAGCCTTGGCTGGGTACCAGTCCTCGGGCAGCACTGCGCTCTCCAACAGAAGAGCCGGGACTGTGACGTCATTCTGATTTCAAAAGACCCCAGTGAGGCTGCTGTCCGTCCCCTACAGACGACATAGGCGGCAGTTAAATCCGGTTTGTTAGAGTGACTCAGGCACTAGTTTTTACCCCAATATTCACTGAACTGCCGTGACAGGCTTTGAAGACGCGTGAGTAGGAAGTCAAGGGCAGTGTGGGGTTGCTATCATTACTGCCCCCTTGTTTCTGCACTGGGGGCTCGTCTGCAGCTGGGAGCCCCGCTGGCACGGAGCCCCCTCCATCACAGGTGTCCTGGGAAGTTCCTCCGCCCCAGGTTCCGGGAACTCAGTTACCTTCGTTCCCTCCGACAAAGGACAGGAGCAGTGACGGGGCAGCGGCTGAAGGAGCTTTTCTCTCAGCCTGAACTGCGGGCGAGCTTTTTAGTTCTTCATAACTGAGCGATGTAACCGAAACAGACGATTTCCGTTAACACCAGGCAGGAGTTCAGGGGGGTTTCCTGTGTCCTTTGTGGGCCGTCGGGGTTGCACGGGCTCTCTTCACCTGGCTCTGTTACTCTCCTTTCTCAGGCCTCTCATCTGCAGGTCGCCCCCTGCAGATGCCCCCAGGCTGACCCTGCCACACTGCTGCAGGTGACCGCTGTCACCAGAGCTGGGCTCACTCACCCCTGTGGCTTGACCCCCCTCCAGATAAAAGGAAGGCACGGCCACCTTCCTAACTATTCAGTCTTTGGCCTTCATTTGTGAAGTGTGTTTTTAGGATTCGTATAGCACGTTTTTTTATTTAAAAGAAAACCTCAGAGAATAACTGAGCAAAAAGAACATGTATCAGGCAGGTTTGCAGCCAAGCAGTGCAGAAAGCAACTGACCTGGAGAGAAGAAGGAACAGAGGGAGGGGCAGAGAGCTGGAGGGAGGGGGGCACAGGGAAGAGGAGGGTGGAGAGGAGAAGGGAGGGGAGGGGGAGGGGAAGAAGGGGCGAGGAGGGGAGGGGAGTGGGGGAGGGGGAGGGGAGTGGGAGAGGGGAGTGGGGGAGGGGAGGGGAGAGGGGGAAGAAGGGGAGGGGAGGGGACGGGAGGGGGGAAGAAGGGGAGGGGAGGGGAGGGGAGTGGGGGAGGGGAGGGGAGGGGAGGGGAGGGGAGTGGGGAAGAGGAGGGGGAGAGGGGGACGAAGGGGAGGGGAGGGGAGGGGAGGGGAGGGGAGGGGAGGGGAGGAGGGAAGAAGGGGGGGCAGGGCAGGCAGTGGGCATGTGCGGGGCCCTCCAGGGCCAGAGTAGCCCAGGGCACTGGGCACGGGGAGTGAAGAGCTTCTCCATCGAGCTTCAGGAAGAACCTGAGTCCCGGCTCAGGGGAACGCAGCCCCAGCGCCGTCAGGGCCTTGACCGGTCAGCAACTGGAAGGCAGGCAGAGCGAAAGGGACGGGGAGCCCCACCCAGCGCCTTGGAGAGCCCCGTAACCCAGGCCGACCATGTGGAACGTTCCATGAACGTCAAGCTCAAGTCAGTCCATGGTGTTGGTCATGTCCCTCTCCCCAAGAGGTGCACAGGGACGAAGGGAGCCCCTGGTGAGAAGGGCCTCTGACCCCTAGATGACCCCTTAGACGGCCACTGGTAGTTAACGCACCCAGGGAATTGCCCAGCGGAGAGGGACCTGCCATGACCAGGGCGTTCTCTCGGCAGAGCTCTGTTAGCCTTTGCCCTGCTTCACTCTGTGCTCCAAGCCCAAATTTGCCTGTTACTCCAGGTGTTTCTCGATTTCCTACTTTTGCATTCCAGTCCCCTATGATGAAAAGGACATCGTTTTAGAAAAGGCAGAGGAACCAGAGATCAAATTGCCAACATCCGCTAGATCATAAAAAAAAAGAGAGAGTTCCAGAAAAACATCTACTTCTGCTTTATTGACTGTGCCAAAGCCTTTGACTGTGTGGATCACAATCAACTGTGGAAAATTCTGAGAGAGATGGGAATACCAGACCACCTGACCTGCCTCTTGAGAAATCTGTATGCAGGTCAGGAAGCAACACTTAGACCTGGACATGGAACAACAGACTGGTTCCAAATAGGAAAAGGAGTACGTCAAGGCTGTATATTGTCACCCTGCTTATTTAACTTCTATGCAGAGTACATCATGAGAAACACTGGACTGGAAAAAACACAAGCTGGAATCAAGATTGCCGGGAGAAATATCAATAGCCTCAGATATGCAGATGATACCACCCTTATGGCAGAAAGTGAAGAGGAGCTAAAAAGCCTCTTGATGAAAGTGAAAGAGGAGAGCGAAAAAGTTGGCCTAAAGCTCAACATTCAGAAAACGAAGATCATGGCATCTGGTCCCATCACTTCATGGGAAATAGATGGGGAAACGGTAGAAACAGTGGCTGACTTTATTTTCTGGGCTCTAAAATCTCTGCAGATGGTGACTAGCCATGAAATTAAACGACGCTTACTCCTTGGAAGGAAAGTTATGACCAACCTAGATAGCATATTCAAAAGCAGAGACATTACTTTGCCAACAAAGGTCCATCTAGTTAAGGCTATGGTTTTCCTGTGGTCATGTATGGATGTGAGAGTTGGACTGTGAAGAAAGCTGAGCACCAAAGAACTGATGCTTTTGAACTGTGGTGTTGGAGAAGACCCTTGAGAGTCCCTTGGACTGCAAGGAGATCCAACCAGTCCATTCTAAAGGAGATCAGTCCTGGGTGTTCACTGGAAGGACTGATGCTGAAACTGAAATTCCAGTACTTTGGCCACATGATACGAAAAGCTGACTCACTGGAAAAGCCCCTGATGCTGGGAAAGACTGAAGGCAGGAGGAGAAGGGGACGACCGAGGATGAGATGGTTGGATGGCATCACTGACTCAGTGGACATGAGTTTGGGTAAACTCTGGGAGTTGGTGATGGAGAGGGAGGCCTGGCGTGCTGCAGTCCATGGGGTTGCAAAGAGTCGGACATGACTGAGTGACTGAACTGAACTGAAACATTGATTCTTTCTTCCTATTAAAAAATTAAATCTGATTTTTAAAAAATAAAGTAAAAGTTCAAAGAAGGGGAAATTGCCTACACCCTTATCCAGAGAGAGCCGCTGACGGATTTCTCCACATTCTTCTATGCTGCCTAGTCTTAGTCTCCGATCGTTTTCGCCTGGGGCTTCCCCAGTGGTGCTAGTGATGAAGAGCTCTTCTGCCAGTGCAGGAGGCATCAGAGACGCAGGCTCGGTCCTGGGGCGGGAAGATCCCCTGGAGAAGGAAACGATGCCCACTCCAGTACTCCTGTCTGGAGAGTCCCCAAGGGCTGAGGAGCCTGGCTACAGTCCGTGGGGTGGCCAGAGGCAGATGTGACTGAGCGCCTGGCCCAGGCTGTCGTGGACGCCACCCACACTCAGCCTCCTGGAGGCGCTGGCCTCCCTCCCCTCTCGGGATAAGGTCGAGGCGCCTCGCTTTCGGCCCAGCCCACCCGTGCCCACCACGCCCCGCCTCCCCTCGCCCAGGGCTTTGCAGAGGGGCGCGTCTCCCCGCCCCGTTTGTCCCCCTTGAGGACCACTCTTCACCCTCAGCAGCTTGGGCTCCAGGGCCAGCTCGAGCCGCTTCTCCCCCGGTGGCGTTCCTTCGATTCCCATTCTGCACCGGGCCCCGCCACACGGGTAGGTGGGCCTCAGACCTTCTGAAGGCTTGGAGTCCCAGAGCTGCCTTCTGGGGGTATTGCCAAGGTCTTCTGGGTTGTACTAATGTCTCTGTAGAAACCTGTGGCTCTGCATCTGTCTACAGTCTCCCTTGAGAGTGGACTGGGCTCAGCTTGCTGAACATTAAGCATCACCTCCTCCAGGGTCTCCGGCCTTTCTTCCCACGAAGAACCTCCCAGCCAAGCCTTCCCCACTGTCGTTGCGGCAGTGATTCGGGAGAGACCCTGTGCTGAGCACCGCGTGGGGCCTCCCAAGGGGCTGAGTCAGAGGGCCTAAGACGACTCACATTTGCTGCTCGGTGTGGGTGATTTCCCTCACAGCCATCGGTAACCAGCGCAGAGGTCAGCAAGGACAGGACCGTGAGCTGTCGGCTCGTTACCTGCAAGAGGGACACCCTGACTCTTCAGGATATTCGGTTTGAAATATGTGCCTGGAGAGACTTGTGCTGCATCCAGCAGTGAAATACATGGGAAACCAAGATAATTAGGGAAATTCGATCCGTGAAAGAAGGTCAAAGAAACGAGGGTTTCCTTATCCTTGGAAACAGGAGGTGCAGCAGCTGAAGTCATCGGGGCCCTTGTCTGCCCCAGGACAGAAGTCCTCCGCTTCAGCACCCAGGACAGAAGTCCTCCGCTTCGGCGCCGGCAACTCTTAGGAAGACACGCAGCGTTCAGTACAAAAGTATGAAGAAGAAATGCCTTTACTCTAAAGGGGGACTGAGGGTTGTTGTTAGAACTCCATTTTGGTTCTCAAAGCCAGGTTCACTGACACCTGCTTCGCAGCTGTGTGAGCGGTGAATGGGCTTCCCTGGCGGCTCAGATGGGGAAGGATATGCCTGCAGCGCAGGAGACGTGGGTCTGACTCCTGGGTCGCGAGGATCCCCTGCAGAAGAGAATGGCCACCCACTCCAGCACTCTTGCCTGGAGGACTCACTGGACAGGGGAGCCTGGCGGGCTACAGTCCATGGGGTTGCACAGAGTTGGACACAACTGAGCGACTCACACACACACAGACAGTGGGTACTGGCATAAGCCTTGAAAAAGATGCTTGTTTTGAAGTCCCTGACTGGATTGAAAGAAGTAAATTATTCTTTACACTATGCGCTCTCGTATTCGGCGCAGCAGATAAACTAGAGACACTGAGGGGCAGACGTCTGTGGGCCCACAGAGCCCCATGAAGCGGGCAGAGGGCTGCCCCATGGCTGGGGTGGGTGGAGACGCGATTCGGGAAGGAAAGGACTCCGTCCTCTGCGGCGTCTTAAAATCCCGCCTGTGCCCTCGGTCTCAGCGTGGTGCACACTCCGTTCTGCTGGGAGGGCCTGGTGCATCAGGGTGGCGCCTGTCTGGGCTCCCCGGGGCCTCCAGTGGCCCAAGCCCCACCCCATCCCCAGAAATGACAGGATTTTGCAGACCCGAGTCCGGAAGTGTCACTCACGAGACCCACAGTCTCCAAACAGCTTTCTCTCTATCTCTCCCTCCTCCCAGGTGATGTTCCCTTCCGTGATCAAACATGTTTAAGGGGATAAAGACTCCTGATTTCTCCGCACACACACTCACGCCACTAGAACAGGGCTTGCGTCTTGAAATCTGCACTGAAAAAGCAGTTGTTGACACCTTCCGGCTGCTTCCCAAAATAGCTGCCGAGTGTTTGGAGCTTCTTAATTCAAATAATCGAACCCAACAGTAATTCCGCTGCATTTCCACGAACCTTGATAAACTCAGCACAATCACAAACAGTTTTATGGCCGTTTTCTCTTAAACAACTGTTTCCATGAAATCTGAAAATGACTATAATTAATCTCTGTATTTGGGAATTTCTGGAACATCCCTAAGTAATTGTCTTCAACACGACTTCTCCAAGAACAGAATGGTAGCTCTGTTTGCAAACAAACAGAGAAGGAGGAGACGCAAATGCCGCTCTCCCCCCAGGAACACGACAGGCCAGCACGGTCTCCTCATCCCTGGCTGCGCTGACATCACACACGTTCTGTGGACACCGTGCTCGCCCACCCACTTCCCAAAGATGGTGAGGTTGGACCGTCCAGAGCTGCGTCTGTGAGCTCCCATCGAACAAAAATAGCACATCTCCACGGCCAGGAAAGCTCTTTGCACCCACACTCAGGGGTTTGGGCTCCAGACTTGGCTTTGCTTTTTTTTTTTTCAATAAATCTCTTTTGAAATTTATTTATTGGCTGTGCTGGGTCTTCGCTGCTGGGCCCGGGCTTTCTCCAGCTGCCGTGAGCAGGGGCTTCTGAACCGTGGTGTTCCAGCTTCTTGCTGTGGCGGCTTGCCCCGCTGCACCGTCCACGCTTCAGTACCTGTGGCTCTGGTGCTCCAGGTGGGCAAGCTCAGTCGTGGTGGCACGTGGGCTTGGCTGCCCCGTGGCACATGAGATCCTCCCGAGCTGGAGGTCAAACCCGCGTCCCCTGCATCGCAAGGTGGCTTCGTGACCACTGGACCACCGGGAAAGCGCCAGCTCAGGACTTTGAAACGGGGATGACAGCTCTCAGACTCAGATCTCCCACCTACAGACGAGGTGCTGGCGCGTCCGTGTGAACCGCGAGGCCGGAGCCTTGGGCTCTGCGTGCGGTCACAGGAGCGCCTTCCCTTCTAGAAGCTCGCACTGGCCGCCCGTCTGCAGCGCGGAGCCCGCCTGCCGCCCGCTCCGCCGCGGGCTCCTCATCCCGCCCACGTTCATCAGTGTCTGGAGCAGCCGTGCTCACGCACCACCGGCGCTCCTCCGGGAATCCAGCCATCAAGGCGGGGCTGGGGGAGCCTTAGATTGTTCACAGAGGTGTGTGCATTACTCTCTTCAGCCAGTCCTAAAACAGTGTCTTTTTTCTAAAGAATATATTTCAGGGAGGGTAAAAGTAATACAGCTTTCACAAGCCGCGCCAGCCAGCCCCAGAACGGCCTCTGCCCTTAAAGAGGGAGGTTCGTTAACTCCCCTCTGGTCTGCGCTGAGTCAGTGGAAGCAGAGCCTTCGGGACATCGGGGAGCGGACCCCGCGAGGGCCCCCGGCCGGGGCTCGGAGCCTCTGCCCTGTCCCAGGGAGCGCCGAGGGGGGCGGCCCTCACCCGCGTGGCCGCGGCAGCCTCCTCGCCTGTCCCCCAACCCCGCGACCCTCAGCCGTGTCCACGTCGGCTCCCTGTCCCAGCGCTGGGGACACAAGGCCCAAAGGGGACGGGGGACGGAGTAGCGACCCGCGACTGCAGCGCCCTGCTACCGGTTCTAGCTGAGGCCCCCACGCCCCTCCGGGGGCTGGAGGGGAGAGACAGCCCTGCAGAGGGTCCCGGGCTCTGGGCCCCAGCACCCAGCGCCCTGGCGGGAGGATGGGATGGGGGTGAGGAGCCGCTTCTTAGCGGCTGAGGGGCTGACCTTGCTGCCCAAGACCCCCCACAGCCCTGAGTCTCCAGGCCCAAACCGCCTGTTCTAAAGTGTGTCTCTGAGCATTTACTCCGCCCCCACCCCCGGCGGGGTTGTGCTCGCTGTAGGAGGCCTCAGGGCTTCATTGCTCATCTGCTACTCTTCACATGCAGACTCAGGCCTTGGGACTTCACCCCGAGAGTGCAGTGGGCAGGGGTGATGGGGGCCAGTCTGTCCTCTGGCCGGAGCAGGGCCCCCTCCCCAGCCTCTCTGGTCTTGCAGCTGAGGTCCCTGAGCTCGTGGGGTCTGGGGGGGGCTCCCCCGGCTCCTGAGCCCATTAAGCACCCCGAGGTCGTCTGGCCTCAAGAGCAATCTGGGGACCACAGGGCAGCCCTGGATGGCCTGACAGCCCTGATTGGGGCTCGCCAGCCCAGCGGGGCTCCCGGGCCGAGCGTGAAGCACTCTGAGCCCCGTGTCGCCCCAGGGGCAGCGCGGGCCCGGGACCTGAGCGGCATCCGCGCTCTGCCGCAGGTCAGGATGATTGCAAGGTGGGGCCGGCTCTGAATCGCATCTCCTCTGGGCTGATTGGCAATCAGGCCGCTGAGCCCATCGGCGCAATCAGATCTGAAATTGTCTCCGCCCCGGCCCTCTCCTGCGGCCGGAGGAGCAGCTGCACAGAGGCAGGCCCTGGGCCGGAGCAGGAGGAAGACATCCAAGGGCAGGTGGGGCTGCTGGGGCCGGCCGGCTCGGCGGGAAGCTGGAGAAGCGTGACTGAGAGGGGGACTTGGAAACTCACACCAAGTGTGAGCTGGGCCCCTGGGCTGCGGTGTCTTTATGCACAGAGCCTCCTTGTCCTTCCCACACGCGGATCAGAGGTGGCTGGAGTGTGTCCTCCCCACCCCACACAGCCGTGACTCGGCCTGGTTCCGCCTGTCCTCCCGGGAACCTTGGCCCAGGGACGTGTGGACAGATATGGCCTGTGGCTGAAGCTCTGGGGAGGCTCTAGGGGGGCCCCGGAGGCCCCAGGCACAGCCCCACCCGCCCCGGCTCCTGGGGGCTGTAGGGCTGGAGGGGCGTCCACTCTGCGGGCTGCTCTGCACCACCTCCTTCCCCGGGCCGGCTTGGGGACGTGGCCTCCTTTGTCCCCTCAGGCCTGAGGGAGGGAACAGCCCCCGGGTCGCAAGCCCAGGTCCTGCACCCGCCAGCCGCAGCGCCCACCGCCCTGGCTCTTCTCTGGCTGCAGAGCGGCTGGCAGCCTGGATGGCGCCCTGGAGGGGCCTGCCTGCTGGGCTCACATGAGTGAGGGACCAGGGGACGGACCCCATGCAGGACTTGTTCACATGGAGGGCTGTACCCCAAGGAGCACCCACATACCCACACAGGGGGCTGTTCCCCAAGGAGCACCCACATGGGGGCTGTTCCCCAAGGAGCATCCACATACCCACACAGGGGACTGTTCCCCAAGGAGCACCCACATACCCACATGGGGGGCCGTACCCCCAAGGAGCACCCACATACCCACACGGGGGGCTGTTCCCCAAGGAGCGCCCACATGGGGGGACTGTTCCCCAAGGAGCACCCACATGGAGGGCTGTACCCCAAGGAGCGCCCACATACCCACACGGGGGGCTGTTCCCCAAGGAGCGCCCACATACCCACACGGGGGGCTGTTCCCCAAGGAGCGCCCACATACCCACACGGGGGGCTGTTCCCCAAGGAGCGCCCACATACTGACACGTGGGGGCTGCTCCCCCGAGGGGCACCCACGGGCCCACAGCAGGCGGCCCCCTGAGCTCTGCAGCCAGAAGCGGGAAGCCATAGTGGGCGGCCGGCCCCTCTCGAGCTCCAGGCATGCCCTCTGCCCCTCCCCGGACTCTGGCTCCGTTGCCGGCTCTCCCCCACCTCTGCTCACAGGGGCGTCCTTCCCAGCCTTGTCCCGACTGCCCAGCCTCTCCCCTCCGGGTCCTTCTTGCAGCACAAGGCAGAGCAGATTAGGGCCGCACCCCAGTCTGAGCGCGTCTCAGCCGGCCGCCCTTGCTGTGATCTTGTTATGGGTCCCGGGGTCGGGATGCGCTTCACCCCCAGCCAGGCTGTTGGGCTAGTGGGCCTTCTCAGAGCCCAGCTCTCGAGGCTGTGGGACCAGCCAGGGCCCCTGTTTCAGAAGGGCCCCTTGTTTCAGGGGTGCCCCGACTCCCTGCTGTCTCCCTTCCTTTCCCCTCCCTCCTATGAGGCTCTCTGTGTAACTGACCGCCTCTTGGTCCTGGAAGCAGGGGCAGCCGGTGACCAGCCTGCACACGGCCCCTTCCTCTCAAGGGCCCGTCTTTCCACGACCATAGCGTTTGTTGTTCAGTTACTCAGTCGTGTCGACTCTGCAGCCCCCACGGACTGCCGCACGCCAGGCTTCCCTATCCTTCACTCTCTCCTAGGGTTTGTTTGAACTCATGTCCATTGAGTTGGTGATGCCAGAGAATCTACCGGTTTTAAATCCATAGGCGTGGACGGCTGGCTGCATATTCAGATCCTCTCTGCTGACTTGGGAGACGTTCACACGACTTCTCATCCCCCCAAAATGTGAAGTTCATCACTGTTTTGTTTGGTTCTTTCTCACTAATCGGGATCCATGGATGACAGGCATCTCTTTCTCCTTGTCAAGTTTTTCCCCAAAGGGCTGTGGGGCAGGCAGGGGGGGAACGGTGGGTCCAGGGCCCGCCTGCCTCCACCCCTACCCACCCCACTCCACTCACAGTTTGCTCATCAGGAAGGTGGGCACAACCAGGACCCAGACGGCCCTGTGTGGGCACTTTGGAGAGAGCAGGAGGTGACCCTGGAGAAGCTGGGGTGCCGGCCCAGAGGGGTGGGGTTCGGCTGCCCGCCCTCCTGCAGCCCTGCCTGGGCGTGCGCCTGGGGGTGTGCGTGCGTGTGGCCAGCCAGCCTATTTCGCACTCTGCCCTCCTACCAGTTAAATCTGAAGGGAAGAAAATATCACCCCATATGGACACACGATCTCTGCACAAGCTAAGTGAAGTGAATGTCGCTCGGTCATGTCCGACTTTTTGCGACCCCCGGGACTATAGAGTCCATGGGATTCTCCAGGGACTATAGAGTCCATGGGATTCTCCAGGGACTATAGAGTCCATGGGATTCTCCAGGCCAGAAGACTGGAGTGGGAAGCCTGTCCCGTCTCCAGGGGATCTTCCCAACCCAGGAATGGAACCCAGATCTCCCGCATTGCAGCCCGATTCTTTACCAGGTGAGCCATAAGGGAAGCCCAAGAATACTGGAGTGGGAAGCCTGTCCCGTCTCCAGGGGATCTTCCTGACCCAGGGATCGAACCAGGGCCTTCTACCTGGCAGGTGGATTCTTTACCAACTGAGATACGAGGGAAGCCTGTACAAACTAAGGACGTGACATAATGTTCTCAAAGTGCGTGCTAACCTTTAAGTCCCAGATATTTCAAGGGCCACTTAAACAATCTTTGAAGTGGAAATGATTTTCCAGACAAGAGCAAGGCAAGCACTGAGATTCCAGCTCTGCAGTTTCATCTTTGTTTCTTTAATTCTTTGAAAAATTGACAAGAAACGACATCTACAAATATTTAAGCATCAAGAATGTGTTTGCATCTGTATTTTCAACTTGTAATTAAAAGCTCATCATAATGGGAGAAACATTTTATATTTTATCAGTTTTTCTACTCCGAAAGCTCCTGGGAAGCTACCTTCGCCCAGGAGACCTTGCCCACGTGCAGACCGCTCGCCCTCGGTGTGCAGGCTCTGACGCGCCTGTTCAGCCACCCCCTTGCTGCCCCCTCCTCCCAGGCATCCTCTGTGGGCCGCTGACCTCAGGCGGATGCCCCCTGGTGCCCTGAGAGCCTGGCTGGAGTCACACAAGGGACCTTGCCTCCTGGCGTCCCCTCTAAGTCCTGACTGCTGTCCACTTCCAGCGCCGCCCCCAGACACGCGACTGCCTGGTCCATTCCCTCCCTGCCCCTCATAGCTGTCTTCGTCTCAGATCCTTGTCAAGGACAATTTGATTCTCATGGACTTGGGAGCAAGCAAAGCTGTCTGCAACCTTAACCACCCACAGCCACACACAGACGCACACACTCCTCGCGTCTCCTCCTGCTCAGAGCCAGCCGCTGGGTCCGCCTCGTGCAGAGAATCAGAGACTCTGGTCTCTGTTCCCTGCCTCCAAGGCCACCGGGCTCAGCAGAACTGGCTTCCTCACCCCTCTTCACCTGCGGAGTCTTCCCTCCAACCAAAGTCAGGGAAGCTCTACCCAAGGCCACTTGCACGCCCCCTTCCTCCCGCTCCTGCCCTGGATGGTGCCTTGCACTCAGCTCCTGAGCAAGCCCTCCTCCTCTGGGAGCTTGGCACAGCCCTCCCCACAGCTTCTCCCCGAAGACAGTGCCCCAGGAACCTCCTGACACCTCTGGACCGTGCACGCTGCTGGGGTGGGGGTCCTAACAGCCACCTCAGACCCAAGAGCAGACCTGGGTGGTCTTGAGTCCCTGTTTTCCTGTGACATTAACTACCTTAAGTTTTGAGAATGTCTGTATTCCGGACCAGACTCTGATTTACTTTGCGTCTCTGTCCCCATTTTGGTAGCTGTTTTTCTAGATCTGATGGACCTCGCTGCTCTTGGGCAAAGCTCTCAGTTTCCTATTATGACGCAGTCGAGAATTTTGGGGTTTAGGCTGCTGGACTTTCTCCTTGGTTTTATCTCATGATGGTTTATTGTATGCCCGAGTCAGCGTGTTTGCATTACGAGTGCAATTTAAACCTGAAGATAAAGACCATCACAGTTACGGACACTCAGAATGGTGTTCTAAACACAGTCAGTTTTAAATGGGATGGCTTCATCGAGTTGTTAGACTAGTCTGTGTCTATTTGTGAAATTTTTAAAATAACAGCCAATCTGTTAATATATCAAATTTTTTAATCATATTGAGTATCTTTTGTGTTAATAGGTTATTAAATAAATTTTGTGTTAATAGATTATAATGGTAATGAAAGGACAAGCCACTGACCTTTGATAAAAGAATGAGGACAGATAAATGCGACTTCCACTTCCCAAAAGTGGCTCGAAGGCTGACTGAGGAGGACAGCATATTAAAAATCAGAGACATCACTTTGCCAACAAAGGTCTGTATAGGCAAAGGTATGGTTTCTCCAGTAGTCATGTACAGAAATGAGAGCTGGGCCATAAAGAAGGCTGAGCGCCAAAGAACTGACGCTTGTGAACTGTGGGGTTGGAGAAGACCCTTGAGAGTCCCTTGGACTGCAAGAAGGTCAAAGCGGTCCATCCTAAACGAAAGCAACCCTGAATATTCATTGGAAGGACTGATGCTGAAGCTGAAGCTGAAGCTGAAGCTCCAATAATTTGGCCACCTGATGCGAAGGACTGACTCACTGGAAAAGCCCCTGATGCTGGGACAGACTGAGGGCAGAAGTGGGTGGCAGAGGATAAGATGGTTAGATAGCATCCCCGCCTCACTGGACACGAATTTGAGCAAACTCTAGAAGGTAATGGAGGACAGGGGAGCCTGGCGTGCTACAGCCGACGGGGTCACGCAGAGTCAGACACGACTTAGTGACTGGACAGCAAACGTCACGTACTGATGTCAGCAGAAGTGGCTTCTGTATGAAGATTCCAAGAAACTCCTTTCGGTCCTGGCCTCAGGGCCCCTAACCCTAACCCTAACCCTGGCCTCAGGACCCAGTATCAACAGCAGCTGTCAGGAAGAAAGAAACAATGTGTGCAACTAAGCAGTGAAGAGGCAGGAAGGGGCTCCCACGAGGATCCTCCAGGATCCAGGACCCTCTCCGTCCTAGAGGGAGGTAAGCCATCCAGACAACGTGCCCCGAATCTGCTACCATTTCGGCCTTTCTACAGACTGCATCTTGAGGAAAAGAACAGACCCTACCATCAACAGACAGGTGTGAAGAGCATCATGCCTGGCTTAGAAGTCTAGAAACTTTCGAAATGCCTGCTTTCCCCTAGAAGCTGCCTAACTTGCAAAAACCTTCGCAATTTGCTTACGGCCATATTAAAATCTAGATAAGGGCCCTCATTTACGAGCAGGCGCTGTGGCTTGCTTATCTGCTTTGAGACATGTTGTAATAAATAATTTTTTTTTTTTGGTCCATAGTGCTTTTTCAATCACTAGCTGACACCGGATCATTTCAACACAAGGGACATATTGCGCTAGCCCTGTATGAACACTGACCTGATTTTGTTAATCTTAGATCATTTATCCAGGATATCTTGTCTGTGAATATTTGAAAATGTGTAATCATTGTAGTCTTTAGGGAGGAAAAAAGGGAAAATAGGAGTGTGGGTGAGAGTGTTGTCTCTAGTTTTTTAACATGAAGAAAACGAAGCCACGCGACACAAAGATTAAACAAACTGGGGGACGGACTCCTGGGACCTTCGCCCGCACAGACTCCCCGTGCTCAGCCTGGGTGCCGCGGCCTGAGCGTCTCTGCCTGCTTACCATTTTCTGTTCTCTTACTCTGAGATGATTCCAAAAAAGTACCAGAAGAGGGGAGCTGACAGGACGTGGCTAAATTCTGAAATCTGGCGGTTTGCTCCTTACAGTTATCTTGGTAAATTTAACGAGAACAGATGTGAGTCATCTCGGAAATAAGATAAGCAACCTCGCCTATTAATAAATACACCATCCTACACACCCCAAGTGAGATTACTTAAGTTACTAATGGGATGTTGATGGCTCTTCAGCACCATACATGATAAATTTTCAGTTATTTCCTTGGAAACTTTTTTTAAAAAAACAGGCAGTCCAATGAAATAATTTAAATTTCTATCATTTTCTTATTGATGATGCACAAGCCTTGGATAACAAGAATGGCATTTTCTGAGAAATTAATACAGATAATAAACCATTTTAATGCGCTTATCCACAAAGCCTTGATCATTTGGGGTATTCTTAACTATTTTATTTTCCCCTTAATTAAATTTAATTTAGCCAAAAATGACCTGTAAATAAATGTACAAATAATGAGTAACAGAAGGGTTCCTTTTATGATAGAAACATATTTTTAATTTTGTCCAAAATTATCTCCGAGATACAGTCAGGTATTGGCAATGTAGAGCCATCTGACATTTTTGCTGAATTGTTTTTTCATTACTTATATAGCCCTCAAGATAAATATGTAAAAAACATAATGTGTGTCTAGCAAATATATAGGCATGCAGATGTTTCAAGATGCAGTCACATTGAATTTACTATAAACAATGTTCTCAGGGGGTTCTCTTTTCTCTCGCTATCATCAAAAGAGCAAATATAATTTTTAAATTTTATTTATTTCTAGAACTTTTGTCTCTAAGGTGTTAAACTATTTTCAAAAATCTTATTTAAAAATTAAAAAAGCTTGCAAATGATTTCTTGTATTCTCCTTAATCAAGGTATGACTTCACAGATTTTTAAACCTATGGGGCAATCATAAAAAAAAAAAAACAACCTGGGGGGGGGAACCACCTTCTATTCCTGCTTAATAGAAAGCATCTTCACTGGGTGGAATCCTGGCTCAGGCTTTCTGCGCTGTCAGTTTCGCTTCGGAGTGCAGTGGTGGTGGGTGGTGGTGGTGATACCTGGCAGGGTAAAAAGTAAACAGAAGAGTGCCAAAAATGCTGGATCCAAGGCTGAAAATACCAGGAAAGGGTCTGCTTCTGCCTGTGTAGACATCACCCGGTAACTTGCTACAATTTACATCTGATCCCCAGTGCTCCTAGCACAACCCTCCCAAAGTTACTTGAGAGTTCATTTAAGATTGCTGACTGAGATCACAATAATTAGACGAGATTACAATTAAAACGGAAAGAAAATGAGTCAGGCAACAAAGCACAAAGTGCGATGCCACCTCGTCCCCGCCGCCCGTTCTTGTGGGAGAGACATGCTGGAGGAGGCGCCCTGTTGCAGAGGCAGCTCCCGCGCGGGCGACTTTGCCTGGCCTCCCCCTGAACCGCGGGGCCAGCGTCTTCCTCCATCTCTGCCTGTCCTCTTCCATGTCCTGAAGGACGCCGAGGAAAGCCAGAGACGCCCTGCAGAAATAAATACGATGCAAGCCGCCAGCGGCAGCTGAATTAATAGCTACGTTTTTAATGGGTGAAAAGAAGCAAGTGAAACTAATCTCAAGAACTTAGTTTACCCCTGTATACAAATATAAACATTTCAACATGAAGTCAGTATTTTAAAATGAATAGCGAGGTATTCTGCACGCTGGCTTCCAGGCTACATCTTAAAGCTCCGTGCGCAGCGTGCGCTGAGCACTTCTCCACTTGAACCGGCCACGTGTGAAGCGCTCAGAAGCCGCATGACTAAGAGGAAGCCCAGGGAACCATCTTGGGGGAAAGCGAAGGCGGACGTGGGGTGCTGGCTCAGGACGGGGGTCTGAGAGCCCAGAAGGGAAGGGGAAGGGCTGCCCGCCCCTCAGCACTGCGCCTGTGTGTCCACAAGGGCTCACTCACTCCTGCCCTGAGCACAGGGCAGAGCTGCTTGATTTTCCCAGCCACCCCAGAATCAGCGTGTGTGTGTGTGTGTGTGTGTGTGTGTGTGTGAGCGACTCACAGGTGAAACAATGCATGTGTGGTCTGGGTAGCATGTGCCGTGTTTGAGGGAGTTTCTGGTGCTTGAGAGGGTGGTGAGTGCACAGCATATATGGGTGAGTGTGTAAAGATGTGCACAGTGAGTGTGACTGAGCATGTAAGGATGTGCACAGTGTGTAAGGATTGCACAGTGTGCGTAAGGCTGTGCACAGTGAGCATGTGTAAGGATTGCACAGTGAGCGTGTTTAAGGCTGTGCACAGAGAGCGTGTGTGCAAGGATGTGCACAGTGAGCGTGTGTAAGGATGTGCACAGTGAGCGTGTGTGCAAGGATGTGCACAGTGTGTAAGGATGTGCACAGTGTGTGTAAGGATGTGCACACTGTGGGTGTGTGGATGTGCACAGTGAGTGTGGGTGTGTAAGGATGTGCACAGTGTGTTTGGGTGTGTAAGGATGTGCACAACACATAGGTGAGTGTGTACAGATGTGCATAGCGTGTGTGAGTGAATGTGTCAGTTGTGGACAGCATGTGTGTGAGCGTGTAGCGGTGTGCACAATGTGTGGATGTGAGCCAGGAAAAGGCCCACCCTGGACACTCACACTTGACTGGGGCCATGGGCTCCACCCAGGAGGGCCCCTTCAGGGTTTCAGCGCTGTATTTGGGTGCTCCCAATGAACCGGGTGCTGTCTACACCCTGGACAGACCCTGGTGAGGCCATCGGCCAGAGATTCGGCCTCCCTGGAGCTGGCAGCATCCTGGGAGCCTCGTGCCTGCAGTCAGGACCTCCAGGTGGGGAGACCCCCAACCTCCAGCCCACCCAGCTGCACAGCGGCCCCTGGAGGGTGCAGGAGGGGCTCCAAGGCCGGTGGGGGAGGTGAGGGGTCCCAGGCATCAAGAGACTTCCAAGTACACCCGCTGGGCCCAGGCCCAATCAGTTTTCTGGGAAGAAGGGCCCTAGTCCAGTTCCTCACGAAGTGTCCACACTTGGGAGGAGCCCCCTACAGTTTCAAGGGTGGTGATTTCGGCCTCCCCTCCCCCCCAACCAAACAAGCTCAGCCTCTAAGGGCCTTCCCCCCTTGCTTTCCTGTCCTCCGTGTGGGTAACGCCCCTTCCAGGCCTCCCGGCTGGGCAGGGGACGGGAAGCGCTGGGCCGTGCGCGCAGTCCTCAGCTGTCGGCTACGAATTGACCTGGTTGCTTTCCACGTGTTGGCTGCCTTTTCCTGGGGACTACTTCCAGAGAGGGCAGTGGGCACAGAGGGGCAGGTTAACTCTGCTCCCTGAGCCGCGCCTTAAGCAGGCACAGATGCCTCCGAGGCGCCTTGGAGGCTCCGAGCGCGCAGCCCCGCGTGGCCCCCGCGGCCCAGCACTCGCCCCACCTGGGCCGCAGGTGAGCCCACAGCCTCCCTCTGCCATCACGGTTCTAGGAAAAACGAGGTCTCCCTGGAAGATGGGGGCCAGGGGGCATGAGGTGATGGAGAAGGAGGAGCGTCGTTGGTCGAGGGGGGACAGATACACGGGTCCCCAAGACTTGGGTCCTGGGGGCCTCAGAGTGGCCAGCTGTTTGTAGTGGCGCTAAGAGTGCCTCCAAACCCCGTGTAGCAGTCTTGCGGCTTCAGGCCACACCATGGCCCTGATAGGTATAGTTTTGAGTTCAGTCTGAAGAAGGTAACTTCAGAACCTGGCGCGGGTGTTGTCAGGGAAGCAGAAGCCTGGGTTCTGTTGTCTCCACCGGCTCTCTTGACTGCTCCTAGGAATTTTAAACTTAGAAGCAACGCTTAAGGACGGTCTGGGAAGGTGGGCATCTCCCAGTCGCACGCGTCCCAGGAGGGAGCTCAGAGCCCCCAGGACGGGTTTCAAGGGCTCCAGTTCAGCAGAGGGAGGAAGTGACGGGTCATCAGCCCTTGTCACTTGCCAAACTCCCGCCCCCCTCCACCCGCGCCCCCCCTCCTCGAGGCAGAAGGGGGTCTGGAGTTTGCAACTTGTCACACGGAGACGAGAAACCTTTGCCGAGGAGGCTGCTAATGAATTCGGATTGTATAGTTTTCAAAATCTGATGTTTTGCGATGATGACATTAGTGTGGCAACGGAGGGTCTGGGGCGGCAAGTCTGTGCAGCTGCTGCGGCTTTGAGACGCTCCAGACAAAGGGGCCAGTGTTCCGGCGCTGCGGCTCCGCGCCCCATTTGCATAGTCTGTTCTGCCTGATTGACCAGCGGGGCTGCCGCGGGGACCAGCTTTGTTCCCCGATCACTGGGAGCTGCCCGGATGACAAGGCTCAGGTGAGAGGCTAAGTGGGCCGGGCCGCCCGCCGCACAAAGAGCAGCCTGGGAAACCCGGCGGGGCCGCCGCCGACCCCAGAGTGGATCTACTTGTTTGCTTTTAAAGACCTCATCAAGTCGCTGGAGGGGAAAGGGAAGGCTTAAGGATTGCAACAGGAACTTACAATGCCTTATTTGGGAGGCAATTTGCGATCCTCCTTTATCAAAAAATCCAATGATTTTATTTATGGCACTTGGTTTCCCTGTATTCTTTCACTCCCAAAGTTTTAAGTAAGAGTTACGCTGTCGAAGGGAATCAGTTCCAGGCCGTGTGGCCCAAAACTGTCACCAACTGAGATGGAATTTGCTTTTTCCCGGAAGCACTGTTTTGAGGAGTTGAGGAGGTCCCTAGGCCAGCCCATCGGAGTTGGAAAATCGAATGGTTTGCTTCCCGTCGGCGGGCCACACCCGCTCCTCCTCCAGAAGTCACCGCGCAGAGCTCACCCAGGCGCGGAGCGCCTCCTTCCCCGTCGGAGTTTCATCCGAACTGACGTTTTGACTTCAGCTCAAAGACAAAATCCTGCCCACCCAAGTGCCCCCCCGCCCCAGCCCTCGCCCAAGCCTCAGATGCCTCTGCTGCCGAGGTTCACCCCCACCGGGGAGCGCGGGGGCGGCGGCGCGGGGGCGGGTCTCCGCACCTCCTCTCCGGGGCCTCGCCATCTCAAGGACCTTAGACGCTGCCTGTGCTTTGCAGAGATGGGCATCCTGGAGGAGGGGGCCTGGGGGAGGGACTTAATTCTGACCGAGTGGGTGGGGCAGGGGACGAGGCTGGAGGAACCCAGACCCAGGAAGGAAAACCTTTCCTGCTGAAAACAACGAGGGCGGGGAGCATCCGTTCTGCCAGGTCAAAAGGCGCGATTCTGGCGCTGAGCGCGCCCGGGCCGCGCGGACCCCGAGGCCGCGTCCGGATGCGGGGAGTCCCTGCGGGCGGCCCTCTCGCCTGCCCCCGTCCTTCCTCTGACCCCCGCAACCCCGCACCGCCCACCCGAGCAGAGCAAGTTCTGCGGCGGGTGCCCTGCGGCTGCACCCGTGGGCACGGAAGCCCGGGCAGCCCGGACCCCAGGCAGTAGCCCGATGGCCGACTCGAGGTCCCGAAGGCTCGGAGGAGGCGCTTCCCGGTCCCCACCCGCGTTGGCTGCGCATGGCAGCGACGCTCATCTCGGGAATATAACGATTAATCCAGCCGCAGGTTTCCAGATAAGTGATTGTGATGGAGATTGTTGGCGAGAAAATAGACAATTATCCGCTGTTAGCTTTACATAAAGATCGCATTAACTCAAATTAGTTATCAGACAAAAGAGCGTCAGCGCGCGCGCCCGGCCCGCCCGCGCCCTGCCCGCAGGGACCCCCGGGCGCAGCCGGGTCCAGCGCGCTGCCGACGGGTGGAGGGACGCGGTCGCGGGGCGAGGGGGCGCGCACGACGGGGAGCCCCGCCCTACGGAGGGAATAGAGGGCTGCGCTCTCCAGGACGCCGCGCGGCTCCCCAGGGCCTCCAGCTCCGCCCGCGTTCACCGCCCCGCTCGCGGGCCTCCTTTCCCGCGCGCTCCCCGCCGCGCGCCCCTTGCCTCTCTGCTGCCCACGGCCCTGGTTTTGTGTCCTTGCGCCCAGCCGGGGACGTCACTCATCCTCCGCGCCCCAGAGGGCCGGCCCTCCTCCCGCCCGCGGAGTCAGACTCGCAGCGCAGGCGTCCCCGCCACGAGGAGCTCGCTCCGACGGGGCGGCCCGGCGACCGGGGCTCCGATACGGTCCCTCCCACCTGACGGCGTCGGGGTTGCCCTACGCGGGACCGGCCGACGCGAGGACTGATGGGGAAGGCGGGCTAGGGGAGAAAGGGCGCAGAGTGACCCTCGGGGCCCAGAGACAGTGGCCTGGGGGCGGGGGGCGCGGGGACCCGTGGCGCCGGGCCGGGACAGGGGAAGGGCAGGCGGCCTGGACACGGGGTGAACAGAGGTTGCAGCCGTCCACACACCAGGCTGCGTCCTGTGTCCCCTACTGGTGCTGCCCCAGGCCTGTCCGCGCTCCGACTTCCCTGGCGCCGTTGGCGCAAATGCACAAGCCCGCGGGCGTCCGTCCCGCGTCTCTCTGCCTGGCCGCAGGCCCGGCGGGGGCCCCACGGCCGCCAGCACGCCCTCGCGGTCCGGCCTCCCGGGCCCCCAGGGTCCCCGGGCCCTGCTGAATAGGGCGGATAATGACCCCTGGTTCCCAAGGCAGGCTTTCGCTGCCTGGTGCGCTTGGATTTGTGTGGTCCAAGCCTTTCCCAGCTTGTCCCATTCTGTCACTGGGATAAGGGGCTCCCTCGGCTCGTTTGCACCTGCGTCGCTTTTGGCTCCTTCAGGAATGCGCTGAAGCTTGTAATCAGCTTTGTGAAGCCATTGAGTGCACGGCTGAGTGAAACTTCCAAAGCTCGAGGAGAACCGGCCGGCTGAATAGGAGCCAGCATGGGGCTGCTCTCCAAGCCTCCGCGCTGCCAAATTCCAGCAGACGCCGCACAATCGCCCCGCGGGCTCCGCTTCCCCACACTGAGAGCAGGGAGAAAAGAAAGGCGAAAATCCCAGTCACCCAGGTTGGCCGTTTGTTCCCAGATTAATGGCAAACGGCCTCCCTCCCATCCCCGCCCCCCAACTTAGCTCACCGACTCAGGAAACGTGACCCAGGGGAGCGCAGGTGGTTATTAATAACTGCGCCTCTGATTTCAGTCCGGGGCCTGGCGGTTCCCCAGCTCTGGTACCCCCAACCCCGAGTGCTCCTGGGCCTGGCCTGGCATCTGTGGGCTCTTGGCTGAAGCGAGGACCCTGGATAGGGCCCTACCTAACAGGAAACAAATCAACACCCGGCCTGCTTCTTCTCCAGGCCCCTTGATCCTCCCAGCAGGACCCCTGTCCCTGGGGCGGGACTTGAGGGGCTCTGCAAGGGAGGAGGGCTCAGGGAGGCAGAACTGCCCCGACATCGGTGCAGGGAAGATGGTTTTGTTTATTTCAGGGCAGCCTGCAGCTGGAGCTGCCACGGTGTCTGTGTTCGAGGCTCTGGGGGGACCCCTGTCCTCCGAGCAACTGGGCCTACTGAGAGTCCAGCGCCTCAGAAGAGGCCTCCCCAGGCCGGGCCAGACGCCTGGTCCCTCTCTCCCCACGAGGTACCCGGCCAGCTCTCTCCGAGAAAGGAATGCCTGGGCAGCGAGCATGAGGCCAACCCGCGCTCCTCAGCGTCCGCACCCGCAGTGTCCCTCCGGTCAGTTGGCCGGACAGGCCTCGGCTCTGTGTGGTTACTGCACGGCTCTGCATTAGGACGGGGCCGGCTCCCAGAAACACTCCTTGCCTGAACACCGTCCTCTCCTGCCTCTGGACTCTCAGCCTGGAAGGGGGATTTCTGGAACACGGGGTCCTTTCTCCCTATCCCGCCGAGGCCCTTGCAGTCACCTGCGGAAGCGCAGTGCAGCAGTCTCACACCTGCTGGGGGTGCTTCAGCTAAGAATTCTTCCGCCCACAGTCTGCAAGGGCGCGCGCACTGTTTTGGATTCCATCTGGATTCCGCTCCTTCCCGGAAGGGGAGCCACAGCACCGCAGCGTTTTCTCCTGCCGCCGTGCCTTGTTTGTGTGGGTGTACCCCGCCGCCTGACTGCGCTCTGGGCGAGAGATGGTCCCTGGTGGGTTGGGGGGCCTGATAGGCCTCCTCAAGCACCTAACGGACGATGAAGCCCAGGGGATGTGTGAATAGGAGGAGGGGCGAGTGAGCTCCTGGGACGCTCCAGGACGGGCCTTGTTGTGCTCTTCGGAGACATGGAGGGCATGAACGCTCCCATTTATATATGCCAACGTGTCAAGGGGCGTAAGAAGCTACAATGTGTCAGCAAGGACCCGGAAGAGGGGCCGATGGTGAAACAGGCCGTGTGAGCTGTTCTCAGAGGGGCCGAGTGACCGCCGGGGACTCACGGGGCCATGACCGGGATCAGCGATGATGAGAAAACTAGCGAAGCTTTGTCCTGTTTTCAAACATGCTGGATCATCTAAGAGCAGATAATCCTACCCTCCCTCCCATCCTGAACCCCCTAAGTGATCCAGGAGGGAAGGGACGGTCTCTCTGGGCCAAGGGCTGGCACAGCCCTTTGTAGCCGCTGAGCCACCCCGAGTCCCTGCCGCTCTTCCTGACGTTTCAACTTTCACATTTTATTGGAAAGTTGGATGTGTAGGTTTCGGCAGCGTTTCTCCTCCGAACCCCGTCCTCGGGAACGAGTCGGGAGGCTACGCAGTAATTCAGAAATTAGTGAAATTTTATTCTTGGTGGGGCGTTGGATTAAGAGGCTGGGAGAGTGTGGCGCGAGGCAACGTGTAATTGCATGATAAGGCTCTCACGAGGAATTTATTGGCCAAGTTGCTATTTCTATTCCTTCCTAATCTCGTGGAGCACATTCATTCTCTGCAATCTGTCTCCATAATCTTCTGCGGGAGCACGGCAGCCAATAGAAGCACGCATGTTTGGAGAGAAGAGGAAGTATGCAGAAGCGTGATAAACTGATGCTAATTATCCATATTTAGGACACCGAGTGCAGAAGATCAAGGTTTACAAATAACGAACCAGAGCCAATGGTGACGGCTTCCTCGTGCAGAATATGTTGGAGGCAACCAGATAAGGGTTTCACGGGCAGGAGAGATTTATTGGTCAAAGGGCTCACCTTCCACTTCCCCACTTTTATATGGCAGTAAATTATTTAGCCTAAATTCACCAGAACATCACTCTTCTATTTGGCTGGGTGACGTGACTCCCTCTTTCTTTGTGGCCTTTCAATGCAAATCCGTGTAGTGTAACATCAGCCGATAAGGGACACATAATTGAAGTCATAGGTAATTCCCTTTAAATCGGACGTAGAGGACGCTGAGGTAATGAGCCCAGGAAGAGTGAGACGCGGGGAGAGCAGAGGGCTGCACGCAGAGTAGCATCAAATCGCCAAGACGTGAACGTGGACCCTCCCCGTGTGCCCAGGGGCCTGGGCCAGCGGGCTCCCCACAGCCGGTGCTGGAGCACAGAGGCCACGTGTTAGCTGTTCCTGTCTGGAATCCTTGTTATTTAAAAGTTTAACAATGGAAACAAACGCCTTCTCTTCTCTCTCCGGTCCCTGCACCACCTCAAACTGACCTGATGTTTCAGACTGGGTCCCAGGCCTCCCGAAGACTTGCTCTGGGAAAAGGTACAGAAAGCCTTCAGGCTGGAACTGTTGCCCGGCACACTGTGGGCTCAGCGGGAGCGACTTTCCTGCATTACAGTAATTGCCTTGTAAAGGTTCCAGGAAGCGTGCCCAAGGGGAGCTGAGTATTCTGATACACATTTGTGGGCTCATCTTGAAACCTGGAATATTCACCAAATCCCATTCAGTGGCACCAGCTTCGATTGTTCCGTTTTGACTCATCGTCAAGCATCTGCTTGGGTACCAATCGGAAAACTGGTCTCCTTCCTTCAGCCTTCGAGAGTCTTCTAGAGTTTTCATTAGGAGCCTTTGCAGTTGTGTTAGACCACCTCTGGTCTGAGGCAATAGGACTCCTCTGTCAAACTCGTATTGTGATCTAGTGAGAACCAGCCATTTTAAATACAAGACTTTAGAATAAAGAGAGCCATGCTGAAGTTTGGGTGTGTGACTTGTAATCCCTCTGTAAGGAAGTATCATGGAAGACTAGACGATTCTTGATGTGACTTTTCTTCAGCCCAGACCACGTGGACAAGAAATTATCCACAGGTTACGAACACACACGTGCGCTTTTGCTTTTCAACCAGCCTGAGATGCCTTTGACAGTAAGATGCATCTTTATTTCACTTGCCGCTATGCATGAAAAAACGCTGCCACTTATAATTGTGAGCTGTCACCGAGGGTAATGGTGCACTTAGATTCCAAAGATGATAAAACTAAAAATGTGTGTCTCAGAACCAAGAAAATGCAGTGTGCACAGTTGTCAGTCGATTCATGAATGTGTACCATTTTGCCCAAAATATTAAAGAAGATTTTTCATTATTCTATAGAAATTAACTTTGCTAAAAATGAACAGATGTGTTAATATGTAGTCAACAAAGGCAGCAGCTACTCTACGGTTGTACGTGGTTTAAAAATGTAGCATCAACACAGTTAGCCATTCAATTCACCAAAAAACAAAAAAGAGAGAGAGAAAAGACAAATATTCTCTCATCAGTAATACTCTAGCCATTGAGGCTAAAGATGTAAGTTGCTGGCATGTCTAGAAATATTACCTAGACTTCAGAAAGAACTCCAGTTCTTCAGTTTATTTGGGGCATCGAGATTCCCTGCAAAAATCAACGTGTCACTTCCCATATGGACATGTCCTGCCAGAGCAAAGTGATGGATTGAGGCCAGCGTCGTTACTGGCTGCGGTGTGGCTCTGAAGACTTCATCTGGAGAGGCTGTTCCCCAGGGTCTGCTTTTGCCCCCGAATTACAGAGTGTTCACCAAGGCGACGGAAGAGGGCCTACACTCTGCCTGCGGTTCCCCGTCCTCACCGCCCTTCTCCCCTCACTGACGACCATTCCGGCTACAGAATTAGCCATTACTATGAAAACAGGACTGAACTCGGACAGAGACCACTGTGTTTAAGATAACCAATACAACGCAAGGAATCAGTTAAGCTGTGTACCAGTTGAAGCTAATTTTCAAAATTCAACTTCTTTTTTAAGATGAAATTCAGGGTTTTTTCCTTAAATTTGCCTGTGTTCCTATATTTGGACAGTGGCAAATCCACCCCTGCCAACAGTGGACCTCGGCAGAATATGGAAGGGGAAAACAGTGGGTAAGTTACCCAAACAACAGATCAAGGATCCTCAATGTGGCTGCGCCCTCCTGGGCTGAGCAGGGGGTGGGTGTGTGTGTGTGTGTGTGTGTGTGTGTCCCACAGACATGTGCCTTGCAGGTAAGGGAGCAAATGTGAAGGGGGGGGGCACCACGGAGAAGGGTGTAGGAGCTGGAGGTACTACACACTTGGGTTGGTGTCTCTGTGAACCAAGACGGGCTTGGTTTTTCCTCTGAGCTCAGGACGACAACAGAGCTGTGAGTGTGTCTCCGAGCCCAGCCCCCTTTCTTGGTGGGAAAAGTGAGTGGTTAGCTTGGGGTGTGGCTGTGTCCTCTGCCCTTACTCCTCTCTACAGAGCCTGCCCCCACCCCGACTCAACTGACGTCAAATATGCACTCGGCGCACGAGAGGTTCACGAGACACCGCTGCCCTAAGTACCTAGTTGCCACTGACTCTTCCAATGAAGCGGAAGATGCCTCGTGTGCTCGTCTTCCGGAGTCACACTCCCGGAACACTTTCCCGGGGGTGCTGCAGCCCCTTCACAACGGTCTCTGAGCCGGATTCTTATCTGTGGGTGGGACACACCGAGGTATCTGAAATAAACACAGAACTCCAATCACTGTTTGCCTGTGAACTGGTTAGCAAGATGATTACAAGATACTGTAAATGCGCTTGGCATGTTGAAACATACTTTCAGCTCCAACGGCTTCAAATAGCTCTTAGTAAAACAAATAAACAGAATAATGGTGGGATTTATTTGGAATTATTCATTATGAGACGACCCAAACCATGACGTTTCTAATCACGTCTCAATTTTCTTGGTAGGATCAAAAGAGTTTTGGACCTTGACGCGCCCCTCTGCCTGGGTGGGCAGCAGCGGCTCTCCGGCTCTGTGGCTCCCGGAGCTGATGGAATGTTGGGGGTCTTGTGGATCATGCATGCGTTGCTCTGGTTTCTACACAGTAAAACTGAAATAAATACCCAGGCTGACTGTCCTAGGTTATCATTTATGAGTTGATGTGTTAAATGAGCCCATTGCTTTAAAGCTTACAAGTCACAAGATTTTTACTATTACAAGTAATTTATAGCTATTTCCTGTTTGACATGACAGATTCTCATGCAGAAGTCCAAATTCGTCTGCTTGACGTATGTTTAACACTCTCCCCTTCTCCAAATTCTAGCGGGTATTAACTACTGTTTTCCTAGGTGTCAATTTGCACCTGTGGGGTCTACCTCTTGAAGCTTCAGTGCGGTCCCTGGTCTCCCCTCCAGACGGCTGCCTGCATTTCAGCAGCTAATGTGGGTGATTACTGCATATTTACCGCAATTTATAAAAATCACAGGAAATGACATTTTTATTAGTCGCTGACTCCACCAACTGCAAATGGATGTTATGCATACAAATCCATTAAAAAAAACTGTTCTTCCAAAATCAAAAGCTCTTTAGTCTCTAACTCTGTGGAATGGCCACGCTCCCGTCTGCTTCCCTTGGGCGGGGCCCCAGAGGAGCGCAGACCTCAGCTTCTTTTTCAGTGTCGGCACCCTCCGTGCCGGGACTGGAATACAGGCCAGGGGTGTGCCCTCCGCGACAAAGATGAAGATCCGGAAATGCCAGGACTTCAGCCCGAGGAGGCGCGGGAAGGGCAGACGAGCGCGGAGGCTCGGGACTCCGCTGCCGCCCTCAGCATCACTTCCGGCCGCGAGGATGACTTCCTGTTTGTGGTCGGCCCCACACAGTGTGCGTGTTTGCAGCCGGAGCGGGTTCTGGCCGGAGATGAAACCTAACAGAACCCTGCCTTCCTGGTTCCTCCCTCCAGCCCCGAGAAGGCCTTGCTCACCTGAGGACGGAGGGCGCGCACCAGATCTTAGAGGCGGAAGAGGAATTGTCTGTGTTGAAGCAGGGTCTGCAATGCAGAGTTTTCCATCAGCCAAGGCAGGGGCTGTGAAAGAGGATCGGTTGAAAACCGCCAGTTTATTTAGCATAAAGTAGGGAATATCTGGGGGGCAGAAGAAAAGACGGGCGTTGCTGGGCGCCCCCTAAAGCATCTCACACACACAAAGCATCGCCACCCTCCAGGCAGTCAGGCGCGGGGGATGTCCGGTCCCTCCGGGAGTATCGTGTGCAGCTCTGGTGGGGACGCGCGCGTTGGGGTGAGTGGCCACCCACACCGCGCAGCTGATGGGAAGGCCAAGGGAAGGGACGTCCTGAGAAGAGGGAGCAGGAGAAGCTGTCACCGGGGCGACAGGGTCTCCCAGCTAGGGGATGGGAAGAGGCAGCGGGCGGGGCAGAGGTAAGGGTGGGGTCCCGTCTAGGAGCGGAGTGGAGCCAGGGCAGCGTTCTGGAGGGAAGAGGCGCCGGCAGCTAGAAGGCTGCAGAGAGGAGCTCACGGTGCCCGAACGTCCCCGTGTGCTGAGCTGAGGGTCGCTGTCAGCCCTGAGGACCCAGGTCGGGGGTGGGCTGGGAGCAGACAGCACCACCCGCCCCAGAGAGGGCAGGCTCCTGGGAGGGGCTGGACACCACGCCGGAGACTTGGGGAGGGGCAGCCGCAGTGGCGACCACAGGCTTCCCTGGACCCCCGGCAGGCGCTGGACACTGCTGTCCTTCCCCTCACTGCCCTGTCCTGCCTGAGGATCCGCTGCCCTCTTTGGAGCGGAAAACCATGCAGCCTTGGCATCTGGACCCAGGCTGGGCTGACTCGCCAGTGTGGCTTTAGCCGCTGCTGTCCAGAGTGACTAGGCCGCGAGGAAGTGACCGTAGAACCTCGTGGAGGGACAGCTGTGACCTCGGACAGGGAGAGGGTAAGGTTTACCCTCCCAGAAGGTGACCGACCCAGGGCCCGGCGATTGCAGCCCGCTAAGGAGCTTCCCCCAGGTGCTGCCACGCGTGTTTACAAATAGGAAATGAGGGCTCAGAGCACACCACTGACACACGGGGACACTCACATCCCAGCTCACACCTGATGACCGAGATGCTCCCAGCCGCCCACCCTGCCCCTCAGTGAGACCCGCGGGGCAGGAGGGACAGGAGACAAGTCGGTGGGCCGCGGGGGAGGCCGCCGAGGGCCACGCAGCAGGGAGGCAGGGCATTTAAGACATTCAAGCTCCCCACAGACAGCCCTGCTTCACAGGAGCCCCGAGGAGCGCCGGGTCTGGGGCCTAACGCAGGGGTCATTGTTGCTGTCCGTGTTTCCTCTCCCAACCGCATCCGACTCTGCGACCCCACGGACTGCAGCCCGCCAGGCTCCTCTGTCCATGGGATTTCCCAGGCAAGGATACCGGAGTGGCTGCCATTCCCTCCTCCAGAGGGTCTTTCCGACGGGGAAGCTGCAGGATAAATCTCCCCACTTTTTTTTAACTTCAAGAAATCAATTGTAAGAAGAGAGAAGGGTTGAAGCAGAATCTAGAAATTAAGAAGCTTAAGAGACATACCAACTAATTAAAAGTATGAACCTATTTGAATTCTGATTGAAAAAATAAATTTAAAAGCTAACGCTTATGGATGCTTGCAGAGTTGAACACTGATGGGATATTTGATGAACTTGACGTGTTGATTTTCTCCAGTGCAAGCGCGGTGTTATGATTATACATGAAGAAAAAGATCTTCTATTTCAGAAGTACAAGCTGAAATACTCACAGATGAAGTTCCATGATGTCTAGGGTTCACTGCAAGCAGTGAAGGGTTTGGGGCTAAATGGGGTGATGGGCATGTGAGCCTCTACATGTCATTTACTTTTATGTATGTTCCAAGTCCTCCATGATAAAAGGTTAAAACTAAGATTTAAGATTGCCGGGGAAACAGCTCGTATTGAAATGCAAATATCAGAATATGTTTTAAAAATATTGTGTGATATAGTAATAATTTTCCTCCATAAGGCACTAAGTAACAAGTTCTGTGGCAGGTCCAAAAGCGACTGCAATTTCAAAATGGTTGGGAGCATAGAATATATTTTGAAATGTTATATTTGCAACAAGCCTACTGTGACATGAAAATACTGATTATTTCCGTTGGTGAGAAAGTTGTCGGGAACGTTACTGTTCCCGTGGCGTGTGGGCTACTGAGATGCTGGCTTTCAGTTAAAGGGTAATAAAAATAAAGGTGACTGTTTTTCTGTCCAAGTTCAGTGGACATTCTGAGTGTTCTTCATGGGGTATTTGGACCCCAGGGTAGCTTGGCAGAACTCAGAGTAGCTCAGTGGACCCCAGGAGAGCTCGTTGGGCCCCAGGAGAGCTCGGTGGGCCCCAGGAGAGCTCAGTGGGCCCCAGGAGAGTTCGGTGGGCCCCAGGAGAGCTCAGTGGGCCCCAGGAGAGCTCGGTGGACCCCAGGTTATCGGCCATGTTCTCAAGGCGTGGGGGTGTTCTGGGATGAGCGCCGTGCTTTGCTCTTTGTTCTAGAGAGACAGGCCACGTCTGATGTGGGGATTGGAACACATTTTACGTCCTGGTTCTCAGCTGTTTGACACACTCATGGGTCTGCCTGGCTTCCTCTTCTTCTAGGACCCATGGGGAATGGTGCATTCAGAGACAAGTTGGGAATCCCAGCATTTCTCCTTGATGGGAAAATGGCCAAGTTAATACCCCATATTCATTGTACCACTTAGGAATCATCTGTAGTGATCGAGAACCAGATTCCTAAAATGTTAGAATAAATAGAGGCCTTAAGGGAACTTCCCTGGAGGGTTCAATGGATAAGCCTTTGCCTTCCAATGCAGGGGGTGCAGGTTTGATCCCTGGCCAGGGAGCCAAGATCCCACGTGCCTCGTGGCCAACAAAGTGATGCATAGGACAGAAGCCTGTTCTCTGCTGGGCAGCAGTGGAGACGCAGGCATGAAGAGCGGACCTGGGGACACCGCGGGGGAAGGAGAGGGCGGGAGGAAGCGAGAGTGCACGGAAACATTGCATTTCCACGTGTAAAGCAGATGGCTGGTGGGAATGCCCGTGTGACTCAGGGAGCTCGACCCAGTGCTCTGTGGGGACCGCGAGGGGTGGCATGGGGTGGGAGGTGGAAGGGGCTTCAAGAGGGAGGGGACATATATGCCTATGGGTGTTCATGTCGATGTATGGCAGAAATCAGCACAACACTGTAAAGCAACTATCCTCCAATAAAAAATTTGACAAAAAACCCAGAAGCAATATTGTAACAAGTTCAGTAAAGGCTTTTAAAAAAGGCCTTAAGGAGGATGTACTGCCTCTGCAGACGGGAGGTGATGCTCAGACAGAGGAGCCACCTGGTCTGTCGCCTCTGGGACCTGCCCAGTTCACGGAGCCCTAGTGTCTCAGGAACGTTCCCCAGCAGCCTTCCCCTAAAGAAACACTTCATTGCTTTGTTTATTAAGGAGTTAGGTTCAACTTAAAATATTTCATGTGCTAACAACTCTGTAGTTGATTGAAAAAAGTAATAGATGTCAGCTGAAGGGAAAAAGCAATATTTTAATTACATTCTTAGGCGACTATGCTGTATTACTAAAGGCAAGTGTGTCTGCTATTGGAACCAGATTTTGCTGCCAACACCTTCATTTCAACACTAATTTTTATGTGGGACTTTGATTTTTTATAAAGTTTTCCTTTGCTAATAATTAGTTTATTGTTTCTTTATTTTACCTTGGTGCATTTCTTCCAGCATCAGGTGACGCTCTGTTACCGAACAGAGAGCTTGGAGCACAAAGTCTTCGCATTGAGCTGAGTCCCGTGACCCATTCTGCTGGCCTGTTTTAAGGCCATCGTCTCTGTAGGCAATTGTGAGTGCTTCTCTAGAAAAATGAAAGGTTTCCGGAAGCCGGAAACTACAGATAACTGATATTTGGATATTCTTGCAATGAAACACTCAAGTTTCAGGCTATAATAAAGCCTGCCAGCTATCACATAGCGACTCCCAAAGCTTCCAAGCAATGGTTTGAGGACTCACTGTCAAATATTAACAGACAAAGCAGACGACTAGACTCTTGTGGAAAAACCTCCAACAGGTAAGACCGAGTCAAAACTAACATGCAAAGCGGATTCAGAAAGAACAGAAGTTATTGGGGGTAAATTAAAAGTATTTTTTAAAAATCACAAAGAAGACACGCATGAAAAAAATCAGCATTTCAAGAACTGATGCTTTCGGACTGTGGTGCTAGAGAAGACTCATGAGAGTCCCTCGGACAGCAAGAAAACCAAACCAGTCAGTCCTAAAAGAATTCAACCCTGAATATTCAAGCTGAAGCTTCAATACTTTGACCACCTGATTCCAAGAGCCGGTTCACTGGAAAAGACCCTGATGCTAGGAAAGACTGAGGGCAGGAGGAGAAGGGGACGACAGAGGATGAGATGATTGGATGACATCACTGACTCAATGGACGTGAGTTTGAGCCAGCTCTCAGAGATACTAAAGGGCAGGGAAGTCTGAGGTGCTGAAGTCCCTGGGGTCACAAAGAGTCGGACATGACTTGGCAACTGAACAACAACAAGAATACATATATAGATGGAAACTCAGAAAGCAGTGTAAATCTCGGAATAAAAAAATATGATTCCTGAAAAAACAACAGAAGAAGTGAAAGATAAATGTGGGAAACTCTTTAAGAAATCAGAGCCTAAAAAGAAGGTGGGAGGGTAGAGGATAAAAGGAAACAATTATACAAAGTCAGAGGTCGATGGAGATGTGTCTTCTAACTAATGGGAGCTCCAGAAAGAGAGGACAGAGAGAGTAGAGAGAAAAAAGCTTCAAAAATTAATAGAACTTTCAGAATTGAAGGGTATGTTGTTTGAGATGGAGAGAGTACAACAAGCACACAAAGAAGTCTTACATAAGGCTCATCTTCCCGTGGCTTCAAGAAGCAGAGAGAGAGACGCACTCAAAAAATGACTCACAGAGGGAGACCAAGAAAAACAAGCCAACGAAATAAAAACAGGTCTAAGGGAAAGGATCTAGAATCCAGCAGAATGGGCTTGCTCCCTGCCTGGGTCAGGAAGATCCCCTGGAGAAGGAAATGGCAACCCACTCCAGGATTCTTGCCTGGAGAAGCCCACGGATGGAGGAGCCTTGCAGGCTACATACAGGGCATGTGGTCACAGAGAGCTGGACACGAGTTAGTAACTAACCCACCACCATAGCCAACATCATACTCAGTGGTGAAGGACTGAGAGCTTTCCCCCTAAAATCAAGAAAAAGACAAGAATGTCGCTCTCCTAGCTTCTCTTCAACATTGTACTGGGGGTTCTGGACAGTAAAACAAGACAAGGAAAAGAAAGATGCCTAGATTAGAATGGAAGAAAAGAATCTTTATTTGCTGGTAGTAAAATTGTCTTTGTCAAAGATCTCACAGGAGCTGCAAAATGAACCTACCATAACTTATAAGAAATTTATCAAAGTTATAAGATTCAAGGCCCAAATTAAAAAACCAGTGGTATTTTTCTATCAGAAAATGAAATTTAAAAAGCACTACTACTTACAGTAACAGAATAAAATGTGAAACAGTTTGGGAGAAAAATGCCCAGAGATGTCCAAGATCTGTGCACGAAAACAAAACACTGCTTTCAAAAAGCTAAGATGTAAATAAATGGGGAACTACAACAAGGCAGTGAGTTGGAAGCATCAGTGTCATTAAGATATCACGTCCCCCCAAATTCAAAGGGTGTGGAAAAGCCAAAACAATCTTGAAAAAAATGAAAAAGTAGGAGAATTTACCCTATTTGTTTTTAAGGCTTCTTTTAGAACTGTAGTAACCAATACTGCGTGGAAGAAGATGAGGCGATAAATTGATGTGTCAGAATAAGGAGTCCAAAGACAGATCCAAACATATATTGCTAATTGACTGTCAACAAAGGTACCAAAGCATTTTAACGGAAAGAATAATCTTTTCAAAAAATGAAATTATTAGAACAATTGAGCAGCCACATGTAGAAAGCATTAACCTCTACCCAATACACATACGCGAGTCAGTGCAGACGCATCACTGACCTAAATGCGGGAGGTAAGCTCTGGAAGGTTAGGGGATCATTCAATAGGTCTTTCTTGATGCTGGAAATATTTCTGTATTTCCCAAGATAATAACCACACATAACTACCAAGGATTTGAAATCGGCTACTGTGATTGAGAAACACATTTTGAAATTTTTAATTTTACATGTTGTAATGTTAAATGACCACATGTAGGTAGGGGCTATTTCATTGGGCAACACATTTCCAAAGAAATTCTTAGAGAAAATCTTAATGACCTTGAATTTGGCAAAAAATAAAATACGCCAGAAAAGGCATGACCTGTGTGAAAGAAAATATAACACAGAATGCGTGAATATGAAAGAAAATGAAATCAGTGAGCCAAACTTCACGACAATGTAAAACCTGCCTTCTTCAAATGACACTGTTGAGAAGATGAAAAGGTAAGCTATAGACAGAAAATATTTGCAAATGTTTTAACAGACATTTCTCCAAAGAAGATACGTAGAGGGATGGCTAATAAGCACGCGAAAGGGTGCTCGAGGGGGTTCGTCATCAGGGAAAAGCAAGTTAAAGCCACACGGGGTCCTTGCACACAGCCAGAAGCGTAGCTAACATCAAAAAGCAAGTGTTGATACGGAGAAACTGGAGCTCTCATACATGCTAGTGGGAATGAAATGCAGTGCTCACACCCTGAAAGAGGGTTTGCAATTCCTTGAAAATTTAACTCCAGTATTCTTGCCTGGAGAGTCCGCATGAACCCGGGAGCCTGGCGGCTACAGTCCACGGGGTCACCGAGAGCTGGACACGCCTGTGTGACTAAGCCCAGCACCAAATAGCAGCCATTCCATGCCTACGGATTCACCCAAGGGAAACGAGTATGTGTCCATCCAAAGACTTGTCCACAATCCACAGCAGCCAGGAACGCAAACAGACGTCCATCGAGAGGTGGACAGACAGCAGGACCTCGACTCAGCAACAGAAGGAGGGGCCCATAGACCGTTGGGACATGGGTGGATCTCAGGGTGATTATGCTGGGAGAGACAGGACAGGCAGCAGGAGCCCATTGCTGTGAAATTCTAGAAAACGCAGATGAATAATGACGGCTGAACTGATGAAGGCAGGTGGCTGATCGCCTGTGAGGGGGGAACAGGAGCGAGGGTTTGCAGAGAAGGTAGGGACGCCGTGAGGTGACGGACATGTTCCCTCTCAAACTGTGGCAACTGTTGCCTGCGTTTGGTCACTTGTCAAAAGGAACCATATTGTGCACTTTACATACGTGTGGCTTCCTGTACACCAAGTAGCCCTCAGGAGGCTGTGAAGAAAGAGAGCAGTGTGGCTATTCAAAAGCAAGAGTCGGACGGAGAGAAGAACCTTCAGGGAAGATGATCTGAGTCCTTTAACCAGCCAACTGCCACTGCAGTGTCGGGCAGCCTGCTGGAAGTTACCAGAACAACGGGGTAAGTCACCACGAGGGACAACACGGGACCCAGAGGGTGAAAGAGCCCCTGGAAGGAAGGGAAAGGGAGACGATGAGGACTACCGCCCTCGCGAGAGCAGCCACCCGCTGCGGGCAGGAACAGAAGGCCTTGGTGGGAACTCGGGAGGAGGAGGCTGGGCTCATACCCTCCTCATGTGCTTAATCTTGCAAAAAATAGTGTCGAGGGCGCTTACCACAGTGGTGCCGAGCCTGGCGAGAATTTGTAATGAGAACAGAGAAACCAAGTGTTAAAGAACAAGCGCTCTCACAAGACTGCTAACAACTTCAGGGGAAACACAGTTTTGAAAGAAGGGAAATATATTCATAGGTTCCCACTGTCTCAGCCACGACCAGTCCTTCCACGAACGGACGGCGGGGTACGCTGAATATCGGTTTAACAGAAACAACGATATACCTGTGTGGGGAAAAAGAGGGCTGGGGAAGAATGCAAAGAGCGTGAAAGCTTTATAGTGTCTAGTGAGTTAGGTCCAAATAAATAATGCCCCAAATTAATAAAGAATAAGAAATATAAAAATGTAACCCAGAACTATGGAGATAAACCGTGGGGAAAACAGCCAACAAGTTGCTGCTGGGGAGTGGGACTGAGGCTGGGGTGCCTGAAACAAGGGTGATTTTCCTGATGAACTTATGACAGTGCTTGCCTTAGAAAAGTATCAGCAGAAGGACGGAGACAGGAACACAATCGGTGGTTTCCAGGGGCGCTGGCAGGGGCGATGAACAGGAGTACAGTGTGGGCGGGCGGGACAGAGAAATACTCTGTAGGACACTGTAGAGGAGGGGGCGTGGCATGTGACTTTTTCCAAAACCGCAGTCGATGGAGAGAGTCACATGACCGTAGAATGCACACCCCGGGCAGTGGCCCGTCAGCGGAGGCTCATCCACCGAGATGAGTGTACCCTCTGGTGGGCACGCTGATGGAGGGGGGGCTGGGCACGGCGGGGGAGGGCGTCATCTCTGCACTTTACACTTGGCATCGCTGTGAGCCTAAACCACTCTAAAGATAAAGTCTACTAAAACTAATCCCACGCATTATACGAGAATCTGTCAGCTCTGGATTTTGATTCTGAATTTTCTGCTCCTCACCGATAGGCCCTTTGGTAGACAGCTTAGCCTTTCAGATTCTTAATCTGTATAAAGGGGAAATAGCTATACTTCTAATGGCAACCCACTTCAGCATTCTTGCCTGGAGAATCCCCTGGACAGAGGGGCCTGGTGGGCTACAGTCCATGGGGTCACGCAGACGCAGACACGGCTGAGCAACTAAGCACAGCTGTACTTCTAAGTCGGAGAGGCAGCGAAGATTAAATGAGATTATACATGGGAACTTTCCCAGTGATTAACCTCTTTACATGTTGGTTCTTCAAAGACGTGAAGATGGTCTGCAAAGATGCCTTTAATAAAGCAAGACACGTGAATTAAGACTAAATAAGGCCGCACCCGCGCGGGCTCGCGGTGCTGTTTTCCCGAGGGAGCAGTGCGCCTGACTGCGCGGCCAGGTGCCGCCTCAGCGCGGCTCCGTGAGTGCCCTTGGTGGGCCTCGGCTGCGGCAGCGCTTGTGCGCGGATGCTTAGTCCAGGGGGAGGCTCCTGCTTGGCTGCACCAGGAGGTGCTGTCACAAACAGCTTGAGGGGAGAACTGCACACAGAGCTCGAGAGCCCGCAGAAGACCACACCCTTCAACCTCCCCACGCCCGGGCCCTCGAGCACGCAGCGCTCACCTGGCCAGAACGCTGGCTGGGCCGTGGTCAAAAGAGCGGACCTTACGGCCAGAATGGAATGGCGTCCCCAAGAAGGGCGTCCTACCCGCCCCGCCACCCCATGGGGCCTTGTTTGGAAATACGGCCTCTAGACCACCAAGATGGGGTGTCAGGGTGGGCCCGTGTGTGCGGTGTCCTTATAAAGGGCGACCTGGACACGGAGATGCTCAGCGATCATGGACGGTGCTCCCCCAGCCAAACGTGAGAGTGAGCGTCGCTCCGTTGTGTCTCTTTGCGGCCCCATGGACCGTCCACTCCAGACCAGACCAGAATGTCCTTCCACCAAGGGCGCCAGCGAACCGCTGGCAGCCGGGGAACCCGGCCGGGTCCTCCCTCTGGCCTCAGAGGGAACCGCCTGGCCGCTCCTAGGCGACTGACTTCCGGCCTCCAGGCCGCAAGGGAGCACCTTGGTGATCTTGGAAACCCTGCCGCCTGCGGCAATGGTTGCCTGCAGCGGGCACTCAGCACTCGGGCAGGTGACCGAGAACCCCTTTCCCGTCCAGGCACCTGCACTGCAGCCTCACGGGGCACCTCTCTGAGCTGGGGTCGGGGGTCTCCTTGCCAGCTCTCTTTAACACATCTGTCTTTCCAAGGTGACCCCTCTCTGAGCCCCTCTGCTTTTGGTCCCCTGTCGGCGTCCGGGTAACCCCTCATTCCTAATAATTTTCTCAGTGTTCCCTGTATTCTTGGTCTGAATTATGTTTTCCACTTGTTCCCACATAGTAGTCACCATCATGAATACACCTATCCAGTTCAAAAGAAGTGAAAGTTGCTGAGTCCTGTCGGACTCTTTGCAACCCCATGGACTATACGGTCCATGGAATTCTCCCGGCCAGAATACTGGAGGGGGTTGCTGTTCCCTTCTCCAGGGCATCTTCCCTCCCAGGAATGGAACCGGGGTCTCCCACATTGTAGGCAGATTCTTTACTGTCTGAGCCACAAAGCAAGCTCAAGATACTGGCGTGGGTACCCTATCCCTTCTCCAGGGGATCTTCCTGGCCCAGGAATGGAACTGGGGTTTCCCACATTGCAGGCAGATTCTTTACCAGCTGAGCCTCCAGGGAAGCCCCATCCAGCTCAAAGGCAATAATATAACCACCTAATCAGAGAGCCTGCCGGCCTCCAGGCCGAGGGCGGTGCAGGAGTGTCTCCACAGGGAGCCTCAGTGCCCTGGTATCGGTGCCCAGAGCCGCTCTCCTCTGCGGCGCCACACACCCTGGGTCCCAGGCCAGCTGCCCTCCCTCATTGCTGCCCGGAGCTTGTCTTGGTCCTTCTCAGCTTCCTCAGCAACACAAAAACAAGCAAAATAAATTTTGAAATAATAAAAAGCCTTAGGAGAAGGTAGTTTTCTGTGCAAAATTGAGAGTCGTCTCTTTCCTCCTATTCATGGATACTGAGTAAGCCTGTAAGATAAAAATCATCCCTGACAAAGTAAAAAGGTAATCAGATGTTTTGATTTCAGAGTCACAGGAATAGCTCACACTGACGCCCTCTGCTTTCGGAACTGCCGCCTTCCCAGGCAGGACTGACCGAACCTGGCCAGCCCTGTCACGTGTGGCAGTGCCCTGGTGGCTGGCGCAGGGACTCCAGGCAGCCCTGCTCCTTGTTCGCTGCCCACAGCAGCCAGGACTAGAGACATTTTGTCAGCATGAGGTTTACAAAGAGAGGAGAAAGCCTGCACTAAAAGAGAAAACGTAAGGCTCCTTTGGCTGGTCCTAGACGGCACAGCCCCACCAGCCCTGACTTCGGCTCTGCGCAGGGGTCCAGTGCAGTAAACAGCTGTTGGCCCCACGAGGTGCCTGAACTGTGCTGATATTTGAAATAAAACATGCGGAACAAACAAATCAAGCGGGACCTGGAGCTCGTTCTCCAGGAGGCTGGGGCTGCTGGCAGGTCAGTTCACACTGGTCTCTGGCCCGGGGCACATCTGGGAAGGTGTTCTAGCAAAAGCAGGCCTTCATGTAACGAATCTGCGGGTGTCCAGGCTCCACAGAGGCTGCACAGGCAAGGGTGGGGCACTGACCCCATTTTGCTTGTTGAGTTTTTAAAAAATCCTTAAGTGGAGACTTTGCTTAAAATGTTGTAAATGTGCTATTTTCCTCAAACCTAATTTAATGTAATCATAACTATTTCACATTCATTTAAAACTTAAGCTGTTTAAATTTATATTGAACTTGTAGCTTATAGATTGATTTAAATTATCTATTTTTAATGCAAATACATGATTACATTTGAGCTGTGACTTTTAAAGACAATTTTGGTTTTCTGCAAATAGTTGCTACAGGTGATGTATTTATTTTAGATAATAAAGTATGGTTTAATTATTTGAAGGCTTTCATGTAATTGCCTTTAGTAAGTGTATAACTTCATTCATTATCCAAATCTTGTCATCAATATTTTAAAATTGAGAATATATTCTTGTAATTTTGGTTTGAAAGACTAAAATAAATTATCTGCTTTTTTAAATGAGAAGAAAGGTTTTACATTAATATCTTACTCAATTAACATAACCAGATTTTAATCCATGCAACTCAGAGGAAGTGAGAGACGGTGAACTACTGATTGAAGGCGGGAGGAGAAGGGGGCGACAGGGTGAGCTGGCTGGATGGCATCACCGACTTAATGGACACGAGTGTGAGTGAGCTCCAGGAGCTGGTGATGGACAGGGAGGCCTGGCGTGCTGGGGTCCCTGTCGTCGCAAAGAGCCGGACACGACTGAGCGACTGGACTGAACTGAAACGACTGGCATGTGAACTCACAGGCAAGGACTTGCTAAAACATGCTTTCCAGCTTTTTGTTTTTTTTCATTGTAAATGTTCCCAGCACTAGGATTTCTACCAACTTTTAATTTTTTCAATTAAAAACACTTCCTTCCTTTGTTTGGCTGCCTCGGGTCTTGCCTGGGTCCTGCAGGGTCTTCGTTTCGGCGCTGGACTCTCGGGCTGTGGCGCTCTGTGCTCAGCAGCCGCAGCAGGCTGGCCTAGCTGCCTGCTGCCTGTGGGATCTCAGTTCCCCAACCAGGGACTGAACCTGCATCCCCTGTGCTGCCAAGTAGATTCTTAACCACTGGACCACAGGGGAGCCCTTCGAGTTTTTAAGTAGATGCTTGGTCCACTGGCTCTGGCCATGGGTGAGACTGCGCGAAGAGTCGCCTGAATTCACCTCTCCATCTCATTTCATCAGCTGTGACTTAAACGTTTCCGTTCAGCCTCCCCTTTTCTTCTCTTCCTTCTTCCCCCTTGCTTCTCTCCTCACTCCTTCCCTTCCCCCATCTCTCCCTCTTTGTACAGCACCTTTCCTCTATGCAAGCTGCGCAGTGACAGAATGTCTCTGGTTCTGGGTATGTCGTGTATGAGGTGCGCTCCCGTAGTCACACTAACTGCAGTGATGATATTAATAATATGCAATGATGATCAAAACAAGAGAGTTTAAGAAACTCTCCCCTGCCTACTGTGCACAGGGGCCTGAATGTCTGCATTGACGTCTTATGCATGAAAATGATGAATGATTTGGACAGCAAAGACACTGTCATCATCTCCAAAAGGCTACAGTTAAGATGCACAGGTTATCAGATTTTTTGAATGATGCCCTGAGTCCTGAAATTAGCTAAAAACCCTATTGAACTCTTGTATTATCAAGACAGTTTTGAGTCTATAGAACATTTTCTCTCATTATATCCTATTTAAAATTTATTTTCCCACATGCTACTTAAGCAGACACAAATTTCTTCCCGTACCACACCTTACTCTGGATCTGTGTCTATAAATATAAGGAAAGCTACCCTTCTCATGATCTGCAGGAACAGTCACACGCGTCACACGGAGCCGTGTGGTTTCTGGACAGAGCCGGGCTGACACATGGTAGCTTATTCTGTCATTCAATTTGCACGACCTCTTCCTTTCAAAGTCATGGAAAGGACTTCATGTATCAAGGTTTTTTTTGAAAAACAAGATATCCCCATTTTACAGACAATAGCTAAGTATTATATTATTATGCTTACAGTTATTACATAGTCAACAAAACCCATTTATTCAATCTCACCTGTACTATTAAATGCTCTTCTCCCACTTTCAAATATCATTAAAACAACGCTCAACTATTTATGTGTTTTGGCCCATACTGCATTAACAGGCTGTGCAGACCTGGTCTGTCTAAATACAAATTAGTTTGGTAAAGTTAGAGCTCGATAACAGCACAATGTATGACTTTGCTGAGTCTGTTTAATCACCCATTCTTTACAAATGTGTGTGTGGGGGGCCTGCCTCCTGCGTCTGCCTGACTGCCCAGGAGAGGCCCAGTGCGTCCTCAGGCAGTCGGAACGGCAAGTCCAAAAAACGGAAAATAAAACTGGTAAATTGGTCAGTCTTCTCTACTTGCAAGATTTTGATAATCCAGCTTAAATTTTTCTTTTGCTAGTTTAATTTTTTCAAAAATCATCTAAATTGAACAGTTCAGTGAGAGTACCTTATAAACAATAAATTGCTCCTCAAATTTAAGTGATCTAAACAGAGTCTTGGGCTTTCCTGGTGGCTCAGATGGTAAAGAGTCTGCCTGCCATGCAGGAGACCTGGGTTCGATCCCTGGATCGGGAAGATCCCCTGAAGGAGGGCACGGCAGCCCACTCCAGTGTTCTTGCCTGGAGAATCCCATGGACAGAGGAGCCTGGCGGGCTACAGTCCATGGGGTCGCAAAGAGTCCCACGATGGAGCAACTAACACACACACGGTCTGAACAGCTGTTCACCACACGTGTGCTGGGACCCGTGCTGTGTCCTGGGTCTCCTGAGTCCTGTGGGACCTGCTCAGCATCCCTGGGGGTGCCGAGGAGCAGGCTGGGCCTGGGTCCTCCTGGACCTTGGAGGCGTCCTGCGCTGGGGACTGGTCTGAGCCCCTGCCTCGGCAACAAGCTCTCCCAGCATCCGTGCCTCTGGATGTGAGCGGCCCTGCCGCGTGAACCTCTGCGGCTAACTTTGCGCCAACTCCAAGGCAACGTGGGCGGCCGCCGCTGAACAAGGTCGTGATCAGACCCGCTCTGCTCAAAGTCGTTGCAGCCTTCATCTGTGCAGAGAGACAGGGTGCACGCCCCATGGGGGGGCCCCACGGGCAGAGCAGCCCAGGGCATTCCAGCTTCCAGGCCAGCTCCTGCTTTTTCTGAAGGACCCTCCGTGAGCCCCCACCGCCCGTCCCCCACTAGCGCCCCTCAGGGTCACGCTCCCTCATGTACCATCAGGCTTACCGGCACAGTGAGGCCGGCGAGTCCAGCGCCGCACTGCCAGCACCTGCAAACAGGCCACGGACACGACAGGCACCCCAAGGGCAACCCGTGCCCACCATCAATGTGTAACAACGTCTGCTGGGCAGGTGAGCCCGTGACGCGATGCTCAGGTAACTCTCAAAGGCAATCAGTAATAACAGCGTGGGGGGTGGGGACGGAGACCGGTTTGTATAATTCTCACTATTTGCCACCCAGGCCACCCCCACCAACTGAGGTCACAGCCCTCCACTTTGTCCCTGCCTGGGTGGACACAGGCTTAGCTGGCCAAGCATCATTTATTGAGAGGCTACTATTTCCTGGGCAGAGCACACACTCAGATCATGAAGCATTAATGCCCATCTGAGGTGGGTGTGATCATAAGAAGATGGACTCGCCGGTGAAGACGTTAACTGAGGACACAGCTGCTGCCTACCAGCACACTCACCTTCGGTCCAAATCCCACACCCTTCCCCATCCTGCTGGACAAGGTCGGCAGAGATTGGAAACGGTACAGATGCCACCTCGACTCACATGGACGCGTCCTGTCACCGCACAGGTGCATCGCTGCTCCCTGGGGTGAAATGCAAGTGGCCCCAGTTCCTACAAGGATAAACATCACCCTTCAGTGCAATGTCTAACACAAAGAACAAAGCTCCCGCTCTTCCCTCTGTGGGGGCATTCGTGGTAACTTCCTGCCCAAGCCTGGGCTCTCCCATGTGCCTAAATTTCCCCTAGAGCTTGGATGACTGAAAAGCTTGCGGTTTCTACATCCTTTCCCAGGTTCGAAACGTGTTCACCTGGGCTTCCTCCTGCTCTGTTGCTGAGAGGTAAAAAGAGAAGTTGGCCTCTGCTCGGAATGTCTTCGGGCTGCCCTCGCCTGCTATTCTGTCCGTAAGTGTTCCGTGCCTGCGAGGTTCTGTGGCTCTGCGGCCCAGTTCTCCTTCTGTGAAGCCTGGCGCCAGTCTTTTCCAGGCTCAGACTCTCATCCCTGTGTCTTGGAGCACATAGGGCCATCGCTGCCACTAGATACGGTCTCTACTTATCGTTTCCGGGGTGCAGACGGAGAACAATGTCTGGGTGATCACTCTTGTCAGCCTCCCCCCCCCCATTGTCAAACCCAGCCTGACATTCCTCCGCACTCTCACAATATTTCCCCATTGGGAACATGCCTGACATTGCAATTTCTCAAAACTGCAGCTCTGCAGTGAATGCCTAATTCCTGAAACTGCAAAATCTAACAAAAGCTGATTTTTTCCACTGATTTGACTGGCTGACTATTTCGAGGCTTTGCATGTGATGCCCTGCTGTTCTTCACAAACAGCATCTTTAATGCCCCACACGGTTGTTCTGAAGGGGCTGCGGCCAATTAAGTCCTTGCAGAATTGCTCTGTGTCCGGCATTTCTGCTATAGACGCATTTTCCCTAGAGGTTGCGTTGAGCAACTTGGGAGCAGGAATTGGGTCCTTGCTCTGAGCCGGGAACCCATTCACCGTGAGTCCAGCGTTACCCAGGACGGCTGTGCAAACACGTCAGCTGCCCGGGAGTCATTTGCTTGTGGTGGTTTTAACACGGCTGTTCTCTTTCCCTCTCTCTCTGGGGTTCGTGTTTTCACATTTAAAGACGAAGAGCCAATTTAGAAGAAAATATGGCAGTTCTGTTTTGTTTTCACTATCAAAATAGATGGTCTTTTTCTATCTTTGGATGAATCAGAAGTCTGGGTTCCCGATCTATTTTTCATAGTTGGAAGCGCTCTTCGCCGTAACCACAGCGCGAACCCCTGATTCGTGGGGAGCACAGTCAGTCCTTCTCCTTGACCCTCACCCGCCCCCCACCCGTCACCGACAACTGCAGTTTTCCCGACTTTTCAGATGAGCCTCGCGGATCTCACTCCCTGGTGGGCTCCGCGGGTCTACCACCCAGATCAGCCCTCCATTCCTCCACCCTGGTGGAGCACCGCGTCCAGTCACAGACGGCCGGAATAGATTCCAAGCATGCCCGCCTCCATGCTGCTGCGCGCACACGCACACAGACACACCAGGGTTAGGGGCAAACAGCCTGAATAGATTCCAAGCATGCCCCGCTCCATGCCGCTGCGCGCACACGCGCGCGCGCACACACGCACACACCAGGGTTTGCAGGAACCTAGGCCCATTGCGCCTCGGGTAAAAAACGGAGAGGCCGGCCGGCCGACCGAGGGCCGGGTCGTTGGTTGCAGTTTCTTATGGAAACAGAACTGCCGGGCAGGACGGAGCCTCGCGGGCTCGTCTCCAGCGCGCGGGGACAGATGCTCCGAGAAGGATCCTGAAGGACGAGCCCTCGGCGCGGGCCTCGGCGCGCTCCGCCGCCTGCGGGCCCCCGGGTCCCCCTGCTGCCTCCGCGCGCGGCCCGGCCTCCCCGCCCCCAACTTGTTGCGGCCGAGCGCGGGGCCGCCCGTTCCGCCCGCTGATTGTAAAAGGGTTTGACTCGCCGCTGACCCCGGGTCAGGACTTTCTCTCCGCTAATCCCGCTCTCTTTAAACACAAAACACTCTGCCCTCTTCCCTCGCATCAGTCGTCTTAATCCCCCCGCGGCTGACACCCCGCGCGGCCCCCGGCCCGGGCCGCTCCCGCGGGGCCCCGCCCGCGCCGAGCCCGCAGAGACGCGGCGGAGGGGACGCGGCGCCGGCCCTCGGGGCACCTGCCGACCCGACCCGGACCCCGGGGAGCGTCCCGGGCTCGGCCGCGGGGGAGGCGGGACGGGCGCGTGGAGACAAAGGCGCGGAGGCCTGCAGCGCGGCGCAGGGGCGCGGAGGAGCAGGAGCCCGAGGGGAGCAGAGGGGAGGGCGGGGCGGAGAGAGGCCTCGGGACGCGGGGGGGCGCCGCGGCTGCGGGGGCGGGGAGGGCCCGGGGACGGCGCGGGCCGGCGGGGGCGGGAGGTCGCCCGCGGCGGAGGCCGACGTCGGGGAGCCGCGGGCCCGGCCGCCCCCGCCCGGAGGGCACCGGGCCCCGCGCGCCGCCCGCCGCCGCCGCGGCCGGGCTCCCGGGGGCGCGCAGCTGGAGAGGAAGGGCGGGGGTGAGGGGCGGGGGCGGCGGGAGCGGAGCTCCGCGCCCCCCGCGGGGCCTCGCCAGCGGGCTGGAGTGGGCGGACCGCGAGCTGTGGGCGAGGGCGAGGGGTCCCAAGGCCCCTCCTGCCGGGCTCGGCCTCCGCGCCACCCGCCCGCCGGCCCTCGCGCGGTCCCCTCGCCGCCCGACCCTGGGGGGCTGGGGGGTGGGGGCCCAGCTCCCTCGGCTCCCCGCCCCGGGAGGCCCGCGGCCCCCTCCCCTCCCCCTCCCCCATTCCCCCTCCCCTCCCCCTCCCCTCCCCCCCGGCCGGGCCTTTCACTCCCGCCAAACAGCCGCGCTGGAAAAAGCCGCGCCAAGGCCAAGGCTGTTTTTCACTTGAAGTTTCCAAGGAATCAAACCTATTATTACGTTCAGCCGCCGATGTTTCTGGAGCTTCTGCCCCGAGGGCCGGGCTGCAGAAGCGGAGTTGGGGGGGGGGGGCGGGTGTGCGGGAACCTGGGCCCGCGACGGCCCCGAAGCGGTTTCCCAAATTAACTGGATTTTTTCGGAGAAGAAATCCGCGTGGCCCAGTCTTTGTCGGCAAAGTGAAACGCCTGAAGACGCATGTGATCTGCTCCTAAAGGCAGGACTTGACCAGACCCACCAGTCCCACGTCTGCAGATCGCGCGCTCTGCCCGCTGCCAGTTTGGAAGTCATTTCACCAGCTACGCTGGGCTTCTCTGACGGGGGAGGGGGGAGGAGGAGGAGGGCCAAAGTCTCAACCACGACAACGAGAGAGCCCCGCGAGGTTAAAAAAAAAAAAAAAAGTGCGGGTGGGATGTACAGAAACGAGGGGAAAATGTCTGCAGCAAACAAACCCTGCTAGCCTGGGCCTGGAGAAGCACGGGCCGGTTCCCGGGCTCGCGGGTCCTCCAGGCACGAAGTTGCGCAAACTTTGCACAAGACCATCAGAGTCCTGTCTGCAGTGTCCACACGGTTTTCACAGAAACTGGAGTAAGCCACAGAAGGACCCCCACCCCCGAGTGCCGTCTGGACGTGGACGAGGCCGTGGCAGTACCGTGATGGCCTCGCCGTGTTCGTGAACAGGGCCAGGGCGCCTTGGCAGAGGCGCAGCTCGCGGTTGAGCAAGCTCCTCCCGCGCCTTGTGAAATATTCTCCCCACGATCTGAAGTCGAAGAAACACTGCTGGAGCGATAAGACCTCAATCCTGAAACGTGAATCCTGGCTAATTTCTACCCGCCCGCGCCCCCCGACCCGTTCTACGTTGTTTTAAAATGGAATCGTTAAAGAATTATTTGCTTTTCTCCTCGTTCAACAAACCAAATTGCTGAATTTCAGGAATTCCTGTTTTCAGATCATCCGGGGTTTTTAACAGCGTGGCTTGGGCCACCTGGCATTGACTGTTTCTGCCGACTTGGTATGAGGCCCACAGGGGAAAATGCCGCGCTGTAAGTCCACCTACCGGGAGATGACAGACAGCTTTGCCAGGAGCCCTGGCTAAACTTTTTATGGTCAGAAACATTTCCAGTGTATCCCACATTACTAACATTGTTGTGCCAACAGTCCAGCAAAGATACAAATGTGTTTATATGTGAGCACAGCCCCATATGTCTGCCCCCTTAGCAGGTGCAGGGAGCTGCAAAAAAAGCCAGGCGAAGTCCACTGAACTCTGGACATTTCGGAGCAGATGAGGCCTGCGCCTCCCACCGCTTGGGGAGTCCACAGAGCATCACAGACTTTCTCAAAGTGTCTCCCAGAGCAGACTGTGTGTGGCATTTATTTTCAGATTGTTTCACTATCTAAGATGCTGTTCTGCCCAGCAGTCCCTATGTATGCAAACACATCAAATTGCTGAAGCAAAAAAAAAAAAAAAAGAAAGAAAGAAAGAAAAAGAAAAAAGAGGGAGACTTTATTATCTTGTTAGAAAGAAGCAACTGCTGTAGCTCTTGAAATTTCTGCAGTCACCTGAAGGAATGAGTGGTTGAAGCAAAATTATCAAAGTGACTCCAAAAAAATTACACGTCAGTTGTCAGGTCAGCATTTTACTTAAAGCTGTTCTCTGTGCAGGCTGACCGTGGTTCTCATCAACCTGCTAGCACAGGGCCACGTTTGGGTGGACAGTCTCTGCTCATCTCAGGACCAAAAAAAAAAAGTTGAGAAAAATATGAGGGGCTGATGAAATCAATGTATTTCGATCTGACCGAAGGCTTTGTTCTTTTCAAAAATATAATTTTCATCTTTATGCTGTGACTGTCAAAACGTATTTGCTACAGTATAACTTTCAAATGCAATATTTAATGCTGTCAGCTTACTTGAAGACAAACTTTTACAGAAAACTTTAAAATCCAGAAAAAACTGCAATGTACCAATAAACACCTAGAAAAAATATAATTAAAAAAATTAAAGCATCAAACAACCTCAGATCTCATCAGGAATAATAAACGCCGCATCTTGCATTCACATCGGTTAACAGCTTGCATCCCAATTCACTCGGGGCATCTGGGAGTGGTCGGTTTTGTGTGTGAAAACCCAACAAAACTATTTTGTCCTTTTCCAAGGAGAAATATACCAGAGGGAGGGGTTGAGGACAGACAGAGGGAAGTCGGTTGCAGTACATTTTGGTTTAGAGAGTGCGTTTCCTTGAGCCAAATTCAGAAAATTCCACTTGCTGTCTCATTAACTGCAGGGGAATTGGGGCCCCTGGCGCCCCCACCGTGTCTTTGTCGTCCGTCCTTGCCCTGGTCCCGCCATTGGGGTCTTTTCTCCTCCCTGCTTTGGACCAAACTGCGCGCAGGTCCCGGGCCAGCAGGAAGAGGCTGGAAAGGAGGAATCGCAAAGCCCGCGGCGTCTGCCTGCAGTTAAAAACTACGAACCCAAGGCAGGACTATGAAACTATTTTTTTTTTTTTTTGGCAATTATTTCTCGTTCTGTGATGACAGTGTAAAGTCTACAAAGTAATCTATCGATTTTTACTCTTTAATGCAACTCCAAGGACACTGTGCCCTCTCCCCCGGCTTCCCTCAGTTTCATTTCATGCTGATAATTTTTCTTTCTCCTTCCTCAGATTAACTAATTGTATCTTGAGCTCATAAAGCATGATTATAAATTCAGCACGTTTCAAATTTATAGGGAAAAACGGACTTCTCGCTCTTAAATTTATTGACTCAAAGTTCGATGCAATTTTTTTTTAGGGTGGGGGGTTCTTTTTTTCGTTTTTAGAAGAAAGGCTTTTTAGGAAACTATGTACATAACCTGAATCCCCCTCCCCACACCGCGACGCCGCAAATAAAGATTCCACAGCGCATTTACATGAAATAATACAAAACAAACCAAAAAAAGAGAAAATGCTCAGATACAGAAAGTTTTACAAAACCCAGAATAACGCTGCCGCCTGAAAGGGGTGGGTGGGGGGAGTCTCTTTGTATAAATTAACAAACCGACCCCCCCCCTTCAAAGCCGTAACGACTGCCAAAACTCGTGTGTGGCGTCGCCTCCCTACACAGCTAACAGATGAGACCCGCTCCCCGCGCCGCCGGCACCCGACGCCGTCACGAGGCGACGCGGGATGAAAGCGGGCGCGCGGTGCGGTAGGAAAGTTGGGAGTCGCCTCGTGCTTGCTTCGGCCTCTGTGTCCCCTCGAGCAAAGAAGACGCTTTCTGCCTCCTCCGCGGATGGATGATAAATACTGTACAAAAAGTCTCAAGAAAACACCGGAGTTCGGACTCCGACGCGTAACCGTCCCGCCGAGCGGTGCCCGGGAGCTCGCGGTCGGGGGGCCGGGCGGCGCCGGGCATGCGGCGCCAGCGTCTTCCTTTCCGGGGGAGCGTGGACAGGCCTGCGCGGAGGCCGGCCGGCCGCGGGGTGCCCGCGCCCCTAGATGTGCGTCAGGGGCACCGTGCCGTTGGCGCCCGCGCCCGCGCCCTGGTAGTGCGGCGGCAGCGAGTGCAGCCGGCTCTGCGCCGCCGCCGGGTCGCCGCCCTCGCCGGCCGGCAAGTACATGCTAATCATCTCGCGCAGGTCCCCGGGGCACGGCGCCCGCGAGTGCGCCGCGGCCGGCGGGCTGCCGCTCGGCTCCGACTTGACGAGCGAGCCCAGCGCGCCCAGGGCGCCCGACGACGCGGCCGCCGCCGCCGCCGCCGCCGCCACGGCTGAGTTCTGGTGCGCGCCGCCCGCGGCGCCGTAGGGGAGGCCGCCGTAGCCCGAGGGCGAGGCGCTCATGTAGCCCTGCGAGTTGGAGATCGGGCTGTACTGCAGCGCGCCCATGTCGTAGCGGTGCATGGGCTGCGGGTTGTGCGGGTGTGCGTGCGGGTGGTGCGCGTGCGGGTGCGCGGGGTGCGCGTGCGGGTGCGCGCCGCCCGCGCCCGGGTGCTGCCCGTAGGCCAGCTGCGCCTCCTGCATCATGGCCGCGGCGGCCGCCGCCGCCGCCACGGAGCCGGGGTAGGCGCCGTTGGCCCAGCCGTTGACGTGCGCGTAGCCGCCGCCCGCCGCGCCTCCGGGGCTCTCGAGCCGCTGGCCCACGGCCGCCGCGCCCACGCCCACGGCCACGGCCGCGCCGCCGCCCGCGCCGGCCGCCAGCAGCCCGCCGGCCAGCGAGTACTTGTCCTTCTTGAGCAGCGTCTTGGTCTTGCGCCGCGGCCGGTACTTGTAATCCGGGTGCTCCTTCATGTGCAGAGCGCGGAGCCGCTTGGCTTCGTCGATGAACGGCCGCTTCTCGGCCTCGGACATGACCTTCCACTCGGCGCCCAGGCGCTTGCTGATCTCCGAGTTGTGCATCTTGGGGTTCTCCTGGGCCATCTTGCGCCGCTGGCCGCGGGACCACACCATGAAGGCATTCATGGGCCGCTTGACCCGGTCCTGGTTGGCCTTGGAGCCCCCGCCTCCGCCGCCGCCGCCGCCGCCCCCGCCCGCCCCGGCCGGGCCCGACAGGTTCGTGGGCGCCTGGGCGCCGCCGGGCGAATGCAGGTCGGTCTCCATCATCATGCTGTACATCGGGGCGGCTCGCGGGTTCACCGGCGCCGCGCGGAGAGGGCCGGGCGCATAGACGGCCGGGGAGGGGGATGGAGAGGGGCTCAGACGGAGCGAGGCGCGGGCGGGGGCGCGAGGTCCCGGCGGAGAGAAGAGTGCGGAGAGGCGGAGGCGACAGCGGCGCGAAAGAGGCAGGGACACACGCACTTAGCGCCGGTCCGGCTCACGGCTGGAAAGTTTCTCTGAAGCGCCAACCACTTGCCGAAGAGGCCGAGGGCCGGGTCGCCCTCGGCGGCGCGGTGCCCACAGCTGCAGGCGCGGCCAAGTCGCAGCTCCACTTTCCGGGGCGCAGCGGTGCGCGGGGCCCGGCTCGGGGCTCGCCGCCGCCGCCGCGCAGCTCCTTCCTCCCGCGCTCGGTCCTCCGCGGCCTCCAGCTCCGGGGCTGCAACTTCTAGCAGGGCGGCGCGCCGCGTGCGCTGGGCATGTGCCGGTCCCAGGTGCCCGGGGAGGGGGGAGCGAGTCGCCGAGGGGAGCGGGAGGGGGCGCGGGGGCGGGGGGCGATCACGGTGCAGCCGGGGAGGGGGGCCGGGGGCCGCGCAGGGAGCGCAGGCGCGCCGAGAGGGCCTGGGAGCGGGGCGGCCGAGCCCGGGACGCGCTGCCTGCTGCCTGCCCGGGGCCGTGCGCTCGGAGCGGAGGCGCACGCGGGGCCGGCGGCGCGCGGGGCCCAGCAGCCATACGCCGGGCCCGGGCTGCCGTTAAATGAGCGCGCCGCGGCCAATGGGAGCCGGCGGCGGCGGCGATTTGCATGGCGCGCTGGCGAGTGACGTGGGGAGGGGGGGTAGGGGCGCCGGGCGCGGGCGGCGGAGCGGGAGGAGCGGAGGGAGGCGGCGGAGCAGGGGAGGAGGGAAGAGGGAGGAGGGGGGCGGCCGGGAGGGGGTCCACGCCACGCCGCTTCCCGAGCGCGCGCGGCGGCGGCGGCGGCGGCGGCGGCGAACCCAGAGCTCGCCCTCCTCGCCTCTCCCCGCCCGCGCGCTCCGAACGATTAACGAGCGGGTTTAAAAGCGAAGATGAAGAGCGATTCCTGCGGGGCGAGGGGCGGGGGCCGGCAGCCCCGAGTCACATTTAAAAGAGCTCCGAGGAGACGCGGCCCCTCTGCTCCCCCGCCAGCCGACTCCGCGCCTGCTGGGAAGGGGGAAGTTGGAGGCCGGGGCGGGATGCTCGCCCCCTGCTCGGCCCGGGGGCCAGAAGGCTGGGCGCGCCCTCGGGAGCAGGGGAGACCTGCCGAGGCACGCAGCTGGAACACCGCCCCTTCCCCCGCCCCGCGGGCGCGCCCGCGAGGCCTGGACCGCTCCGTCCCCCTCCCAAGGCGCACGCTTCGCCGCCGGCGGGCTGAAGTTCTCAGCCCCTTCCCGTAGGGAAGGCCTCCGCGGTCCAGGCCACGAAGATCCCGAGACGCGCGAGCGTCTGCTCCGGGCCCCGCTCCACGGCTGCTCTTAGCATCAGCCCTGAAGTCTTATTTTGGACGGGGCGGGGGGCGGGGGGATGAGTCTAGGGGTCGGCATCACGTGCTCTTCTCCGTGTGGCTTCCTCCTAAAACGGCCTTTCTAGGAAGGTTGAAACCAACAAGATCTATCTGGAACCTAGTGGCTCAACGACAGTTGAAAAAGTTGGTTGAAATCGCAAACGAAGGATCTAGCCCACGCTCTTCTGGAGCCGTTTGCTTGAGAACTGCGGAAACTTCGTAAACGGAGGGCGGGGGGCACCTGAACCCGAATTGGAAAGGAGGCGGATGCCCTTTTCCTGCTTTATGCAAACCAGACGCCTGTTTCCTGGAACGAAGAAGGCACAGACCTGCGGGTGTGATTGTTGAACCCTAAAGTGTTCTCAGTACCAGGAAGCACAGGCCCGTTCTCAAACACCCGTGCGCTCACGCTGTGGGTACAACCCCAAGGGTCTGAAAATGGCCTAAAGGCTTGCGGAAAATCCCTAGAGTCCTCGGGGAGGAACGGGGGCGTCTCTGTGCGCTGCGGAGGGTGGTGCTTAGGAGGTGGCTGGTGGGTAAAGTGGTGCCCAACCAAAGCGCCCAACTGACCATCTTGTGACAAAAATAAGCCCATGACGATCGTTACAAGACGAGTTAAGAAGGCTGTTCAGTACGTCGGGCAGCGAACACACGACGCCTCTTCCCCCACCCCTTAAAAAATTCTGAGCTTGTGAATTTCCTGACCCTGTTGCTTGTCCCGGGTGCAGGAATAATGCTTTCTTTCCTCTCAATTGCTGTGATTATTACTGTTGCTTTTTTTTATTATTATTATTTCAGGATTGTTGCAGTGTGCAGTGCAAGAGGAAATTGGCCTCTGCCGATTTAACTGCTTTCATTTCAGGCCATTCAGCATTTAATAGTGAACTCATCAAATAATATATAATTATATTATAAAGGAAACGTCATTTCATATTTATTTTTCACTAAATATCTAGGTTATAAACTTGGTTTTCAATTGCCTTCTTATTTCACCAATCGAGTTTGTTAAACCTTTTGATTCGTTTCATGCACTACCTCCAAATACCACTTGCATTGTGAATGAACAAAAAAAGAACAGGAATATTCCTGAAGAATGCTATAGATCTGTTTCTCCTTTGATAACTTAGGAGGCAGTGGGTGTGCAGTGTGATCCAGTGTGTTATGGAAAGCCAGCAAGACTGAAATAAAGGAAATGGTTTACAAATTATAAACTATATTATCTACTTAGCAATTGAAAGATTTCTTTCCTATGCTTTTCAATTTAAATTTTAAACTAAATAGCCTGAGACCCCCTGAAAACGCTTTGTGTGAACCAGGCTTGGCACCTTATTCTTCCGTATCAATGAAGCAATTTATTTTATAAACACTCTGCACTCCAGTGTGCATTGCAGGAATGCTTTATGCTTTGGGGAACTTGGATAGCTGACTCGGAAATGGTCTGATTTCTTTCCACCACAGTCTTGAAAATTGTTTCCAAATACAAAGTTACCCTTGTTTTCCAGAGCATCTGAATAGGGGGTAAATGGTTTAGCCCTCTGTTAGAGCACGCTGGTGCTCAGCATCCCGGGCGCTCTCCATAAGCCCTTTTCAGTGATGAGGTGGTCCCTGGGCCCAAGCTGGTGCAAGCGCTGTGGGTGCCCACTTGCACAAACATTAAACTCAAGCTGCAGGTGTAACTTGTTGCCAAGTGATGGATGATTGACAGCCGCCACCTGTGCCAGTTAGGCAGTGGCAGGGCACTGCTTGCCAGAACTCCCAGTGCCTTCCTCCCTGGCATGGAGGCTGAGGAGCTTCACATGAATCCCTGCCAGTGACGGCTTCTCCCGGCCTCAGCGTCTTCCCCCTTGTGACCTTCGCTCCCTGTCACTCCTGAAGAAGCCAGAGATGGTCCAAAACAGTTGGGAAAACACCTCCCCTCCCTGAGTCTATGTTCCTCGCGCCTGACCCCCACCAGGTTGGCAGGGACCCTCTCCAAGGCCAAGCATTGCAGAATATGAAGACAGACTACACTGGTTCCAAGTAACATCAGAGCCCAGACCCCCAGCGATGCATTGGTTCACTGTTGATTGGCCATATTTGCTCTCTTGGCAACTCGGAAACTTCTTTATGCCTGTTTGTTCAGAGCGCCAAAGAGATCAGCTTAGAAACGTGGATGAGTAAAGATGCTTTCTGTCCTTTTATTTAACTTTTGGGGACAGTCCTCAAAGAGAATTCAGATCCAAGCCATCATCAGAGGAAACTATATACACACACCTGTGCATATGTGTACACACAAGTGCACACATGACACGCCTGTGTATAAACATGTATACACAGAATATATGCACACGTCTATATACATGTGCACACAGTATATGCATATGTGTACACGTATGCACACACAGGACAGGCATGTTTACATGTGTGTGCACACAGAACACATGTATACACAGACATACATGTGTGCATTCATGTACACACTGGTGCACACAGAACATGTTCACACCTGTATATGCATGTATATACCAAAGAATATACGCATCAATATACATACAGGTGTGTGCCCAAAGAATATACGCATGTATATTCAAGTCCTGTGTTTAGGCGCTTATACAAGAGCCCTTGACTCTCCAGTAACTTGGGTTCTGGACTTTAACACCCGGAGCTCACGCTGCGTGTTCGGAGTGACTCAAACTTGGCGTTGGCTCTTCCCCTTGCTGAGGCTGTGCTCAGGAGAAGGCTGGACAGCAGCCTGGCCCCAGCAGTCTGTCAATGACAGCCTGCTCTCAGGCACTCAGAGATGACCTTCTGTTCCAGCGCCAGTCTCAAGCTCCAAGGAGCAGAGATGGACAGGTTAGGAGTTTCCGAGGACAATCAAAGGGCCTTCTGGGAACGCGAAGAAGACGAATGTTCTCCAAGGTCTCCGGAGGCCTTGGCGCAGACGGCCCGTCCTGATGACACTCTCCGGAGGCGGTGCCCAGACCTCGGCCTGCGGCCTTGCCTAACTCAGCCCAGCCACTTCCGGAGGCCCCGAGACCGAGGCCGCGGGTAAGCGCCTCCACAGACCTCCCAGGGCGCAGCCCGACGACCGAGACCAAAGTTTTAACAAGCAAATCACGACGGAGCTGCCAATTCATTGGCAGGACTTTTCGGAAAGAAAGTAATCTGAGAAGAGAGAGGAAGAGCAGCCGGAAAGAAAGCGCCGGAGGGAAAAGGAAAGAGGAGACAATTCAATTGAAAGGCCTCCGAGGTCATCTCGGCCAACAGGAGGCGCAGACGGAGAGGAGGCGGAGGCCCGCGCGTGTGGGAGGGGACCGCGGCGCTGGGCGGGCAGGAGGGGACCTCGCGGGGAGGCGGGGGCGCCGCCGGGTGCGCGCCCGGACCCCGACGCCGGCCCCGCGCGCGTCAGCCTGTACCCAGCCGCCGCGCGGGCCGCGGTCGCCGTCTGCTGGCCGCCGCCGCCCTCGCCGCCCGGGCGGAGCTCGGGGCCCTCTGGCCGGCGCTCTCCAGCCACCAGCGGGTCCCAGGGCTCGGCGCGCGCACTCGGGGCTTTGAGCGCGGGTGACGAGCTGGGGGCCTTGGGGGCGCTCGTCTCTCCCGGTCCCGGGGCGCTCGCGTACCCACTCTGCGTCGTGACCAGCCTTGGTCCCACTGTTACCAAAGCCAAGGGCCAAAGTAACAGAAAAGTTTTTTCTTGATGGTGGCGAGTTTTTGTCTTAAAGGGGAAAGTAAAAGTCGTGGAAAAGCGGGAAGAGAGGAAGCAGAGGGAAAGAGAACCGCTGCCAAGTCGGAGCTTCAAGTGGCTTCGGTCCTTACAGAGCAGGAGGTCTGGCCGCGGCCCGCCGCCGGCAAGGCCCTCTTCCTGTCAACGAGAAGAGTTGACAGGGGTGCTGTTCCCGGAGCGTCTGCTGGAGAAAGGAAGTGAAGCCCAACCCCTCGAAGTCGAGCAGCACTCTCCAGCATCGGCGTGGAGATGCGTGAATTCCCGGCGACGGCCAAACCGCCCTGCGTGTGAGCGCGCGCGCGGTTGTTTGTGCCTCCAGCGCTCTGGGTGAAAGCGTTTGGAGAATCTCTGGGAGCTTTCGAGTAGGGGCTCACCCTGTGAGCAGTACTCACACATATAATTCAAATTTCACAGCTGACCTGCTCTGAAAACCTCAATCAGCTTCTAATTGAAGGGAAAACAAAATATTGCTTCCCTACAGCAGAGCTAACGATTTAATCATTATATCAGACATTATAGCTTTTAATTAGGCTAATGCTGATACTGTATGGAAAGAGATAATTCACACAGTTCTTGATGAATTCTGTAATTGGGTTAACGGCGGAGCAGTTGGGGGAGAGCCGTCAATATTCAAGCCGCGTCTGTAGCCACCAGGTTTATGAATGAACAAGAGAGGGCAAGAGAGGAAAGCACTGCGACCCGAGGGGAGCCTCGCGCCCTCCGCCGGGGAGCTGCGGGCGCCCTGGAGGGCGGGCGGCCGCGGGGCGCCGGCGCCCAGGCCTCGCCGCCAGCGCGCATCCTCCTGCCTCTCCGCCGCCCGGCCCACCTTTTGCGGGAAACTTCCCGAGGAAAATCTCAACCAGGCCTGTGTCCTGCCCCGTCCGCCCGAGCGCTGGGGTCTCTTCAAGGGTGCCCATCGGCCCAAAGCAATTGGGTTGAAGGCTGGGCGGCGCGCGCCTTTAGCGCGCAGTTTCCTCGCGGGCTGCCAGCCCTACCCGCGACGGCGGGGCGCAGGGCCGCTTGCCCGGGGCAGCCAGTAGCCGGTCCCTGGGGCTGCAGGTGGGGTGAGAGGGCGCAGGGCCAGGCGCCGGTGGGCGGCCCGCATTCTCTGTCCCCACCGATGATGCAGGGCTGGGCGGGAAAGCGGTTGGCGCAGGGACCCCAACTAGTGCCCGAAAGGCCTCGCTAAGCCGCTGCCCGAACCCGGGGCGGCAGAGAAGATGCCCAAGCTAGGCCACGTCCCTTCCTCGACCGTCCCTGAAGCCCCGAGATGGAGCGGGAAGGAGCAAGCCTGTGGACTCGCCTGCAGGAAGCAGACTGGGCGAGGGGAAGTCCCCAACCCCCGCCGCATCCCGCCCGGCCCTCCCGGGCCAGGGCTCAGCGCGGTTTCGGGGTCCCCGGGAATGCCGCTCCGCCGGCTGTCCAGCCTCTCCGTCCCGGGGCAGAGTCAGCTGAGAGCTGACGCAGGGTAGGCAGAGCCCTCCTTTTGCCGCCCAGATTTCCAGGGTCTGCAGAAGTTGTGCTCAAGGCGGCGAATCCGCAGGACTGACTCGACGATGCCGGAACAGAGGGTTCGGGAGCCTCTAAAATCTGGATGGACGTTTTAGCAAGCCACCTGAGCCTCGCCTTCCGCAGTTTGAACCCAGATGGTTTCAGGGTGCGATTTTAATATACTTTTCTATTTCTGCGACCCCCCAGCCCTAGCTTTTTCTTACTCCTTGGCTTAACTGCACCAGTGTGATGTCCTCCTTCAAGATAAATATACTGTATTGTGATTCATCCTTGTCTTATTTTGTCAGTAATTACCACAAAATTAAATGGGTCACTGCGAAAGTTTCATTTATACAACCCTCGGTAATTAACAGTTTGAATACACCTTTTTACGTTGTACAGAACTTGTAATTTTCTGGCGCGTGTAGTTTTTTATTGGTAAAGAATGCTTGTGTTCGTGTGGTAATTAGAATACAAGGCTGGCGTCTGAACAGGGGCTGTGCTTGGTTCCTCTCGAAGCTCCTGGAAAGACTCAGCAAAGATGAAACTTTGCTGAATGAGGGGAGCTTCCTAAGTGTTTCCCATTAAAATCTGCAGAAACAAAGGCCTGAGAATACAGTACCATCTGCTTTTTAAGCTAACTTCTAAAGCTAAAATCCTTGGCTGAAACTGATCCAGCATGTGCTGTTCAACCGAGGCGTGCCATCCAAGCGCCGGGGGTGGGGGCTTGTGGCACAGGGTTTGATCCGGGAGGCTGCCCTCTGGTTCATTCTGAAGAGATCAAAAATAGTGTTTCTGGGCCATGCAGCCCCCGGTCAAGTCCAGGCCGGCCAGGGACCAGGGGTGCGCAGGCAAGAGGCCGGGTTATGAGTAGACACGGCCTTGCCTCTTATTCTCTCTCATTAGCCCCCAAATAGAGAAGGCGTCACTCACAGAAGGAGACAGTCATAAGGAATTTCTATATGAAAAGAAATAAAGTGAAATCAGAGATGCTTCTTGGTTCAGGCCAGCCCTGTTATTGCAAATTAGATTAGCTACACGGGCTTCAATATAAACATGACACGGAGTTCAGCGGAGTGAAAGGCCCATCCACTCCAATCTCTCCTTTCATCGCAGCGTCTCACATAAATTACATCTTGTCCTTTAATACACTTTTCAATGAGATTAAAACATCACTTTGACACAATTTCAAGCCCTTTCAGTTGCTTACTTCAGAAAACAGCAAACAGAGAAGTGGGCCCATCAGAGTCTTCAGGCAGCGGGGTTGGGGGAAGGTAGTGCTGGGCCCTGTGCTCCAACTGAAAACCGCCCCCCCCACATTCAGGGCCATTTCCTTACCCCCCGCCCCCCACACACAGAGCCAGCCGCCCTGCAAGGGGGACCAGGTCTCCCTCCCGTGGGTGGACGCCTGGTGGACGTCTGGGGCATGGGTCTTTGTGGAGGACACACCTGCCTTATTCTTTTTTAGGTATTTGTGGGGGGAGGCAGGGCAGATGGGGAAGGTCTCCAGGGACCTCCCCCCACTCAGGACACTACCCACCTTCGGGATTAGGCAGCATGAAAGTAAGATGGAGAGAGATTTGGCATGAGAGAGAGGAGAGAAAGGAAGAAAGAGATGGAGAGGGAGAGAGAGCAAGCACCCTATTAGTTTCAGGGCTACATATCTGAACCCCAGATCTGAGTGAGGAAAGAGTGGGTGAACACAGGCGGTTTTCTAGGAAGCTGGCTAGTGGGGTGGGCACCTCTCCCTTTCTGGACCGACTGCTCCTGGACTGGAACCTGGGGACTCCGAGTGGCTCCAAAAGGACCAAGGCCCCCCTCAAGCGGCAGGGGAGGGGTGCTCAGGTTTCCGGGTGGGAACTTGGCATTTTCTCAGGTTCCATCTGCAGGGTGTTGAACACTCACAACACAGGCTTATTGTCTCTGGAAGGAGATCCTCCTCACCACCAGCCTTTCCCCGGGGCTGAGCAGAGAGGCCGCACTTGGGGCACAGCCGGCAGCGTCCCCGAGGTCTCCTTCTACTTGTGCAGGGGAGACCGGGTCCCCCAAGTCTTAGCAGCCGCAGGTTCCTGGGAGAGACGCCCCTCCAGGTCCCAGTCCGGCCCGCTCCCTCCAGCTGCTGCCTCCCGCGCCCGGCTCGGCCGTCTGCCTTAGCCTCTTCGGTGACAACGGGGACCCGAATTCAAGGCCACCTGGGGGTTTGCTGTCGTCCTCAAGAAGCAAGTGTGGCGTTCCCCCCGCCCCTCACAGTGCTCAGGCCAGCCGCCGGGCCCGCGGCGCCCCGTCGATGAGAGGCGCGGGAGGAGGAAGCCTAGGAGCGCCGCAGGGAGGTGGGCTGGGCGCCGTTTCCCTCGGCCAGGGCGCCGGCTCAGCCTCTGGTTCCCAGCCACAGTTGGGCGAGTCGGGGGACACTGGCCGGCGCGGGGCGTCTCCCCTCTGCCTCGGCGAAGCCCGCCCGCCAGGCGGGAGCCGAGGACAGAACCCCTCCCTCCTTGACCTCAGCGTAGGGCAGAGACCCCCGCCTGGCCGCCTGGGCGGCGCTGCCTCGGGGCTGGAGGTCTCTTTGCCCGCCGGGTGCCGTGCAGCCCCCGCGCCCGCCTTCACAGAGGGGTGTCCAGAGCGCCGGGCCCAGCGCTCCGGGAAATCGATGCGGCAAAGCGGGCTTTTAATGGGTTAATTGACCGGCGGCTGCTATCATGTTCAAACACCCGTTTCTTGCCTGGAGAGGCAGCCAGCCCCATCCTATCCCCGGTCGATGGCGGCCGCACCGGCCCCTCCTGGCCACGGGTTTCCAGCACCAGCCACCGTCAAAAATCCATTTCACCTTTGAAACTTCGCCGCCTTGCCACCTTTCTTCTCAGCGGGCGCCTAAAGCAGGGGAATAGGAGGCGCAGGAGGGCGGCCCGCGCGCGAGAGTGGAGACTCCCGGCTGCGCGCACGGAGGAGCGAGGCCGCCGCGCGCGGAGCGGGGAAGCCGATTTCGCTGGAGGAGGGACTGCGAGCGAAGGGGGTGGGCGCCCGCGCGGAGAGGGATCCCTGCGGTCTAGGGCGGCCCGCCCAACACGCGTGGCTTTAGGGCACCCCAAAGCCCGTATTGGGGCGCGCTGCTCTAGCTCGCTGGACCGAGGCATCGGCCGCGTGCGGGACTGCAGGCCAGGCGCCGGGTCCAGGGGCGCTCGCCGCGCGTCCAGGGGTCCCTGCTCATGGATTTGGAGTGTTCGTGCGTGCGGCAGTATTAACACAGTCAAGACCGTCGGTCAGTCAAAGCTAAATTGATTCTTTGCCCCAAACACTTCTCACTAAATGGCAGACGCTCAACATGTTAATTTTTAAAGGGCGATTTCGACCCACGGCTTTCGTTCTCGGCGCTGCAGGAGCCCACGGCCGAGAGCCGGAGCCGGGAGCCTGGGCCTCGGCGGGCGGGGGTGCGCGGGCAAGAGGAAAAGCGGAGCCTGAGGACGCGAACCCCCCTCCCCCCCAAAACCGACTGGGTCGACCTCCCCCTCTGCCCCCAAAGGGCGACCCGACTGAAACCGAGTCTCGGTCCCTTGGGCGGCGGCCAATCCGGAAAGCCGAGGAGGAAGGAGTGAGCGCACGGACAGGAACCTGACAAATGCGGCCGCCGCGCGGGTCCAGTCCTCCCGCGGCGGCCAGCGCAGCTCCCCACCTGTTCTCAGCCGGGGCGGGAGCTTCGGGGACGCCCTTCCCTCCCCCCTCCCCCGCCAAGGTCGCTTAGGGACCCTCGCCCCCGCCCGGGGCCCCTCCCGCCCCCTTCCTCGGCTCGGGCGGGCGGAAGACCCCGCGCAAGTTGGAGACACACTTACAGTCAGTTCCTTCGCCGGCTCCAGCGGGTCCCGGGAGCCGGTCTGCCTCGGCGGCGCCCGGGCGCTCGGCCCCGGTTGCCTCCCCGGCGCCGCGCGCCGCTGCCCGGGGACCCCAGCCCGGCCGGCTCCGGCGGCGCCGCACGGCGGGCGCGGGCGCCACGCGCACGCACACTCACACGCGCACACTCACGCGCAGCCCGCTCGCACACTCGCTGCACACGCACACGCCGCTGCTCGCCTCGCGCGCCCTCCCGGACACGCACGCTGCCGGCGAGGGAGACGAGAAAATGAAATTTATTTCTGATGGAAAAGACTTTTAAAGACAATTTCCAGTTATTGTTTCCCTCTGGAAAAAGGGGGATCCCTCCACATAATGAAACGCCTTTTGTGCGGCGCCGAACAATACCAAACAAGTATTCTAATAAATAGCCACTTTTTTGTTCCTACTCGACAGTGAATAGAATCGAGCAGTTGGTTCGCGAGCAGCTGCGACGCCGTTTGGAGCGGGGAGGTGGAGCCGAGTCGCCGTGCTCCCGGCGCCGCGCCCCAGCCCGCGCCCCGCGCCCCCCTTCGCTCCGCGGATCGGTCGTCGCCCCCACCCCCAGCCCCGGCCCGGCCCGGCCCGGCCCCAGAGATCGGGCCCGATAAAGCTGTCCCGGCCTGAAAAAGCCCCCTTCTCTCCGGCATTCCCCCCCCCCCCCCCACCCCAGTAAACTAGATGTCACAGGCTACCGATTTCTGCCTGGAACTGCTCCCCAGGTCCCTTCCCGACCTCTGGGCGAGGGTGTCCGCCCGCACCAGCAATCCCAAGTCGCCTGCGCCGGCTCCCGGGGTCTGGGCGCCGCCCCCCGCTCCCCGCCGAGCCCTCGCGGCGGGGGGACCGAGCTTCAGCTTTGCTCTCTCGCCCAAGGGGCGCCTTGGCCTCACTCTTAGTTTATTTTTGTTTCGTTTTGCTCTGCTACGGGCTTCTAACTCTCTCAACCCTCTGCCGAACAACTCGGCAGCTGCCGGAGCAGAGCCTGTGCCTGAGGCTTACTGCTGCGGACACAGAACTCTCCAGGTAGGAAGTGGCTGCGGTCGGAGGCCGCCTTCCAGGAGCGCAAGGCCGATGGGGCCTCCAGGGCGCCAGCCCTCCTGCGCCTGGCCTGCCGCTGCTGGTGGAGGCCCCGGACGCCCACCCCTCGGAACCAGAGGAGGAAGCCTTCTGGGAAGCCCCCCTGGCTGGAGCCGCCTCTCAAGTTTCTCTCCTCTCTCTCTAGAATTGCCTCTGGCACCGTTTGATCCTCTTTGGAAACGTCTCACAAGCAAAGCAACTGCCTGAAAATGATCACCGCCCCCCCCTTTTCCCAAAAGGACTTACGACCCCCTCCCACCAGAAGAAAGGGTATTTACTAACATTTTAACAATTCTGCAAGCACAGCACATTTGAACATCTTAAGTGGCTGTCAGGCCGCCGATCTCGCAGGGTTTAAGGCAGGTTTATTAATCTATTTATCTCGGACAATTTTTCCCCCCATTGCTCACAGCTGCAGGTTTCCTGAGGTCCTTGTCTGTCCGGCTCTAATTGTGGAGACAAAACCCCACATGACTTTACTCAATGGACCTTAATCTAGAGAAATACTCTGCCATTTGCAAATTATTTCTTAATTGGACCAAGCTATTTAGAGGTGTGGGGAGAGGAGTTTGTGTTCTAGAAATAACCAAAGGGCTCAGATGTTACCTAGGAGCCTTTACCCCGGAAAGGCACGTTGGTGCAACTGCCGAATGCAAAATGAAGCCCTGCTTTACTCAGGGATTCTTCTTACTCCTGCAGTCTACTTTTGAGAAACTGTATTCCCTTGGAGTTTAAGGCAATTTAGTTCTGTCTTCCGAGATGTTGGTCACAATAGGAGAGAGTTTGGTTTTTAAAACCAAACATTTTTTAAAAGCCGGGTTTGCGCAGGAATCTCGGTGGTGGTGGGAAAGGAGGGAGATTGAAATTGGCCTGATTCCAGCAGACGCCCTGAATGCTTTTTCCTTTTGGAGGAAAATGGAAACATTTTGGAATACAGATTTAAAACTTTGACTTATATTTTACATGTTAAATCACTGAAAGATTGGGTACAACACTGCATAAAGCTTCAAAACCTGCAAATATTTGAATGGTTTTGTAAGCCAGCAGCTGCCAGTCATCTGGCTTTGACAGGCTGCCACAATTTTGTCACTTAATAGTGGGTGTTAGGCTAAGTGCAAAACACTCTGGCAAACAGATGTCAAATCCATATCTCATATCAATGGGGGTTGTGAAGTGGAGTTTTAACCCACATCAAGGGCTGGAGCGCCTGAGCCCATGTGGACAGCGCCCCGGACGCCAGCGCCGGGAAAGTCCTGGCCGGGCCCTGGGCATTGGCGACCTGGAATTCAGTAAAGCGGAGACGCTCCTCTCCTGCCCAGGCGGGGAGGAGCAGAGGGGAAGTCCGGCCAGCTCCACCCCCTCCCACCTCCACCCAAGGCCCCCTCCTCCCTCGAGGTGGCAGCTTGGCAGATCCCTTCGAGGAGGGGCAGCAAGCCCTGCGGGGCTCCTCCCCAGGCGCCCAGGCCTCTACCCACAGAACTCAAGGCCTCTGGCAGCCAGCCTCGCCAGTGGCCTCCGGGAAATAGCGACCCGGCAGGAAAATACCTGCCGTTGCTCCGGAACCAGCGGGCACCACAGAGGTCGCCCATCTGTTCAAGGCCATATCGGACCTCAGCGAGGCCCAGAGCCAGAGCAGAGGGCTATGGGGCCAGTCACTTCTTTCCCACCGCCCCAAGTCGGGGTGTCTGGGTGGGAGCTGGCTGTCCCTCATAGTTGGGGACCAGGGATGAGGCCAAAGACGCTCTGTGCCCCCGGAGGCAGGAGGACAGGGGAGGGCCAGAAGGGCATTTTCTTTGTTCTGGCGCCCCAGGGGCAGGCCTGGGGCCCCCTCTCTCTCCCGAGCAGTTTGCCCTCCCCAAATCTGGACAAGTCTCCCAAGAGACCCCAGCTCAACGGCCTTTCTCTCTGTCAGCTCCCTGATTCGCCATCTCTCTATCCTGAGCGCAGGTAAGGGTAACACTTGAGCGCTGCTGGGCCCTGTGTCCCACACACTGCTCTCGGGAGACTGGGTGCAGGGGCAGGGTGACTCTGCAGGAAGAGTAGTTACATGGGCTCGCTCAGAGCCCGAGTCATCCTTGAAACGTCTTCCCAAAGTCTCGCCTCTTGGTGCCGCCTAACTTGTCCACCAGTTGCAGATGTTGCCAAGGTCACATCCATCTCCGAATGTCACAAGGAAAGGTGGGAATCACGGCGGATGGTTACTTGTTAGATTTTTATACCATGGATTGCAGTCGGCTTGCCGCTTCACCCACCTCTCTCCTTACTTTTGTACAACCATCCTGCCAACTCCTCAGGTTTAGAACTTATTCTTGAAGCTGGAAGGTCAAAATAGAAAACTCTGATTATTCTACAAAGCGTGATGAAAAGCAAATGTCAGTATGAAGATTAAGAAAATTCTCAGGGCTTCCCTTGAAAGAAAGTGACTTTTCTGCCTCACAGATTCCCTCAGGATAGGCATTTCAGAAAATGTATCTTTGTATGGTGACAGATGGCAACGAGGCTTATGACGGTCATCACTTTGAAACGTGTAAAAATATCAAGTCACTATGTTGTGCAACAGGAACTCACTCAGCATGGTAGGCCAATTATACTTCAGAAACAAACCCACCAACAGACTCACAGAAGACAAGGTCAGTTCTGTGGTTAACAGAGGATCAGGGGAATCGGATGGACGCTGTCAAAAGGTTCAGACTTCAGGTTCTACGATAAATAGGCATAATAATTTGTGATTTATTGTTGTTGCTTAATCGCTAAGGCATGTCCTACTCTTTGCAACCCCATGAACTGCACCAGGCTTCCCAGTCCTCTACCATCTCTCAGAGTTTGCTCAAACACGTCCATTGAGCCGGTGATGCCATCCAACCATCTCATCTTCTATTGTCCCCCTCACCTCCTGCCTTCAATCTTTCTCAGCTTCAGAGTCTTTTCCAATGAGTCAGTTCTTCGCCCAAGTATTGGAGCTTCAGCTTCAGTATTAGTCTTTCCAATGAATATTCAGGGTTGACTTCCTTTACGATTGACTGGTTTGCTTTCCTTGCAGTCCACGGGACTCTCAAGAGTCTCCTCCAGCACCGCAGTTGGAAAGCATCCGTTCTTTAGTGCTCAGCCTTCTTGCTTCCAACTCTCGCATCCATCTGTGGCTACTGGAAAAACCATGGAGTTTACTATATGGACCTTTGTTGGCAAAGTGCTGTCTCTGCTTTTTAATGTGCTGTCTAGGTTTGTCATAACTTAATTATAGTCACATCTTTAATAAGTGATTAAGTGGCACTACTGCTTGTTATATATAAAGGCTGTTGATAGTAAATCCTGAGTTCTTGTCACAAGGAAAAATAGTTTTTTCCATGTCTTTAATGTTGTATCTCTATGAGGTGATGTTGATCACTCCATGAAGGGTGTGAGTTAACCATTATGGTGCAATGGTGTGTGCCAATTACATCTCAACAAAACTAGAAAAAAAGTCTAGATTATTCAGGCTGCTATCTGCTCTATGATAAACCGAGACCCAAACCCTAACTTTGATTTGCTTTACTGCAAGATCAGCCTGGGACACATTCATAACTTCTATGGATACACGCACTGCTGCTTCATGCTTGAAATAAGGGCTTCACTTGTTTTTCATATTCTCATTGATGGGATGGAAAAAATAAATTTAATGCCCCACCCTTGGCCTCTTAAAATATACAGAACAAATGTTTTAATGGGATGGCAGTTTTAGGACAACTGAAGCTTCCTGTGTCCATTGGTTTTTAATTAGATTTTAATGGAGAGCCAGATGTGTTAACTTTTTAAGAGCCCCTTTCCCAGGTCTATAGGACCGATTAATTCTAAATATACAAAAATGAATTTTTGACCAGAGAGTTCACTATTTTCACAACCTACCCACAAAAATAGTTAAATAAAACTATTTCAAATGAGAATCACTTAAGGCCTCTAGAAAATTCCAGTGTGTGGGCCCATCCCAGGCCAGCTGATCCAATCTCCTGAAAAACTTACCAACATGTTTTAAAAGTGCCCCAAAGTGTTTCTGATTGGACTTCAGAGGGTCCCTCGGCTTACCTAGCATTTTTAAGGGATAACCTGAAGCTCACCTAGAAACCATATTGCCTTGCGCTTACAGTGAGTTACTTTCCAGTTTTATGGAAGAATTTTAATGTCAAAGTTTACGGCAGCCACGTGGACACGGCTGTGCGGATTCCCACGTGCGGACACGGAGCGCGCATGCTCGCAGGTGTGGCCTGTTTACATGCGACGTGCCGAGACTGAGCAGCTCACTTCCTCTCCACGGGTCCTGGCTGGTCTCTGGGAAAGGCAGGGGCTGGGCAGCCTTGCCTCAGAGCAAGGATACCTGGCTTTGCGCCCTAAGGTCAGACTCGGCAGGAAGCAGGTCCCTAGGGAACAGACCCTTCAGGTCTAAGGGATGTGCTAACCGTGCAGGAAGTGCACGCGGAGGAGCCCCTTCAGGGGAGAGCCCTGCGTTGCAGCCTGCGTCCATCGAAGGCGCCGCCTGGAGAAGGGCAGTGAGACCGGAGCCCTGGGGGCGGGGAGGCCGGTGAGACCGGAGCCCTGGGGCCTTGGGGCCTGGAGAAGGCTGGTGAGACCGGAGCCCTGGGGGCGGTGGTGCGGAAGGAGGCGGAAGGAGGAGGAGGGCTTCATCCAGACAAGTCACTGCGGGGCTCCAGGAGGGGCCGTACCTTTCCAACAGCGCAGCTAGCAGTGGTTTCCACGTCGCTAGGTTCACCTGCTCGGAAACACCTTTACCTTCTAGTTACCCAACCTTTGTTAAAGGTAACTTTCCGAGTATTATTTTTCTATGCCCTTTTTTAAATCTAAGGATTTAAACTGAACCAACTGTTGAGCCATAAAGTAATGCATTTTGACTGATTCGTCAGATGTCTGTATTCATGTTGAATGGGGCATAAGCGTCTCCTGTCCTCTCCTGAGAGTCAACCCTCACGGTAACCCAGGGGTGTACCCTGAACCCCAGGTCACTGAGCAGGAAGACAGCTGGAATATGAGCACATTCTCTGCAGCAGAGCTGATGAAGGCCGGTCTTTCATTCCGTTCGGGTCCTTCACCGTAGAAGCACAGCTGTAGTCACTGGAAGACCTCACCAAAGGGCTGGACATTTTTGGTGAAGAACTTGAGTGATTGTTCTCGAAAGGAGGGGGTGGGGTGGAGAGAGATGGCCTGGGAGTGTGGGTTGAGCAGACGCCAACTATTACGTGTAGGATGGATGAGCCACATGACCCTGCTACAGAGACAGGGAAGGCTGTTCGGTCTGCTGGGATAAACCGTGACGGAAAAGAGCATGACACAGGAGGCAGCCGTGCGCCACTCTGCCGTGCAGCAGAGGCTGACACAACGCTGTGGGTCAACTCTCTGGCAAAAAAAAATAAATCAGGAGAAGAGGAGGAGCAGCTGCTGGTGTGTCTCTGTGCACACACCTGTGAATACAGAACTTTCTCTCTGTGAATATACACTCACGGAGACAGGAGACAGAACAGAGGGCCTCCTCAGTAATTCATTCGTAAACGGTTTACTTCTGAAAAGTAATGTAACTGTAAAATCTTGAATATTTGTGGTTGGCCTGCTCTCTGATGATGCTCACACGGGAGCCTGCAAGAGGCTCTGGCCTTGGGGAAGTGGAGTCGGGAGATGAGCTCACGCCTGGGAGGGGGCTGGGCACAGCAGGTGCGGAGATGTGTGTTCACGATGGAGCGATTGGGTCGGGGCCATCAGTGCGGAGCCCGGCTTCCCTGCAGCTCCGAGCTGTGTGGCCCTGCGCAGGCCTCGAGCTTCTCCAGCCCTGGCGCCTTGTCCGTGGAGTGGCGACGTCAACGCCCCCTTTCAGGATTGTTGTGATGACTGCAGTGGCTGACGCTGACTTTCCTGGACAGAGCGAGGGCCAGCGGCGCAGCGGCTACTTCCCCTGTGAAAAGGCCACCGAGGGTGTCGCCATCTCCCAGACACAAGCATCCATTTCAGGAACCCGGACTCTGGCCGCCTTGACATCTCGGTGTTTACCTCTGAAAACCTGAGATAACCACTCCGACCTGCAGTCTGTGACAACAGGGAGTCGTCACATGCCTTCTTGTGATCAAATCCGCTTCTCTAGGAAACAGTGACTGAATCTTAACTTCTTACTCCCTCCACGTTGCTGTTTAGTTGCTAAGTCACGTGCACCTCTTTGCGACCCCGTGGACTGTAGCCCTCCAGGCGCACAGTTTATTTACTGACTGGACCCACTGGATACTCAGGGCGGTGGTCCCTCTTTCATGAACTGTAGGTTTTGGAGGTCTTACTCCTTCCTGGTTTGGGGAGATGTTCTGTTTCAGAACTTCATGCAGTCATTAAGCGTGTCTGTGCTGATGCCCCGCAACGTGCCGGGCACAGAGCTGGTCCCGCTGGTGCGGCCGCGCTCTCGCCCCTGGAGTGTGACTCCCGTCCTGCCCCGCGGGAGCACGTCTGCAGGGCTGAGCAGACCTGGGTCACTCTTGTGGGACAGCCCCCCACCCCCATCCTCTTTTGGTGGTCCTCCCTTTCATGGCGTGCTCCTCGTAAAGCTTAGTTCTGAGCGGGGTGGAGTTGTTTTCATGTTGGCTTCTGGTGATGTGTTTCTTTCCCTCCTTTCCTTCTAGGCCTTTGCTCACTCAGGGAAGGTGAAGACTCCGTGGAAGAAAATGCCGTAGGATTTTTCGCTGGCTTTGAATCTGCGTGATGCCAAAGTCTCTGTGAACAATTCTGCCTGAATTTCAATGAGATTGTTGCCGTGCTTCCGATGCAGGCAAACCCCCGATTCTGCGGTGGCTCCACCACTTCCCTTCTGCAGGACCTGGATTTTTCAAGCTGTAAAGTGAGGCAGCACTAGCGCTTTATGAGTCTAGAATGGAATACTTTAGGGATGAAGTGTCTGACCTGAGAAGGGGGTGCAATGTGCTTGCCTCGCGGGCCTGAGAGTCCGGAGAGGAACTGGAAGCTTCTGCAGATGCGAGCGCCTGCGGTAAGGGTGCGCCTCGCCGCCTGCCCGTGTCGGGGCAGGACGGGGGCCGGCGAGGGGATAAAGCGGCAGCCCTTTGAGAGGAGTGAATTCTCGCCATGTGAATTTTGCAGCTCTGGCAGAGGACTGAGTATTAGGAACTCAAAGAGTGATTTCATAAAGAAAAAAAAAGTGTAGTTTATACCAAAATGGAATAAACCCCCTTTTGAGTAACAACAATCTGCATAAATGCTTTAAGAAAGCCTATAATTATGATAAAAATGTTGCTCAAAGTTAAAATTATGAAGCAATCAAGATTTATAAACAGTCTCTCATCGACTTTTAATCATTCTTTCTTTTTTATATACAAACTGTACACAATATATGGTTGCAATATATCATAGTATACATTTTATTTTCAGTAATTTAGCTGAGCAAAACGCATGTGAGGTGACATTGAGGGACTAGGCTACATATGCACGTGGTCATGGGCTATAACTTCCTACATCACGCACGCACGCACACGCACACACACACACAGTCATGCGTGTTTTTGGCTAGTATCTGATGCAGAAAAGATGCACGCTTTTACTGTATCAGAATATCTTAAAAATTTTAATTAACACGGTTCCTCCTGCAACAGTTTGAAAAAAAATATGACTTGCACGAGTATGAGTTTATTTCTGCCCCAAAGAAACTATTTTAATAACGGGATGATTGAAGCCAAAACTAACCAGACTGACCAGTATTTGTCAATCACTGTCAAACCCTGAGCAACAATTGCCTAATTTGAGTGGATAGATACCAAGCACATTTGGTGATCATGTGAACGGCTGTGATCGTATGAGGCTATAGACACTGTGTTTGAAAGCTTCTCTTCAATGACTTAAAAATGTTTTCGCTTCAGACAGAAGAGTAACCTTGATCGCAATAGGCATTTACTAGCTGGCATCTTATGTCAGGCCTCCAGAGAAGATCCTGGAAACATTTCCAGTAATTATGTAAGTGACCTCTCTGTGTGCCCTCCTGCTCTCCTTGGTATCTGTAACTCCTAATATCTACTGCCTCTTTGTCTTAACACTTAGGCTCCAGGAAACTAGCCTGATGCCCCTAATTCTACTGCTCTCCTTTGTTAGGCTCTTGCTGCAGCTAACTAAACCTGTGAGAGTACAGAGAACCGACAGGCAATGTTTAAAAGGGCTTTTTAGGTAGAATTTTTTTGTCCGAGGGCTTCCCAGGGGGCACTAGTGGAAATGAACCTGCCTGCCAATGCAGGAGACGCAATAGATGCGGTTTGATCCCGGAGAACGTTTGAAAGGGAAGGACTAGCTATGGAGCTTTACCATCTCAGTCAATACTGACCTACAGCGCACTGGGTCTCCTGAGGCGAACATCCTCAGCTGGGATTCCCTCCTGTCCAAGATACATTCATTCTTGTTCTTGGAAGACATGGCGTGACACACACGTTGGGACCAGTCAGCGCCATTGTCATCCATGCTTAGCGCTCCCCAGCTGGTGCTCGTGGTGAAGAACCCACCTGTCCGTGCAGGAGACAGAAGAGACTCGGGTTCGACCCCTGAGTTGGGAAGACCCCCTGGAGGAGGGCATGGTAACCCACTCCAGTATTCTTGCCTGGAGAGTCCCACGGCCAGAGGAGCCTGGCAGGCTGCAGTCGTTGGGATCGCAAAGCCTGGGACACGGCTGAGAATGCCCTACACCTAACAAGACAATCCTGAGAGTGATCTCACACTTTCCCGGCGCCCCAGCTCTCTGACAACGTGATCTCACATTGCTAATGCAGCCCAGCCTGCTGTCCCTTGATCTTGGGTTGCTGTCCCTGGACACCAAGGCCCTAGACAACTTCTGTTCCTGCCCCAGGGACCTCCTCCCACAATCTTTTCTTGGTTCTAATCTGTTCTTTTATCTCAAATTTCTTCCCTCAAACTTCAGTCTGCCTGCACGTCACTCAGGTGGCTTGCTTGAAGATGCCTTCTTTCTCAATCTAAATTGAGGCAGGTGTTGCATTTTAAAATATGCACCACCTACCACACCTTCAATGGCAGATTCATTTCTGTGGTTACGTGTTTAACATCTATTTTTTTCTACAGACTATAAACCTCATGAGGACAAGGACCATGTCATTTGTTCACCCCGTTTCTAACGCCTCCAACATTGTAGACACTCAAGAAATATTGGCTGGATAGGTAAAAACAAACAAAAACAGCCAGTTTTCTATGATGGGGAAGCCATCCTGGGTTGTTCTTCAGCCCCAACCAACTGTAAAACTTGACAAAAAATATGAGGCAATTGTTTTCCAGCAGCAGGTAACAGGTTTCACAGGGTCCTGATCTCCAGCAGAAGGAAGCTTGTGAGGTCAGCCCCGTGGCCGGCCTCTCTTCCTGGGAGCAGTTTCCTGGACACGGTCCAGCGGTCGGGGACCCAAGAGAGCCCAGTGGTCTCTCTGAGTCAGGAAAGCAGGAGTCAGAGTTCTGGGTGCCTGGAGCAGCTGCAGTCCGCAGAACAGAGAAGAGAGCGCCATGCAGCCGGAGGGCCCTGGGTGTCCTGCGGGGGCCCCAGGAGGGTGTGGCTCAGGGCCAGGCTGTGCGTGCACAGGGCAAGACTAAGCCAGGCTTATCAGGTAGAAGCGGGAAAGGGATGGGGAGCCAAACAGCAACCAGAGCTGAGCAGTGCAGACCCTGCTGGGGAAGGGGGCTCATCAACGCCAAAGCAACACCTGCACATCCAGACGAGACCCCAGAGGATGGCCTCAGGGTGAGGCTCCCCCGCTTGGGCCCGGCTTGCTAATGAACCTAATGCCAAGCTCTGGGCAGATTCACAGAGGAAGCAGAAAGCTGGGCCAAGTTAGAGGGACTTGGGGAAACTCTGGGCTCCCACATGTGCAGAGCATGGAAGCCAGTCCGTGGTGGCCATCCAGTGGCTGGTCGTGGCCAGCGTGGAAGGGAGGAAGGGAGCAGAGCCCGGTCTCTCTGACGCATCGTCCACACTCTCTGTTTAGATCCGCAGTCTGCGTCTGTGATTATTTTGCCACGAACAACTGCCCCTGGAACCCCCCTCACGGGAGCACAGGGCCTGCAGCGTGGCCCTGCGCAGCCCTCTCGTCTCACAACCCTTCGATCCTGAGGTTGTTTTCTTTGAACCAGCTTACGTTCTAGTCACTCATAATCTCGCCTTTGAAATACTCTCAGCTTCCCGCCTCTATTCTTGCTTCACTAACTATACGGCCAAACCACACTCTTAGTTAAGGTGAACCCTTTACACTGCGTACCTTCAACTGAACAGCTGAATAGGGTTGGAAAGAAAAAGACTCACTAGACATGGTGGGAAACAGGAAAATGAAGTCTATAGTCAAGAGAAAAAGCAGTTGATAGAAACCAACCCTGAGATGACCCAAATGTTGCCCTCAGCAAAGACTTCATAAACACCTTCACACAATTGAAGGAAAATATAGTATTAACAAATGAACAGATTGAGGATCTCAGTGAAGATTTTGAAATTATAAAGAAGAATCAAATGGAAATTATGGACTTAAAAGTGTAGTAACTGCAGAGAAAAATTCATAAGACAGGCTCCTAGCAGGCAGGAAATATCAGAAGAGAGAGTAATAAATTCAAAGATTATCAACAGAAATTATCCAACTTGAGGAACAGAGAGAGGAAAATTAAAGAAAAAGTCAATAGGGCCTCAAAGCCCTGCAGACATTATCAGGCGGTCTGACCTCTAATGTGACTGGAGGTCAGAAGGAGTGGCGAGTGAGGTGCTCAGCCGCTGAGTCGTGTCCGACTCTGGACCCCGTGGAGTCCACCAGCCTCCTCTGTCCCTGGGATTCTCCAGGCGAGAATCCTGCAGTGGGTTGCCACACCCTCCTCCAGCGGATCTTCCCGACCCAGGAATTGAACCCAGGTCTCCCACATTGCAGGCAAATTCTTTACCGTCTGAATCAGCAGGGAAGCCCAGCAAGCCATACTGAGGTGTAAGCACATATCTATCTTTTTTTTTTTTTTTTTGAGGAAATAATAGCCAGGTATCTGACCAACTTGGTGAAAAACACGACCTACAGACCTAGGAAGCTCATCAAACTCTCAGAAAGATGGATATAAAAACAAGCACACAGAGGCATGCTTTAGTCAAACTGCTGAAAACAAAGAGAAAGAGAAACTCTTCAACTCGGCTGGAGGAAAAGGACGAGTGCCCGGGATCACACATTTATTCCTCGTGAAGTACAACGAAGAGCGGAAAATGAAGGAAAGGCATCTTTAAAACGATGGAAGAAAAGCCTCCCAAACACCGTCAACCCCAGTCATTCCATATGAAGCAAAAACACCCTTCAAAAGAAGCTGCTAAAAAGACATGCTCGCATCACTGGAAGCTGATAGTATTTACAACCAACAGATTTGCACCGTAAAAAGCGCTAGAAGACATCCTTCGGAGTGAAAGGACACTACCCTCGGTGGGAACCAACACCTACAGGAGGGAGTGACGAGGCAGAGGCCTGTGGAATGCTTCATTTTTTCCCCCTAATTTAGTTAACGACCGCTCAGTGCATGAAAAGCACGTCTGCCGCTTCAGGATTAGTACGGAGTCAATAGGTCCCTATGGAGGTTGAAGCTGTATCCTTGGCTTCACTAGTTCCAAGCAGCTGAATGTCTGCTTCCGGATAAAGCAAGAAAGAAAAAGAGAAACCCACGCTACTCAATGTTGAAAATAAGAATGCTTGATTACAAAGAGAACCGAAGAACTGGGAGTTGGTGAATTTTCAGAATAGTTTGCCCGCAGTGAGTTTTCAGACCTCTTAGCTTCTAGTCAGAAACTAGGCTGCTCGAGGGATTGTTGCGCCCTTCTGAGACACAGCGCCTTCTTCCTGCGCTGTTAGCTTGCTCCTCTGCCTGCCTGTTTCATCGCCTCGAGTCCTCACTTCGTCAGAGACCAGGGACAGGATGTCGAGTGAAGAATCTGGCCCATTTTTACAAGCCCTGCTTTGTTTGCAACAGAAACTGAGTAATCTTTCACGTTGCTGCACAAGGGCATTTGGGATAATTTCTCCTTGCAAGAGGTTCATGGGGAAGACATTAAAACTGAATAGTTACTTGACTCTGGATCTCTGTGTATCGTGATAAATAAAGATGCTTCCTTTTGAGATGAAGAACTGACTCCTGTCTTCACTCCGTCCTTCCTCACTCTCTCCCGCCTCCCTCATCTCTGCCTCCCTCATCTCCCCCTCCTCCCGCCTCTTTTTCCTTTCTTTCCCTCTCCTCATCCTCCTTCTGTCTTTCGTTTCTTCCGTCTCTTTCTCATTGGATACTGATCGTGCATTTTTTTCTGTGATAGAGGACGATTTTCTGTATTTAGTTATGAGTTCTCTACGTTGGGTGAATTACATTCTTTAATAAGGAAAGCTTGTTGAATTACATTCATTGAGCTTAGTATTTGGAAAAAAGAAAAATTTTTTTATCGATTAGGATAAATATAGTACTGTCTGTGAGGACATCTAGTTTTCATTCTTTTCCTATTTATTTTCTTTGCCACTTGACAGAAAGACACAGGTTTGCTTACTGTCTTTATGAATTTGAAGGTATCACACACACACACACACACCCCCTCCCTGTCTCCTGATGACATATATACTTACCCAGGTTTTCTCTTTGAGGTTCCGTGGGATATTCTCTCAAAAACTGTTGAAGCTCTGCTCATCAATAAAAAAAATCTGAAAAAGTGTGTTTCACATGCCAGCTTATAGTACTTTTGTAATGTTAGAAAATAATTTTAAAAGAGCAGGGCTAAGCAAAAATTTTTGCCTTATGTAATTTTGTAGACAAATTTACTTATGCTTGAAAATAACTATTCTTGAAATGTTTGTTGATAGAATTATGGATTTTTCTCATATCTTCTACATGTGATTCGAAAGCTATAAATCTGAACTCTGCATCTTTAAATGAAACACCCGCTGACCCCAGCATGGGGGGGCTCGTTACAAGGGCAGCATCTCAGATCCCATCCCAGACCTGCTGAAGCAGGATGTGCATTTGCAAAGGACCCCTCTAAAAGGAAGTGCCACGGGCTTCAGATTGTCTATAGGTGGATGTTTTCTAGAAGAGTCTCATGGGAAAAAATAGTGTCAAGTACTTTGAGGTGATCTCATGCAATCACCCGATGCGAAGAGCCAACTCACTGGAAAAGACCCTGCTGCTGGGAAAGGTTGGAGGCAAAAGGGGAAGGGGCAGCAGAGGATGAGATGGTTTGCTAGCGTCACTGACTCAGTGGATGGAAGTCTGAGCAGACTCCGGAAGATAGTGAAGGACAGGGGAGCCTAGCGTGCTGCTTTCCATGCGGTCGCAAAGAGCTGGCCATGACTTATCGACCGAATAATGACAAGGATGATGTGCAATCCATCCTCAAAACAGACGTTGACATGGATTTCTAATGATTATTTCTGATGCTCTTCTGGAGATAGTTTCATATGCAGTGTGCCGTGCAAAAAATTGCTTCGTGCTGCATTTTAAAACAATGAGTAAAGGTGTATTATAATTCATCTAAGACAACCCAGGAGTTATTTGGGGGTTAGATTATTTCAAATCTTAGCTGAGCATCTAAGTACTTAATTAGTTAATATCTAGTTACTTATCATTCCATGCCACTTTGTGCTTACTAAAATATAAACTAGCTTTCGTGATTTAAAAACTGTAAACTTGTTTTCCATCTTACAGGCTTCCTATGACATGTGTACATCTGTGTCATAACTCCTCCGTCATCTAGACACTGAGAGAAGGAAAAGGAGCTTTGCAGTGAAGTAAATACCCACGGAATGCCATTATTGAGGCTTTGCAGTGAAGTAAATACCCATGGAATGCCATTATTGAGGCTTTGCAGTGAAGTAAATACCCACGGAATGCCATTATTGAGTTGGGAAGCAGAGAATGGGGGTTACACTGAAGACCAGGGCAATCAGTCTCTAAATTATGTTGCCTCTCTTCTTTCTGGGTTTCTTAAGCCATTATTTACAAGCTGTCAGATTTTATGGTTGAACTGATTTGTATAACATACGCAGTGAAAGCGTATTTTATCCACTGGTTTCTTGGCTGTTCACAGTTGCCACTCATCTCCTGAAGAAGTCCTTTTGGCTGCATGAAGCAGAGATTAAAATATCAGTTTTCAATCCTGACTCTAAAGCAGAGGCAAAGAGAATGGGCCTCAAAGTCAGGGAGGCCTGGGTCTAAATCGTGCTGTGCCCTTGACTGGTTGCTGATCCACAGTCAAGTCATCCCCTGTCTCTGGGCCGCAATCTCTTTCACTTAAAAATGTGGATAATGATAGCACAACCTCGGAGATCATTGTCGTGACACTAAATGAGTTAATACGTGTGAACCTCTATCGCTTTGAACATTTTTGATGGGCTTTGAGAGAAAGTTTATAAGTACAGCTTTATGTATACTGAAGTTTCTTGTTGAAGGAACTGCCACTTCCAGTAAATGGCAGACTAGACAATTTGCTGTAACATTATGATATTATAAAAGCAAATACAACTTCATAGGGTTGTAAAAGCAAATATAATAACTAACATAATTAGCTCTAACAACTATGTAGCTTGCTATGTCTTACAGAGGATAACCCAATAAGCTGGGGGAAATCCATTTTTTAAAGCTTCAAAGAATTGAGAAGATGGTGAGAGATTACTGGACTGGAATCCGAGATGGAGCTGGAACAGAGACAGACTGGGCAGGAGGATCTCTTTGGCTCTCATAGGCAGCGGCTGATCGGGATGCCATGGCTGAGACTTGAACCCTGCTTCTGGTGATCTCCCAGAGCTGAGGAAGCATGCTGGAATCCACGGCACACCACGCTCTGATAAAGGAGCCCCTGCTTGGGGCTGGCACCCCCGCGGGGCTTCGCACAGAAGTGAGGGTGATGTGGGCAACGTGCCCACAGCTCTGAGGCCCCTTTCACACCAGCAAGGTGGCCCAGGAAACCTCCGGCTTGCCTCTGGCTTAGGGTGTCCCAGACTGCTGCCTCCCTCCCCCACCCAAGGAGCTACAGAGGCAAATACAGTTCTTCCCTAAAGGAAGACAGGGCCACCCGAGGCCTCGAATGGTCTCCTCCAGCACTTATACACGTACACCCCCGCTGTGCCCAGCTCACAGTCAGTTATACACGTACACCCCCGCTGTGCCCAGCTCACAGCCACAGGTAAGCAGACCCCACAGAAACACCACGAGTGCTCCAGATACCAGAGGTAGCAGACGTGGGCCAGCATCATCGGATTTACTGTCTCTTAAGAGACAAAACCAAGCTCAAAAATGGGCAGGGGTTAGAAACCACAAAAAGTGAAAAAGATTTTTAGGAATTCAGAAGAAAAAAATCATAATAACTCAATGGAGAGCTCACTGGGTAGATTTAGGATAAATTAGAGCTAGAGAGAGAATTGGTGAACTGGGCGGCAGTTGAGCAGTAATCCAAAAATTATCATGAGCAAACTGTGGATGAAAAGCACAGAAATGGAAGTCCTGTGCCCCTTACCTTTGCGTCTGTGTTTTTTATCCTTAGTTTGCTTTCAGTCAGCCTGGGCCTTGCATCAGGGGAATGAGACACTTACCCCGGGTGCAAAGCTTCAGCAGGTGCCAATCTCCTAGTCGTCAGGATAAACGATAGCTCTGGGCTGGGCTGGGGGTGCACGGATCCCGCTCCCCAGCAATGCCCCGGAAGCAGGCATTTCCAGTATTCAGGCAACAACATGGTTAATTCCCACTTAGTTCAGAATTTTATAAACTAACCTTGACTAAATTTTAAGTGATACAACAGCATAAAAAAAAATTCAAAGGATTCAAGAAAAGAAAATAAACAATTTTATCTCTCTGAATACCAACGATTTGGTCCTTCTTAAGAGATTAACAGTATTACCATGCGAGAAGGTTGATTCTCTTTCCAACCAGTAACTGCTAAAGTTTTAGTCAAAGGAAGTATGCTCTATGTTTCCATGCATTTCCACAGCTTGTTTGAGATTTGTATTTTCTTCTGCAGAAGTGAGCACTTGTGAATTACCCACTGAGGGGCTGCTGTGATAGAGAGTTTTTTTTTTTGCTCAATAACCACCCAGATAAAACCACTTATGCAAAATGCCGTTTCTGACGCTTGTGCACAAAGCAGGCAGCACGCTTGGCAGAAAGCACTGGGCTCAGCGTCCCTGCCCAGCGGGGTTAGGCATCCGCATCAAGGCTGCTCAGGTGCAGTAGGTGACGTTTCTTCCCAGGGAGCCTGAAGCCACTGGAGTAAGTGAAATAAGCCAACTTCCAGGGAGACCCCCTGGGAAGAGGAGCCCGAGGCAGGCCCCCGGGGCAGCCGTAAGGCACTCGGGGCCGCCACTCCTTGCTGTCCTAGTCCTCTGCGGGTCAAGGGTGACCTCACACGTGGATGTGCACATCCTCCCCTTGAAATCTGAATTGAAGTCCTTGCTCATTTGGATCATTCTGGAAAGAGAGCTCTGATGGCCATGAGCATGTTGCCTCGGAGTTTTAGAATCCCGTTGTCCTGAGCAAAGCTCGTAATAGATATTATTATTAACACTCAGTGACCATTTGGCAGACATCATGAAGGCCCTCGCTGAGCTGGGTGCTGAGTGCATTCAGACCGTGGCCAGCGGCAAAAGGATGGAACGGAATGAACTGCTACTACACACACCAATGTGAGTGGGTCTCTTGGACGTCATTTTGAACCAAATAAGCCAAAATCAAAAGAATCCATGCTGTGCATACACTTTAGAAGCCGGTGAGCCAGCCCGTGATGTCTGGAGTTAGGATGACAGGAGGGGATAGTGACTGGCCGTCTCTGGTCCCAAGTCTGGGGCTGGTGACGGGGTTGAGGGGGGCCCTGGGGGTTCACCTTTTGGTAGTTGATCGGGCTGTCCCCTTTGAGCCAGTCATCTCTCTGTATGCACCTTAGACGTCAGCAAAACTCCTTATAAAACAGTGGAGGGTGTTGAAGCAACGACGTGACCCGGTAGAGACAGAAGAGCTTCTCTTGCTACAGAACACAGACTCGATGGCTGGACATAGCACGAGGCTCCAGCACGTGCGCTGGTGACGGGCCCAGGTGGCGACAGCTGGCAGGGAGAGGGCACAGAGGTCAGAGCGTCCTGGGGAGGAGAGATGCCAGGGCCTGGTGAGGGCCCGCGCGTGGGCAGGAAGGAGGCCACGTCCCTCAGGAGGAGCAGCGCGGGTGGGATTGGTGTATTTCTCCATCGTTTCACACCCAGAGTCCCACAAACTCAAACCATATAACCCAACACGTGGTGGAGACGCAAGCGGGAACACTTGATCACTTTGTCAGTGTTTTCTTCCTACGTGTTTTCATATCAGCCCTGGGTCGCCAGTTTCGTAGGAGCCAAGCCCACTGAGGGCAGGTCAGCTCTCGGCCGTGGTGACAGAGGCTCGGGGTTGCCAGGATGCAGGCTTGAGTCCCTGACCCATGGTCCAGCAATGACCGTGGGACAAGCGGGGGCCTCAGCATACGTGTTTCCAAGTCTACAGCTCCCTTTTCCAAGCTGGGAGGGCCAGAGAGTCGCAGGCTCCCTCCCCCACGCTTCAGGGAAAGCAACGCGCACACCGCGAAGCCCGGCGGCAGCTCTGTTTCCCCAGCACTTGTGATCACAGGCCACAGAAACACGTCCTGGCTGAGTCTGGGCACCAGCTGGGGGATCTCCCCTACTAGGGGCTCCCAGGGTTTGCGGTGTTGCCCAGGGGAAATAGGAGGTTGGCACCAACCCTCTGGGACAATCAAAGGTACTTTCCAACTGGCGATGCTCAGACTCAGCCTCTGTAGCTTTTCCTCTATTTCTTTTCCTGCACGCAATCCTGTGGAATCTAGCAAGATGGTCTACTGAAATGATTTTATGAATCTGCCAATTCTTGTTACCATAATATGATATTTAAACAAGGTCAATTATTTTCTTTCTGTCTTATTCAATTAACCCCAATTCATCCCCAAATAGTTGGAAACAGAGAACGATTCCAGGGTCAAGTGTTTAGAGCTGGGCTTTCAGGAGAACTTTCTGTGCTGAAGGCAACGTTCCATGTCTGACTGTGACCACCCATCCCTGTGGCTACTTAGCCCTTGACCTATAGCCAAGCAGCTGTCTCCTGGCTTTCATTTCCTTCATCTTAATTAAAGCCCCACACCGGGCGGCCACAGGGACCCTGCAGGTGTAGACACACCACGCCGGTGTGTCGTCTCCTCTTTGTGATGGAGCTCCTTAACAGGGAAAAGATGTATTTTATTTTCCTGCAAAGCCACGCTTGAGACGCACGCAGTGCCCAATATTCTCATGAAGGAAGCTTGTCTGTGTCACAGCAGAAGCAAGAGAGTGGCTTAGGATCTGGGGATTTAGCGGATTTCTTTTTCTCAGCTGATGGTTGTAGGAGTGACAGGGGCTCAGGTTTTCACTGACTGAGCACAGATTTGCTGAGAGCCGCTTACAGGTCCATAATCTGGGCTCTGGAGGTGTAGCTGGGGACAAGAAACTCACAGATAAGAGGATCACTTGCAGATGCTAAGTGGTGGGCCATGCTCTGGGGAAAGTAAACCCAAGTTGAGGGGAGAGGGAGCCTAGGTTGGCCAGGGCAGGTCTCGGTGATGAGATGATGAACAGAACATTTGGAGGCTGAGGTGAAGGGAGAGAGCTCAGGGCAGTCGAAGAGCCACAGGGGCCGGTGGTGCAGAAGGAGGCAGAGGAGGGTGGGCAGGCCACGGGAGACGTGGAGGGGCGACGCTCCAAGGGCCTGCGGAAGCTTGTGCTTGAATCTGGAGGCAGTTGGAGGATTCTGAGCAGGAGAGAGTGCTCTCTCCTTCCGAGACGGGGACACAGGGTGAGCGCCAGGGTGGCACCTTGGGGATGCCCCCAGCAGTGTGCCGCGTGGCGGGCTCTCAGCGAGGACCCTTGGGCTCTGACACATGGGCCAGAGGACTGTCCCGAGGTGCTTGGGTGACCGGGCAAGGTCCATGCCTGGAGTCAGAGGAGCAGGGAGCCAGGGGGCCCCCTGAAGTCAGAGGAGCAGGGAATGAGCCTGGGTTTGGGTTTGGTGGAGAGTAGAACCCCGACCGCAGTACAGGGTCAGGCTCTGTGCCAGAGGCTGCCTCCAAGCAGAATGCTCACCAGTGACCCCTGACTCTGCCCTGGTGAGAGTGCGGGACTCCCACGGACTCCAGAGAGAGCAGGCAAGGGGCAGGGAGTGAAAGGTTGTTGTTGAATCACGACGCCGGGATTCTTGGCCCCCGGAGGAGAAGAATTCAATCCGGGGCCAGAGATGAGGCTTGATTGCTCAGAGCTTTTGTGTCATAAAGTTTTATTAAAGTATAAAGGAGATAGAGAAACCTTCTGACATAAGCATCAGAAGGGGGTAGAAAGAGTACCCGCTTGTTAGTATTAGAAATGAAGTTATATACTCTCTAATGAATCCAAAGAATGTCTGGAGGTTGTAAAGACCTCATCAGACCTACTCCCATAATTTACATTTTAAGATAAGGGAATTAGAAGGTTTAATCCAGAGACTGTCCTCAGGCAGAATACATAATACATTGTTGTTATATAATCCTTGTAAAGAGCAGGTCTACTCCCATAATTTACAGAATTAGCCAGAGAGTTTAATCCAGAGACTGTCCTCAGGCAGAATACATTGTTGCTATATAATCCTAAGGAACGAAGAGAAGGAAAAGATTGTCCTTTCTTCCTCCCTGAGAATCCCAGACCCCTCTCTCCTTGGGGACCCCTAGACTTCTTATCAACCTGCCTAGGAAATGACTCTCTCAGGAGCAAGAGCCCTCCCGCCAGGCTGGCCCCCAGGGCAGCAGCCCTGAAATGCCTGAGCTGGCCTGTCTCCATTTGGAATTGGAACTTCAGAAACAATTCCTGGTTTTGCTTTCAGTTTTGATGGGTCTTGGGGAGGATTCCAGAGAGGGGACACAGAAGGGGTGAGGGGAGACAGTGTGAAGTGGGGGAGGCGGTGTGGGGTGGGGGGAGGCGGTGTGAGGCGGGGGAGCTGGTGTGAGGCGGGGGTGATGGTGTGAGGTGGGGGAGATGCGTGAGGTGGGGGAGATGTGTGAGGTGGGGGAGGTAATGTGAGATGGGGGAGGTGGTGTGAGGTGTGGGAGATGGTGTGAGGCGGGGGTGATGGTGTGAGGTGGGGGAGATGGTGTGAGGCGGGGGAGATGCGTGAGGTGGGGGAAATGTGTGAGATGGGGGGAGGCGGTGTGAGGCGGGGGAGCTGGTGTGAGGCGGGGGAGCTGGTGTGAGGTGGGGGAGATGATGTGAGATGGGGGGAGGCGGTGTGAGGCGGGGGAGCTGGTGTGAGGCGGGGGTGATGGTGTGAGGTGTGGGTGATGGTGTGGGGTGGGGGAGATGGTGTGGGGTGGGGGAGCTGGTGTGAGGCGGGGGAGCTGGTGTGAGGTGGGGGTGATGGTGTGAGGTGTGGGAGATGGTGTGGGGTGGGGGAGATGCGTGAGGTGGGGGAGATGTGTGAGGTGGGGGAGGTAATGTGAGATGGGGGAGGTGGTGTGAGGTGGGGGAGCTGGTGTGAGGTGTGGGAGATGGTGTGGGGTGGGGGAGATGGTGTGAGGTGGGGGAGGCGGTGTGAGGTGGGGAGTGATAGTGTGAGGTGTGGGAGATGGTGTGAGGTGGGGGAGCTGGTGTGAGGTGTGGGAGATGGTGTGAGGTGGGGGAGCTGGTGTGAGGTGGGGGTGATGGTGTGAGGTGTGGGAGATGGTGTGGGGTGGGGGTGATGGTGTGAGGTGTGGGAGATGGTGTGGGGTGGGGGAGGTGGTGTGAGGTGTGGGAGATGGTGTGAGGTGGGGGAGCTGGTGTGAGGTGTGGGAGATGGTGTGGGGTGGGGGAGATGGTGTGAGGTTGGGGAGGCGGTGTGAGGTGGGGGAGGTGGTGTGAGTTGGGGGAGGCCGTGTGAGGCGGGGGGAGGCGGTGAGGTGGGGGAGGCATGTCCTCCTGAGTACGTGTGGCGGCAGCCACGGTGTTCAGCTCCGAATGCTCTCTCCAGGCCCGACAGGGAGCTTAGTGTGTGTGAGCCCCAGGCGTGCTGAGCCCAGAGAGAGGACCCTTGAGCACTGATCTAGCTGTGCCTTCTCTGGGGACACCGCCAACCTGCTGGTAACCCAGCAGGGATCAGTGGGCTGCCTCTCCAGGATGTCAGGGACCAAGAGAAGTCAGTCTCTGACCACTTCCCTCACGAGCAGCTCGTCGTGTTGACCACCTCAGTAACGACCCTTTTTCTAAGTATGGTCACATCGGGAGTTCCTGGGGGCGGGGGCTCCAACACAGGAATCGGGGGCCGCGGCTCGCCCTCAGGGCCCTGGCCTCCAGCTCCCAGCACAGGAAGAACCGACTGCTGGCCTCCAGGCCCGGCCTCCGGACCAGATGCCCCACGCCTGCACGACGGTGACCGCGACTGAGCCAGGCAGGCGAGAGTGCGCTTTCAATGAGGCCAGTGAGCTAGTGACTGCTGGACAGGGCCCTTCTTTTTCAAATCCGTAGCATTTACTCAGCACTTCTAAGTGACATAGGACCCTTGTTGAGAATCTACACGCTGCAGAAAAGTAGGAAATGAGAAAAATAGCCCTCTGCTGGGAGACAGCTATGGCCGGCACACAAACTATTCCCTTCCATTATGTGACTGGATTGCATTTTCTTTCTACAGTCATAACGTACTATGATTTATATATTTTTAAAGCTATAGCTTTCATCACAGCAAATTAGTTGTGAATTAACCCCACTTTTTAGGCCTAGGGAAAGCCCTGGATCACATCAAGTGCCCAGTGAATACAGATGAAAAGACAGTTTCTCTCAACTTCCTTGCAAAATAGATTAAAACCAGGCTTTTGTTCTCACTGCCGACACTGAGGATCCCCACATTTGCCTCGCTCTGTGCTTGCCTGTTTTCAGGCTTCCTTTCCCAACTCTGCAGACTAGTCCACGAGGTCACAGAGGGTCAGACACAACTGAGTAACTTTCACTTTCATCCTCCACACACCTGCGGGGCTCCAGGTGGCACTCAGCTCAGCTCAGTTTGGTTCAGTCGCTCAGTCGTGTCCGACTCTTTGTGACCCCGTGAATTGCAGCACGCCAGGCCTCCCTGCCCATCACCGACTCCCGGAGTTCACCCAAACTCTTGTCCATTGTGTCGGTGATGCCATCTAACCATCTCATCCTCTGTCGTCCCCTTCTCCTCCTGCCCTCAGTCTTTCCTAGCATCAGAGTCTTTTCCAATGAGTCAGATCTTTGCATCAGGTGGCCAAAGTATTGGAGTTTTAGCCTCAGCATCAGTCCTTCCAATGAACACCCAGGACTGATCTCCTTTAGGATGGACTGGTTGGATCTCCCTGCAGTCCAAGGGACTCTCAAGGGTCTTCTCCAACACCACAGTTCAAAAGCATCAATTCTTCGGTGCTCAGCTTTCTTCACTGTCCAACTCTCACATCCATACATGACCATAGGAAAAACCATAGCCTTGACTAGATGGACCTTTGTTGGTAAAGTAATGTCTCTGCTTTTTAATATGCTGTCTAGGTTGGTCATAACTTTCCTTCCAAGGAGTAAGCATCTTTTAATTTCATGGCTGTAGTCACCATCTGCAGTGATTAACTCTGTCACTGTTTCCACTGTTTCCCCATCTATTTGCCATGAAGTGATGGGACCAGATGCCATGATCTTTGTTTTCTGAATGTTGAGCTTTAAGCCAACTTTTTCACTCTCCTCTTTCACTTTCATCAAGAGGCTTTTTAGTTCCTCTTCACTTTCTGCCATAAGGGTGGTGTCAACTGCATATCTGAGGTTATTGATATTTCTCCTGGCAATCTTGATTCCAGCTTGTGTTTCTTCCAGCCCAGCGTTTCTCATGATGTACTCTGCATAGAAGTTAAATAAGCAGGGCAACAATATACAGCCTTGATGTACTCCTTTTCCTATTTGGAACCAGTCTGTTGTTCCATGTCCAGTTCTAACTGTTGCTTCCTGACCTGAATATAGATTTCTCAAGAGGCTGGTCAGGTGGTCTGGTATTCCCATCTCTCTCAGAATTTTCCACAGTTGATTGTGATCCACACAGTCAAAGGCTTTGGCATAGTCAATAAAGCAGAAATAGATGTTTTTCTGGAACTCTCTTGCTTTTTCCATGATCCAGCGGATGTTGGCAATTTGGTTCCCCTGCCTTTTCTAAAACCAGCTTGAACATCTGGAAGTTTATGGTTCACGTATTGCTGAAGCCTGGCTTGGAGAATTTTGAGCATTACTTTACTAGCATGTGAGATGAGTGCAATTGTGCAGTAGTTTGAGCATTCTTTGGCATTGCCTTTCTTTGGGATTGGAATGAAAACTGACCTTTTCCAGTCCTGTGGCCACTGCTGAGTTTTCTAAATTTGCTGGCATATTGAGTGCAGCACTTTCACAGCATCATCTTTCAGGATTTGAAATAGCTCCACTGGAATGCCATCACCTCCACTAGCTTTGTTCGTAGTGATGCTTTCTAAGGCCCGCTTGACTTCACATTCCAGGATGTCTGGCCCTAGGTGAGTGATCACACCATCATGATTATCCGGGTCGTGAAGATCTATTTTGTACAGTTCTTCCGTGTATTCTTGCCACCTCTTCTTAATATCTTCTGCTTCTTTTAGGTCCATACCATTCCTGTCCTTTATTGAGCCCATCTTTGCATGAAATGTTCCCTTGGTAGCTCTAATTTTCTTGAAGAGATCTCTAGTCTTCCCCATTCTATTCTTTTCCTCTATTTGCACTGAACACTGAGGAAGGCTTTCTTATCTCTCCTTGCTATTCTTTGGAACTCTGAATTCAGATGCTAATATCTTTCCTTTTCTCCTTTGCTTTTCACTTCACTTCTTTTTGCAGGTATTTGTAAGGCCCCCTCAGATGGCCATTTTACTTTTTCACAGTTCTTTTTCTTTGGATGGTCTTGATTCCTGTCTCTTGTACAATGTCATGAACATCCGTCCATAGTTCATCAGGCACTCTGTCTATCAGATCTAGCCCCTTAAATCTATTTCTCACATCCACTGTAGAAGGGATTTGGCTTAGGTCATACCTTAAAGGTGTAGTGGTTTTCCCTCTTTTCTTCAATTTAAGTCTTCAATTCAATTCAAGTCTTCAATTCAACTCTGAATTTGGCAATAAGGAGCTCATGATCTGAACCACAGTAAGCACTCGGTCTTGTTTTTGCTGACTGTATAGAGCTTCTCCATCTTTGGCTGCAAAGAATATAATCAATCTGATTTTGGTGTTGACCATCTGGTGATGTCCATGAGTGGAGTCTTCTCTTTTGTTGTTGGAAGAGGGTGTTTGCTATGACCAGTGCATTCTCTTGGCAAAACTCTATCAGCCTTTGCCCTGCTTCATTCTGTACTCCAAGGCCAAATTTGCCTGCTACTCCAGGTGTTTCTTGACTTCCTGTTTTTGCATTCCAGTCCCCTATAATGAAAAGGGCGTCTTTTTGGGGTGTTAGTTCTAAAAGGTCTTGTAGGTCTTCATAGAACCATTCAACTTCAGCTTCTTCAGCGTTACTGGTTGGGGCATAGGCTTGGACTACCATGATATTGAATGGTTTGCCTTGGAAATGAATAGAGATCATTCTGTCATTTTTGAGATTGCATCCAAGTACTGCATTTTGGACTCTTGTTGACTATGATGGCTACTCCATTTCTTCTAAGGGATTCCTGCCCATAGTAGTAGATATAACGGTCATCTGAGTTAAATTCACCCATTCCAGTCCATCTTAGTTCGCTGATTCCTAGAATATCGACGTTCACTCTTGCCATCTCCTGTTTGACCACTTCCAATTTGCCTTGATACCAGGTGGCACTAGTGGTGAAGAACTCACCTGCCAGCGCAGGAGGCATAAGAGATGTGGGTTCAGTCCCTGGGTCAGGAAGATCGCCTGGAGAGGGACATGCAACCCATGCCAGCATTCTTGCCTGGACGGAGGAGCCGGGTGAGCTACAGTCCCTGGGGTCACAGAGAGTCAGGTATGACGGAGACGACCTAGCATGCATCCATCCATGCCCACAGTCGCACTGTGTTCACATCCTTACAGAAGAGAGTCACGGACATTCACTGTTTGTTACTACACTGGATTTCCATCAATAACACACCTTCCCACTTTCCCCTTCCCATCGGCTCTCCATGGCAGAGATGCCCACGTGGACCCCCTCTACAGGGGTACATCATCTCCCATTACAGACGAGAACACGGGGGACCGGGGGCAGCAAGGACCTTCGAGGTCACAGAGGTGCCCAGGACCACATGCCAGGGCCGTCTCCCTGGGCGATTATGGGCTCTCGAGGGGTGCTTCCCCTTGGGGACATGGATGTAGGGCAGGAGGACCTGTCTTGCGCTTCTGCCGGCAGCTGGTGGCAGCGGCCTCTGAGTGCTCTTCTCCAGCTCTTTCGAAGCCCCCGGCAGCACTGAACGCCACTTTGAGGAGTGAAGCGCTGGGGCGCGTCCCTGCACTCTGCCCCGGCCCCGTCATCCTGACGGAGGGGCTCTGGACCAACCGTCTCACACCGTCCGTCTCCAGGTGGGCCGCGGTCCGAGCAGCTGGAGCAGCAGCAGCCTGGCGGGGGCAGCTGCGTCCACCGCACCCTCCCAGCTCAGGGGAAATTGGCAGGTTCTCCAGGCAAGAACGCTGGAGCGGGTGGCCATTCCCTCCAGGGGATCTGCCCAACCCCAGCATCAAACCCGTGTTTCCTGCGGCTCCTGCTTTCAGGTGGGTCCTTTACCGCTGAGCCACCTGAGAAGTCCGATACAAGATGAGAGTCGGTGTTTACACGCGATGCTTCCCAAAGGCAGCAGAAAGAACAGTATCTGCCGTTTATTGAGCACTTACTGTTTACCAGAGGATGAGAAGATTGAGTGGCATCATCCACTCAACGGCCATGACTCTGAGCAAACTCCGGGAGATGGTGAAGGACACGGAAGCCTGGCGTGCTGCAGTCCACGGGGTTGCAAAGAGTCAGACACGACTGAGCCACTGAACAACAGCAGTTTATCAGGCCCCCTTCATGGACCACTTCACTCATTTCATCCTCACAGGAGCCCAGTGAGGTAGACGTTGTCATTATGCTCATTCTACAGAAGGGGAAACAAAGGCTCAGAGCGGTTAAGTAATTACCACCAAGCTCTTTGGTGGTAAGTGCAGCTAAGTGCAGCTGAGCAGAACGGAGGCTCAGGTCCGGTCGTCTATCTCTTCTTAACAATAACAAATCTGTGTGATGACCCATCCTTTGTATGTACTTAGTTTTAAGTGCTGTTCGGATCCTTAACGCTTTAGATACAAAAATATACGCTCTGTATAGGTGCTTGGGGGTTTTCTTAGTTTTCTTGACAAAAATTTCCATTCTCCCTCTCATGTCCCGTGTTGTATTGCTTCACACCACACACGTCCTGAAATGCACACACATCTCCCTAGATGGCTTCCCAGATGTGTGACGCTGGAAAGACCTTGAGAAGCTCATCGAGACATGGTTGGTCAGCCAGACCACACGTCCAGGGCTGGCACCGGGGGCTGGCATGAGGCGGTGTGCAGACCCAAAGGCGGTTAGGTCCTAGAGCAGCAGGTGGGCAGTGCTCTCACCTGTAACTTCCCAGAAGGAGCAGCTTCTCTTTATCCTGAGCCTGCCACCCAGTCCTGCTAATTGGACACCGCCCAGGAGCAAATGGATTGAAATCAGGAAGCAAATGGCCAGGTAGGCGGGACTTTGTGTTGGTGGCTGCTGTTCTTGGCTGAATATGTTCTAATTAGGTTTAGCACATTTATAAAATAACCACCCTTATGGGTAAAATGTGAAGTGTACATACGATTTACCATGCGTCAGTGACATAAAAAACCACATGGTAAATACATTATAATTATTGGTTAGAGGAAGTAGAGACAGTTCTCTCTTTCTAAGTGTTCATTTCCCTGTAAAAGGTTTAATAAATGATTATATTGCGGTTATGTGGTCCCCTTAATGGCTTACTCGATAGTAATAAAGTCATCAGCTGCTGGTCCAAACAAGACTTAAAAACACCTTGCAAATACTTGGTAATGTATTTTCTGTATAAACTAGTTATGAAATGTCAATATTCTGAAAATATCAATACACATTAGCAATGCATTCACTTTCCGTTTTTAGATCTATCCCATTTTGCTTCAAAAAAAGCATATTGAAGACACTTGCAATCAGATACACAACCTTTAAAACAAATGAACTGAGAGTTGCCGTCTCTGGCATCCACTGGGGGCTCAGAATACTGCACATTTTCAGCCTTGTTTTGCTTTTGCCTGAATCAAAGCCAAAAAGCTTTAAAAAAAAAACAAACCCCAAAACAAAAAACCTGTGTTCACCAAAAACAGAGTAAACTGCCAAGGCATAAATTGAATTCTAAAGATTAACTGCAGCTCTAGCTATTGTTAGCTTTTATTGTCTTTGTTTTGCTTTAAAAAAAAAAGGTTTTTATCATCTGAAATATGGATCGCCTGCATACTAACTACATACTAACAAAATGTTACAAATTTCGTCCACTTTACTGATATGACATTTTTCATATGCTTTCATAGATTTCTGTTAAGACATCTTGTTTTCTGTAGGATGCAAGCACCATTCCTGTTTTTTAAAATGAATATTGGCTTTTATTAAAATCACCCACAGTCTCAATTACACTGCGATCCATGTACTCTTTCCTCCCCTCGCCCCGGGTTGGGGGGGGGATGTCGAGAGCACGGAGGTAGGAGGAGCTTGCTCAGCCTTTCCTGGACAAGCAGAGACGCCCGCTGCCTCCCCCAGCCAGCAGTGCCCAGTGATGCTGGTTTAGGCCCTGAATTCTTATTCAAGCTTCACTTGCAAGTTGGTAGATACAGTCTCTCAGATCAAGGATGCCAGTTTGCTCTTTATAACAACGTACCAGCTCTTTCCCTGTACAGCTCTCCAAGCGAGCCGCAGGTTTTGGCTACTTCAATAGAAAAAGACATCGCCTGGCTTGGGTTATTTTTATGAGTTTCTGGAGTCCTCATAGATTCCTAGCAAAACAACCGCTTTTTGTTTTGACCCTTACCCATCATCTAATTCAGCAATTTTCAAAATGTGGTACTCAGCCACCTGGGGAACCCTGACCTTTACAGAGGTCCCAAGGCCCTCACTGTCTTTGTGAAGATGCCGCCGTGCTCTTGGCCTCCGCCCATGTGGATATTTGTGCTGATGGTGCAGAGTCAGGTGGCTGAACTGCTGGGGTCTGGTCCACGCCATGGCAAGGGTTCCCCTCGATGCCCACTGTCACGGGGAGCTTCATGGCCCATGCTCATGGGATATGATAATAGTAGGAATTAATAATGCCGGCCACACTTGGGAAATGCCTTGACGATGCTGTGGAAGTGATTATTTTAACTCTTGGCCCTTGAGCGCGTGTCTCCTCCACGCTCTGTGTGAGGGGTGGGAAGCATGACGCTGGTCTTGCGAAGACATCATGGCCGTGACCGGGAAGCACTAAACTAGCCACTCTTCCCGGTCACCAAGTGCTGTCTTTACTCCAGAGAACCCGACAGACAGCCGTGACGTCGAGACTTGATGTCTGATGAAAGTGAAGGGAGCGCCCGTCAGTTCAAGGAGAGTACTTGGCACCCTTTATTGTTCGTGGCCACATCTGACTTTTGAAACGGAAACTCAGATTTATGAAAACTTGCCTCTGAGTCTAACAGCTTCCTAATTCTCAAAGGCTGTTTGCTGTTGAAGGTGATGGTAATATTAATGAGTGATTTTGGAATATAGTTTAAAGAAATGTCTCAACTGCATGCCTGTATGGTTCAGTGTTTTCCAAATGGCCAGTGTGTGATGTCACAAAACCATGAACGGGTACAAGATTCATTCAAACACAGGAGAACCCAGTGGATTTAAATATGGAATACGGAAACATATTTGTTGACATGTTTTCAGAGTCCGTGCAATGAGCCTATAGGATACTAAAGGTCACATTTCGGTGCAGTGACAAAGAAGAATGTCCACAGTTTGTTAAGAGTATTAAAACATTCTCCCCTTTTCCAAGGACAAATTGGCACGAGGTCCTTCAGCCAAATCACACCAACAGACTGAGAACTGAAGCAGGCGTGAAGAGCTGCCTTCTCCTCTCAAGCCGGATTGAAAATAATGTGCCCTTTCCACGAAATGGCCTTTTATTCTCTCGAAAATATGGCTAGATTTTTCAAAAGAATAAGTTTAAAGGTAATGTTTACTTATTAAGGTTATGTATAGCTATTTTTAAATGAATGAACACTTTCTAAAGGGTCCCAGTGCTGCTTCGCCATGTGATGAGTATTTATGGGTGTGCCTCACACAGACAGGTCTTCTGCATTTTCTGAGTGCACTGTGCCCTGGGGACCAAGATATTTAAGAATGTCTGCTCAGAAACTGTCGTGTGATGACCTCCCAAACCTAATGTGCCGCAAGCATGCTTCCCTTTCTCGAATTGAGGGTGGTGAGGATCACATCAGCTGGGAACCAACGGCGCCCTCCTGCATTTACAGTTCAGAAGAGAGCGTTTAAAATGCACGTGTTTCGCTGTGTCACAAGCACCAGAGTCCTGGCAGCTCAATTTCAGTCTTGGGGGGGCCACCAAGAACATCGGCTAGAGGGTCCCCACTGCATAAAAGTAAAATCAGGTCTAGGGAAAGATTTTGATAATGTTCCATCCAAGTTAGGAGGCTGGGAGCTATAAGCAAGTAAAACAGAGACCCTCCGGGAAAAGGACTCTCTTTTCTGCTCTTTATCTGCACAGGTGTTGGGTTCCTAGAACTGACCTGTGGTCCCTGGACTATCTCCTGATGCTGGTTCAGCAGACTAGTCATGAGACTGGGTCGTAAGACAGGCTGTGTGACAGCGTGGTCTTGGTTTCATTTACAGAAAAGGGTACAAGTGCCTCCAGACACTGGCTCACTGAAACAATAAGATCCTTGAAACTCTCAGTTTTCAGCAAAACAAAGCAAGGTGTAACAACTAAGATCTGTTACAATTGAAGGCACAACTCTGTGAATTAAATTATTATTCCATTGTGCATAGGAGCATCCACATACATAGACAGGCACACCCATAAACAGACACTTGAAATCACACCGGTAGTTCAAGCGTATTGTAGAAGTGTGTAATTTTCCAAGACTTTACTTTGCTGTAGCAAAACCTGAACACAACACTGACTAGAAGAAAGAAAAAAAAACCAATTAAAAAGTGAGGCACACTCTCAAAGACAGGAATACCTTCATTCTATTTGAATTCTATTCACTGTACGGGCCGCAGGTTCTGCACGTAGCTTTCAGAACATGTTTCTGATGGAACGCTCTTCAGATGAAAATGTTTTAGTGTTCCTGCGGAGTTCATAATTTTCAATTGTTAAAAATCTCGCTAAAGTTAGCTCAAAGATTCTGTATCCTCCGTAGGATTTCCCTTTTCACCAAAGCCTTCCCCTGCGTTCCAAGCTAATTCTCTGATGTTTTAGAGTGATTAAAAATGACAATAATTTTATCCTGACACAGCTAAAGCAAACAGAGGTTAGAAGCTCCCGGAAGCATGCTGTCAACAGACCTCTAACCTTGCTGCTGCTGCTGCTGAGTCGCTTCCGTTGTGTCCGACTCTGTGCGACCCCATAGACGGCAGCCCAGCGGGCTCCCCCGTCCCTGGGACTCTCCAGGCAAGAGCACTGGAGTGGGTTGCCGTTTCCTTCTCCCCTCTCACCTTGGGGCATGTGAAACCTAAGACTTTAGATCTGGGTGGCTATGACTGTAATTAAGTAAAAAACATAGAGAAAAGGTCTTGTTTTCCCAGACACGGGGAGGGTGGGCCACGTGGGACAGGAGACTCACAGAGCGGTCAGCGCGGGGGCCTCTGCCCACAGACACAGGCCCGCCCGGATGTGCTTGTGGAGGTGTGTGCTCGGTAACAAAGCACTGCTAACAGCTACAGTCCTCCTTCAGGCATGGAACCTGACCAAAGGCTTGAAGACGCAGCCTTGCGCTGAAGGCAAGTGTGCGACGTTGCGAGGGGTGGAGTTAGTTAGGACTGGCGGGCTTTTGTTCCTCGTGGGAAGGAAAGAGTTAGTCGCTTAGTCGTGACTGTTTACAACCCCCTGGACTGTAGCCCTCCAGGCTCCTCTGTCCATGGGATTCTCCAGGCAAGAATACTGCAGTGGGTTGCCATTTCCTTCTCCAGGGGATCTTCCTGACCTAGGATCGAACCCAGGTCTCCCGCATGGGCAGGCAAATTCCTTACCGTCTGAGCCGCCAGGGAAAGCCCTACGGCATTTTGTGTTTGTGTGTGCGATTCTGAGTACTTTCTCGCTTCGGCGAATGCTGCTCTTGAGAAGATATCTGAGAGTACACACATACACACAGCTTATGTACCACTTGGGACGAGAGACAGAAGTTTTAATTCATTCAGTTCTGAATAGTTTGGTGACAGCTCATTTCAACATCCACTTTAGCCAGGGCTCATCTCTTGCCCAGTGTGAACATTATGAAGAAGACCCAACACATGCTTCATGGAAGAAAACCTCCAAAATTAACTCAGTCTCTTGTGGAGACAAGGGAGCCCTCGGGCTCTGTTGGTGGGAATGCCAGTCGGTGCCCCGCTGTGGAGAAGAGTCCGGAGGGCTCCTCAGAAAACTAAACACAGAGCTACCATACGACCCAGCAGTGCCACCTGGGTATTTTCCCGAAGGAAACGAAAGCACTGATTCAAAGCCTGCATGTCCCTCAGTGTCTTCAGCAGCATTATCTCCAGTTGCCAAGATACGGAAGCAACCGAAATGTCCACCCACAGATGAAACAAGAGGGTGTGGTGTATGTCCAGTGGAGCACTCGGCGCAGCGCAGCGCAGCTCAGTCGTGTCCGACTCTGCGACCCCACGGACTGCAGCGCGCCAGGCCTCCCTGTCCATCACCAGCTCCCGGAGTTCACTCAGACTCACTTCCATCGAGTCGGTGATGCCATCCAGCCATCTCATCCTCTGTTGCCCCCTTCTCCTCCTGCCCCCAATCCCTCCCAGCATCAGAGTCTTTTCCAGTGAGTCAACTCTTCACATGAGGTGGCCAAAGTACTGGAGTTTCAGCTTCAGCACCATTCCTTCCAAAGAAATCCCAGGGCTGATCTCCTTCAGAACGCACTGGTTGGATCTCCTTGCAGTCCAAGGGACTCTCAAGAGTCTTCTCCAACACCACAGTTCAAAAGCATCAATTCTTCAGTGCTCAGCCTTCTTCACAGTCCAACTCTCACATCCATACATGACCACTGGAAAAACCATAGCCTTGACTAGATGGACCTTTGTTGGTAAAGTAATGTCTCTGCTTTTCAATATGCTATCTAGGTTGGTCATAACTTTTCTTCCAAGGAGTAAGCGTCTTTTAATTTCATGGCTGCAGTCACCATCTGCAGTGATTTTGGAGCCCCCGCAAAATAAAGTCTGACACTGTTTCCACTGTTTCCCCATCTATTTCCCATGAAGTGATGGGACCAGATGCCATGATCTTCGTTTTCTGAATGTTGAGCTTTAAGCCAACTTTTTCACTCTCCCCTTTCACTTTCATCAAGAGGCTTTTTAGCTCCTCTTCACTTTCTGCCATAAGGGTGGTGTCATCTGCATATCTGAGGTTATGGATATTTCTTCTGGCAATCTTGATTCCAGCTTGTGCTTCTTCCAAATTTTGAAAGAGATGGGAATACCAGACCACCTGACCCACCTCTTGAGAAACTTATATGCAGGTCAGGAAGCAACAGTTAGAACTGGACATGGAACAAGACTGGTTCCAAATAGGGAAAGGAGTACGTCAAGGCTGTATATTGTCACCCTGCTTATTTAACTTCTATGCAGAGGACATCATGAGAAACGCTGGGCTGGAAGCACAAGAGAAGCGCAAGCTGGGATGGAGTGCTACTCAGCCATAACAAACGAAATCTTTTTGAAACAACGTGGATGGCTGTGGAGGGTATTACGCTTAATGAGACGAGACAGAGAAAGACAGATGCTGTATGTGATCACTTATTACTGGAATCTGAAAAATGAAACAAACAAATGAATGTCACAAAGAAGACACAGACCCACAGACGTAGGGAATAAGCTTGGGTTACTGGTGGGGAGAGGGAGGCCCGGAGCAGGTTGCTCCAAGGTGGTTTCTGCATCTACGCAGTTACACATTCGGGTGGGGAGGAGTTGACCCTCTGGTCCTCCCGCTCACCCGCTCCTCCCTCAGCCTGAACACGGGCGGGGGCAGGGGGAGAAACCAACAACTGGGGTCAGGCAGGAAAGGAAGACGAGGGGACTCTACCGGGTCCAAGAGGAAATAGAAGCTGCAGGGCTGACGTCAGGCGAGTGTGCCTGGCATGGAGAGGCCTGACTTTATTCCTTTTAAATTAATTGTCTTACTTGGAGGATCGTTGTTTTACAATATCGTGAGGGTTTTTGTCAGGTATTGGCCTGAAGCGGCCACAGGCACCCCGTGGCCCTGCGTTGCCTCTCCTGCTCCCTGCCCCCGCCTCCCTCCCTCCCCACCCATCCCTCCAGACTGTCGCAGAGCACCTGCCTGGGGTTCCCTGTGAGGAGCCTGACTTCAAATGAAGACAATATTCTTCATTATCTTCATTATCTGTCATTTTCCATATTCTTACATTATCGGCATGTAACAGATTAGTAGATGATTTCTAAATGAAAGATGATTTGTAAAATAAAAAACGAAGCTCTGCGTGAAGGCAACTTGAAATATGGTCTTTTCCGGAAGTCTAATTTCTCAGACCAACTCATTTTGATCAAATGTGGCTTATCCTAGGGGTTTCTCAGGTGACACTCGTGGTAAAGAATCTGCCTGCCAGTGTAAGAGATGCAGGTTCGATCCCTGGGTCAGGAAGATCCCCTGAAGGAGGCCATAGCAACCCACTCCTGTGTTCTTGCCTGGAGAATTCTGTGGACAGAGGAGCCTGGCAGGCTACAGTCCATAGGATTGCAAAGAGTCGGACACGACTGAAGTGACTTAGCATGCATGCATGGCTTATGATAAATAAGCAAATCTTACTGAGTCTTAAATAAAATTTCATGAGAAATTGTAAAAAACTAAGATATAATGATAGGTCCAGAATAAAATTTATTGCTTGGGTCACAAAAGAAAAAAATGCTATGATTTATTAATTATTGAAGGTTTTCCTATAGCTCTGTATCTCCAGAACAATTGATTCAGTAGTGGAGAGACAAGCATAACATTTAAATGTTTCTATGTATCAAAAAATAGAATCTATATTTTGTGTATAAACTAAAGGCACCTCGGTTTATCTTTAACTGGGTTTAGATGAATTTGCCAGAAATATAAAGAAATACATTCAGTAGAGGAAGGAAAGAAGAAAAATATCTGGGCATAAAATACGCGTAAACACATCAAGGTCAGGTTTCTTCAGCTGCACACTGTATACGGTCAAGTGGCAGAAAGTGAAATGACGTTGCTGCAGCCAGATCCTGTGAAAATAGTACTTAGGAGCGTTAGCAGCAGTCAGTATACACTAATCCCCTCGCCATCACTTAATCACATCACCCTTTAAGATAGACGTATAATGTAATTAGAGATTTGAACAGTTCACAGCCAGATCACTTAAAGTAACATTGTTAATGGGCTCTAGAAGTTCCCCCTTTAATATGGCCAGCGTTATAACTTCTAATTACCTGAATAATTAGGGCTCTGTCACTCATGATTGAGGCAACAGCTCCTAACACTAATGGCTATTGGAGGTCTGGTGCGAGGCATGTTTTGATGTTCCCATCCAGTTGCTCAGGGTCGGAAGGAGCTATTTGCCCTTGGAAACCTGGCGGTTGCTATGAGGTGGCCTGGGCATCCTCACCAGATGCTTTAATTCTGCCCTCTGCTACTGCTGTTTTCATTCAAGAGCGAATGTATAAACTCTATTCACTAACGACTGCTCTTGAAATGCAAATGTGGCACCTATGGATGAAATTTTCTGAATCTCAATCGCCCCCGTCGCTAGAACTACAAAATAACAGTATAAACTTGGACGTCAAATCAACCGGGATTGAAATTAAAAGGCGCCAGCACTTCTTTTCTGTGCGGCTCGGATCCGCTGTTAATTGACGGAGGTGAGCGATGTGAAAGTAAATGGGGGGGACATGAGAAGGATCTCGCTGCTCTGCTGAGAGCTGCATGGGAACGTGTGGATGGGGGGGCGTGCCTGCTAATTTTATAGAGATCTATTTGAACAGAACAGAAGAAAAGTGGCAAAGAACATTGGGGGGGATAAGACTGTACTCAAAATACTGACTTTTAAAAAAGGCTGGTTCTCACAGCAGTGATCCGGGAGACAGTCCACTGGCTTCGGTGCCCGTTGCACACGAGGAGGGTCAAGGCTGCCTCCAGGGCCGACCTGGCCGTGGGTCCCCCTTGGGGCTGTTCTTTCCCTGGAGCCAAGTACGTCTCTGATGGAGGCACCTTGGCTGTGCAGTCTCGCGGGACTGCAGGTCCTCTGAAGACAGTTGCAAAACTTAGTCATCTGTGGGTTTCTGGTGCTTCGTGGTGCCACGCGGCAGCATGGGGTTGAATGAATAAAGTGACCGACAACTGGATAGATCAGTGCAAAAAAGGAAGATTCGCCACGAGCTTGACGAGGACGAAACACCAGCACGTTCACTGAGCAGGAGGCTTACGGCTCATTCTCTCGCTGTATTTGAGTCGTTTTTTGTGCTTTAAAGGTGATCAGCAGAAATGAAGCGAGTTCATCCTGGAACCACACATCTCTTGAGCTACCGGACTCCTGTGGTGACCACGTCTCCAAAGGTACAGACCGCAGAGCAGCTGGTGCCCTTTTGCAATTGTGACGGGGTAGCCTTCCTGTGTCTTTCCAACCCAAGACAGCGTCCAGCCCATGTGTTCCCAAACGCAGCTCAAAGACGGCGCCCTGGAAAGGCAGGCTGCTCCTGGAGGCCCAGGTTGTCTGGAATTCTATCCCAAGAATCTGGAGAGCCGGGCAATGCTCACCGTCTATGGAACTTTCGGCCGACCTGGGGAAGCGCGCGTGCCGGGGCAGGGCGGCAGTCCGTGGTGCCGGGTCACAGCTGCGGGGTCCTCACGGGTCGCTGCTTCACAAAACTTGGTTTTTAAAACCTGTGTCCTCGTCCCAACTTCCCGCCTGATGACGCTCTTTTTTTTTTTTTTTTCCACAGGGCAGCAGCGATTCTTACGCTTCTTCATGGCATTTGCATCTCTGGCTCCCAGGGGCTCAGCAAACATTTGCTGATTGACCTGCTGATTGAGTCATCCCTTTGTATTGAAGGACAGCACCGGCGGGACGGGGCCCTGGACCTCCCATCCCATCCGGTCTCATCCCAGAGTCTTGCCTAGACTTGAAGAAGGACACAGAGACACAGACCCCCAGGAGGCAAGTCCATCTTCCTTTCTGATCCAAGACGAAGGATACAGCTGCCTTCTTTATGAAGTACGTAGGTTTATACAAGATGATCAGAACTCAACAAGCTAATATTGAATTACTGGCTTCCGGGGTAGCTCAGTGGTAAAGAATCCACTGCCAGTACAAGAGACAGAGGAGACGTGGGTTCGATCCCTGGGGCGGGAAGATCCCTTGGAGGAGGAAATGGCAACCCACTGCAGTATTTTCACTTGGGAAATCCCATGGACAGAGGAGCCTGGTGGGCTACAGTCCACAGGATCGCAGAGAGTCAGACGCGACTGAAGCAGCCGAGCCCAATAGTAAATTAAAGCCCTCTGTGGTTTCCATCAGTTATTTTCAGGACACAGTCACTCAGAAGTGAGCTTAGGATCTAGAAGGTGATAAAAATTCACCTTGGGGGTTTCAACTCTGCTATGGACCTGCAGGATGTTGGGTATGAGCAGGCCAGGAGTCTGGTCTCTGAGAATGCTTTCTTGCCTGCAGGATGTTGGGTATGAGCAGGCCAGGAGTCTGGTCTCTGAGAATGCTTTGCCTGCAGCCTTCTCGCCTTGGGACGTAATTCACATGGTTCTCGTGAAAGCAAAGAAAGAATCCTGGCAGGATGAACGCTTCCTCTTAGACGGTGTCCACAAGCAGCAAGCCCCGCCTCTGAGGCGGAGGTGCCCCCCAAACCGCCGTTCCCTAGAGAGCGGACAGGCAGGTGATTCAGGAGGCAGCTCAGATTTTCATTCCCTAGAGAGCGGACAGGCAGGTGATTCAGGACCAGCTCAGGTTTCCATCGGAAATATTTCAGGCTCAGATGAATGGATGTGCAGTGTTCCCTGGGGCTCCTGGACTAAACACCGACTTTAATAATTACTCTAATTACATCTGCGGTGATTCCACCTTTGCATCTACATCAAACAAACATATAGCAATGATTACGCTTCCATTTAATGTGCTAGCTCTCAGAAAACTGACGTGATCATTTCCTTCTCACGCACTTTTGCCTGTAATACAGGCTCAGAGATAAAAACTATTTCTATTTAGTGATAAACATGTTTTGGGCTTCCCAGGTGGCTCAGTGGTAAACAATCTGCCCAGAATACAGGAGACGCGGGTCAGAAAGATCCCCTGGAGAAGGAAATAGCAATCCACTCTGGTACTCTTGCCTGGAGAATCCCAAGGACAGAGGAGCCTGGTGGGCTACAGTCCATAGGGTCACAAAAGGTCTGACATGACTTAGAGATTAAAAACAACAACATGTATTTAACACGTAATGACACAATTTCCTTTTACACGAAATATAGGGACACTGACTTTCCTGAAAGCTGTTGCAAAGCTGCTCTGCGCTGATGGCACAGACCCCTGAGCCTGCAGGCAATGGGATGGGGAGTCTCGAGAAGGGGGGGGTGGCCTTCTCCATCCCACCCCGGGTCCTTACAGCAACATGCCCCCTGTGGTCTGGCACATTGGCACAGCCATCTTTATGGTGATACTTTATCACCAAGACTGAAAGAGGAGGGATGGACGTGGGTGTGAGTGGGGACCCAGGCTGCCCGGAGATGCTGAGCCCCTGCGACCCCCAGCACCTCCCCCATTCACTGCTGCAGGGTCTGAAGCGGCGTCTGCAGCTTAGCTGCGGGCACGTCCCCCCTCCAGGCCCTGTTTCCTCATCGGTAGCTGAGAGGCACGGTGAGAATTAAAGGAGAGAATTGGGGTTTTCTGAAGCTTGGTTTTGTTGGAAATCTGCTATTGTCACAAACAGCAAACATGCTTTTGAAGTACTGTTAGTCGCTCAGTCGTGTCCGACTCTTTGCGACTCCATGGACTGTAGCCCACCTGGCCCCTCTGTCCGTGGAATTCTCCAGGCTGGAACACTGGAGTGGGCTGCCGTGCCCTTCTTCAGGGGAAGGATGCTTTTGGAAAATGTGTATTTTCCAGGCCTTCTTGTGGGGATGCTAGCTTAGAAGAACCCAGGCAGTTGAGGACAGGTGAGAGCCTGGATGTTCAAGGCGCTGCGGGACAGTCCTAGGACCGAGGTCGAAACAGAGCAACGGGGCTCTCGGCGCAGCAAGCCCTCAGGCGTCTGCTGCAATGGACTCGCGTCTAGCCTGGGCCCTGCCAGACCAGCTGCAGACGTCAGGAGCCGCTCTCTGGGCAGGGAGCTGGCCCCCACGAGAAGGGCTGGCGTGGGAGAGTTAGCGGGAGTGTTCAGAGGACGGGGCTTCCAGGGAAGGAAGGAGGAAAGGAAGGAGGGTGAGGCTGGGATGAGGTGGGGAGACCTCGGAGAGTCAGGTGGGCCTGCTGGGGGGGGACAGACCCTCAGTGAGAGGCAGCCAGTGCGGTGGGCACAGCCCCTGGCCACCCCCGATCGCTACCCCTGACAGCCAGGCCAGGACAGTCACTGCCCTTCACACCCAGAGCCATGGTTCTCACCCTGTCCCCTGTTGGCACTGCCAGGGGCCTTCTCTGCGTGTGGGGCCTCCACGCAGGAGGGTTTGGTGAAACAGGCGCAGGGCAGGGCCAGCATCTGCCAGGGCTTGAAAGCTGCCCCGGGCTTCCGCAGGGTTGGCCCTGGAGTCCACGCCAAGCCCAGATTTCCCCGTGGCCGACCTTGCCCTCTGCACTGTCCCTGGCTCTCTGGGTGATCAGGGCTCTGTACTGTGGCGGTCCAGCCCCTGCCTCTGCCGAGCCCGCCAGCAAGGTGGATTCCCACAGTCAGAAACACAAGGGGGCTGCCAACTCATTTCAGGCAGAAGGAGCAACAAACCGCCAAGCACTTCCCCTATAAAGCGGAGGCTGGAACGGCGGCCGCTGGCATCACGCTCACAGGGCACGCCTCGGGCTCGGTCGGCTTTGTTGAAAAGTCACCAGAGAAGTGTAGGCTCTCTGTGAAATTCATCATTGCTGAGCAAAACGCTTTCTGCTCTTTCACGAGTTGAGTGCTGTCTCTCTAAAGTTCACCCATTTATATCCTGAGACTGGTTAGGGAGGCAAAAGGAGGACTGAGACGCGCGTGATGGGTGGACACGCGCTCTCCCGAGCCTGCCCGAGAAGGCGGGAGACGTCTCTTCCCTTCCCCTCCGCTCCACGCCAATCCCTCTGTCCCCTGCTAGGGCCGCCATGGAAGGGTCCGTCCTCCCACTTCTGCTCCTGCTGCGCATTTACCTACGCACACCTTTTCACTCTGCCCCAACAGCAACCGTCTGGAACCACTTGGGAAATACCCCCAACAAATTCCTCGAGTCAGAACTGCAGTTGAGGGGTCACTGCACAGACAGCCCCTCTCGTCTTCTCCAGACTCCCCTGCTACCCCCCCACCCCGCCCTGGCTCAGAGCTCTTCTGAGCTCAAGCATTGGGGCTGGGGATTAGTGGGTAATCAGAAGAGAGTGTCCCAATAAGGAATAAAAAATCCAGATTTATACCTGAACATTTTAATGCGACTCATGTACTTACTTTGAGGTAGGGCCAAAGCTGCTGCTGAGGGGGTCTCCTAGTCCTTTCTTGTGTACACACGACTTCTATCTATCAGGCATCCCTCGTGTTTCTTTAAAATGAAACAATTGGTTTAAACCGATTGTGGAGCAGTCTGAAAGCTGACTCTTAGGTTTCAATGATTTTCCACTGATAACTGACACCGATCTCACCTACAAGCGATTCTTTTTTTTTCTTTTTCTTTCCCCACATAAACTGCTTGTTTATTAGCACTGGTGCGGGGACAACCCCTCCACTAGCCATGCGGAGGGGCATGCAAGCGGCCAGCCCAGGTGAGGGGCAGGCGAGGTCTTGCTTCTTAGGCTCGTCCGTGGCAGAGTCCCGCTCGCCGAGAAGCCCTGGACGGGGGCCGCCTTCCCCCCGAGCCTCCTCTCGGTCTGCTTGGCCCCCCACAGTGGTGTGCAGATGGAGCTGTGCCCGTCGTGCTTCTCCCAGGGGACAGGGGCCAGAGAAGCCGAAGACGAGCAAGGCAGGGCCCAGCACCGCCTCCCGCTCCTTCAGGCGCCCGTTCGTGTCGGCAGAGCTCCTGAGCTCCAGCTGTGGACTCAGGCTTTCTCATCAGCGGAGACGCTGCCCTAGGAGGCCTTCTCCTTCCCTTCAAGGCCTCTGGCTGGCAGGTTCTCGACGCGGGCCACGTCGGGCGAGGGCACGCCTGTCCACGTAGCCCAGGAGAGCACAGTCAGAGCATCGTCTTCGGTCCTCACGTCACTTCCGTGTGCTCGCACACACACCAAGGTGGAAAGCGCCTGCCTGCCGGTGAGGCTCAATGCTCTGGTACCAACATCCTGCTGCGTCCGCCCAGCTGCTGCCCGCCGCGCCTGCTTGACTGCTCTCCGCACCTCGGCTGCTGCCAGAGGAGCGGCAATTCCATACATTTTCCAACAACTGGCTTCATATGGTCTTTCCTAAATGCTTCAGTTTCCGCAGAAAAATATTCTTTATGGTTTTTTTTTTTTTTTGCACTCATTTCAGTGGCTCACATATTTAGTTAAATTAAACAGCAACAGCAATTGCCTGGTATGATTTGATGTTGGAGCCAACCTAGCACCCCTTGCAGGGTTGGGAGCCATGTGAGTGACGTACCCCAGGGAGGAGGAGGGCTCGGGGAGCCGCACCCCAGAGCCCCCTGCACTGCAAGGAGATCCAACCCGTCCATCCTGAAAGAGATCAGTCCTGAGTGTTCACTGGAAGGACTGATGTTGAAGCTGAAACTCCAATACTTTGACCACCTGATGTGAAGAGTTGACTCATTGAAAAAGACCCTGATGCTGGTAAAGACTGAAGGGGATGACAGAGGATGAGACCGTTGGATGGCATCACCGCCTCAATGGAGATGAGTTTGGGTGAACTCCAGGAGTTGGTGACGGACAGGGAGGCCTGGCATACTGCAGCCCATGGGGTCGCAAAGAGTCAGACATGACGGAGTGACTGAACTGGACTGAACCCTAGGGAGGAAGAGGGTTGGGAGTGCTATACCCCGGAGAGGAGGAGGGTTTGGAGGTGCTGTATCCCAGAGGGAATGAGGGTTTGGGGGAGGCTGGTTAGGACGAGGTGGGTGCATAGGACTCCCTCCAGCTGCCGACGCCCCTGGAGGCCAACCCCATTCCCCTCGCAGACTTTAGATCCTGCCTTCATTCCACCCCATGCGAGGACGGCAGTGGAGGGGGGAGGATGGGGAGAGGCAGGTTAAAGGGCACAGCCTTTGGGCATGAGGTGGACAAGGTCCCTGTGTCTGATGTCACACCATCGACGCCACTGTGTTGTACTGAAATTTGCTGAGGGAGTCGAACTTCAAGGCTATCGCTTCCCCCAAAAAATACATATGTGAGGCGATGCCTGATGATCAACTAGATGGGGGAGGCCCTCCGCAGCTCAAATATAGCGAGTCACCATGACGAACAGTTGAAACGGATGCTGGCTTCATGTGTCAGACACGCCTCTGTAAGGCTGACGACGGCGGCGGCGGGCGGCCGGAGTGTCCGCTCTCTCCTTGGCACCCCTGGAAAAAGAAGTCACCAGCACGTGTTGATGCTTCTTCACTCCTTATTCACTTGATCCTTCCCTGAATACCAGCTCCCTGAACAGAGTCAGACAGTCCTAACTCTGGATGCAAATCACGCCACCGAGAAGGATCTCCAGGGCCAAGCGGGGTCCTCCTTGTGGGTCACTCTGGGAAGCAAAGTGTGTCTTCACTAGAGTGTCCGATACTTTATTTGAGAGGAAATGTCAAAACCAAACTTGTAGGAACGATGCAGAGCTCACTAAATCAGGGCTTAAAATCCACAGGTCATTAAAATCCGGGCTGGAGCGTCAAGCCACTAGCCAGGGTGCCCACGGCCTGCCACGCACACCACAGGCCCGCCTCTCCCTTCCTTTTTCCTGCTGCTGCTGCGCACCATTCACAGCGTAAAACTTGGCATGTAACCATCTGTAAGTGTACAATCCAGTGGCAATGATGACGTTCCCACCATTGCTGGACCATAACCATATTTCCCAGACTTTTCCATCGCCCCAAACGGAAGCGCGGTGCCCAGTAAGCAATAAGCCTCATTCTCCCTGCCCCCACCTCCATCTCCTTCTTAGCTGTCAGTTCAGGTGACCCAGCATAGGCTTTCCTTTTCTCTGCCTCTTGATTTGATCGTATATTTAATCAAGAAGCATGTGCTCCTTGTTTTGCGGACATTCACGCCAAAGCACGTTCATTGCTCACAGAAGTCTTATGCAATTAGTGAACTCATGAAAATTATCTACCTAGATTCATTTAAATCAAATGATGCTATAAATTATCTGGTAAAAATGAAGTGGGGTTAGATGGGAGTCATATAGGAGACGATTCATGGTTTAAAGATGCTGCATGTAACTTGCAAATTTAGATTTTACACCTTGGATTTTCCTAAAGCAAAATTCATTTATATCCTTTCAACACTTTTGTATCTAGGAGAAATCATTTTCTTTGGGTATAGAAATACTTTATTTTAAAACTGATAGGTATATTTGACAAATTTCAGCTCAGTGAAATGTATTGCCATCTTGAATGCTCTCTATTTCAGTAGATTTCCTTAAGTCATACCAGCCCTTTCATGATAGCTCCACACTATTCGTATTTTAGGTAGGATAAAATTCCTGAACCCTCTACAAATATTCAAAATTTGAGACGATCAAATAAATGCCAATGGAAAAAAAATGTTTCTGGAATTGTACTAGCTGTTATCAAAACAATAACAGCAGTGATAAATGTTTTAGAGATTGAGCACCAGGGATTTTTCAGACATTCATTACATGCCAATCTCTGTAAGCGACATGTAATAAATGCAAACATCCTTAAAAGCAAATAAATACGTTTAAAAGTATAATTTCTCTTAGCCTGTGTACCGATTTTTCAAAATGTTTCTCGCAAAGTGAAATTCCATATCAAAATGTGTGTATTCCATCAGACTCTGAGAAGGAAAAGGGAATCCGGGGCTCTTTGTCACCGGGAATATCTGGGGTGGCCTTAATCCCCAGACGACTCCAGTGTGACAACAGGGAAGTCTCGGAGGCTCGTAAATGGCTCGGGTGCCGGGAGCCGGGAATGTGTTCCCAGAGTATAATCCGGCTGATACAGTGTGCTCTGCAAAAGGCTGTGAGGTCTTGGCCTAATAAGCATAATCTCATTACACTGCAAATAAAAGTTTCCTATTTATCTCCAGATTTCAAATGAATCTAATAAGGCTTATGATACAGTCACCCAATACCCTAATCATATTTCTGCCTATCTAAAAGCAATCAGTAATTGTGTTACAGCAGACCGTGCTGACAATACCTCTGACACAGAAAGGAGAATGAGAGCCCAGCTGTACTAATTAAATTAAATGCTAGGCTGATGGAATACATTTGCCGGAGCCGGGGAGTATGGGCGCAGAATTAATAAGCATTACGGCTTAGAGCGGGAGATGATATCATAATGGAGGCAAGGTTTTGATGTTGAGAGCCTCATTCAGATTCAATGCGCCATAATGCCCGGATCTGACAGCTGCTTAGAGAGGTGCAGCGCCTTGAACAAACCGCACAGGAATTGTCTCGCTTCTGTGCTTCTCGCTGGGCCCGTCACCGCGGGCATCACCCTTGCGGCCTGCAGGCCGACCGGGCGGTCCTGCCGCGAGGCGGCCGCGGCCAGCCTGCCCTCTCCTTGCGTGCCGCTCCCTCAGCTCCGGGACTCTCCCGCTCATCCGTCTAGGCTCGCTTTGGATCACGGAGACAGGCCGGCAAGCGATCGTCTTAGAACTAGATTTTCCGATGAGGCCTTCCCCCGGTTGTCCCAGGGAAACCCGGGGCCCAGGGCGCGGGGCTGGGGGCCCGCATGGTCTCCTGCCGGCGTCGAGCGCCGCTATCTCTCCGGCTGCAGCGCGGAGGCGGCCGTGCCCGCGGCCGGTCGGGACTCATTATCATGAGAATTTTGACAGGATATTAAATTTACTAATCCTGCAGTTTCCGGACCGACCCTCCCTGGGAGCAGACAATGCGGCTGTCTGCCGGGAAAGCGCTTTCTCTGTCTTCTCTCGTCCTTCCGCCTTTTCTGCCCTGGACCCCGCGGGTGTCCCCACAGCCCAGTGCGCACCCGGACACCTGCGCTCCCTCAAGCATCACAGGCCTCCGATGGGCGCACGCTCTCCTGCAGGTGATGCGGAGAGGGCACCGCACCCCCTCCCTGGCTGGCAACACGGGTTGGGCTGTTCAGGGTCCTTCCGGCCTGAGCCGCTTGGCCGGAACCCGAGGTAACCGATGGGTTTGTGGGAGGACGGGATGGGGCGTCCACAGGGTGTCCGTGCAGTTCCGCCTTCTGCAGGTGACTTTGACACGCGGGGACCAACCGGCATGCTGGACACGGATTACACGCCATCCCGCACGCGTGCACACGCCTGAGTCACCTGTGATTCACCTGTAAGCCAGCCCGGAAGACTCAGCTCCACTCGGATGCGGTTGGCTAAGATTTCGGAGGGGCGAGCACACATCTCTGCCTCTCTGCACATTCTCACAGCCTCGCTGGCAATCGGGCACCACACATATGTTGTGGTAGCAACTGTTACTCTTTGTTTATTCTGTCTATAAATAAACTACATCGGAGCCCAGGAATATTTTTAGAAAACGTTCTGGTATTGCAGCAGAATGCCATCATCTTGCCCGTTCATGAGCTCTCCGTGCTCCAGAAAATCAAAACGCACTGCTCATTTCCACTGACATTCTGCCAGGGTGATCTCTAAATAATTCAGCAGTAAAATCTGGTCAGCTCTCCCACCTCCCCGAAAAAACTCCTGCACACACAGTGCCAATTAAGTTGCTGAAAACAGCAGATTTCCACTGATACTCCACAGATAGAGCTGACCATTAAATCGCAATTTAACATCCCAGGCAGTGGGAGCCGCTGACAGACTCTGAAGCTTGTAATCTCATTTAACCCCCTCCTGTCAGGAGCAGGCCCACCCCTTCAGCATAATGCCGCCAAATTAGACCTGACACGGCAACAAGAGAAAGAAAAACCTCTTTAGCTTAAAAGTCAGGCCACAGTGGGCAACCCTGACCTTCAGCGTCCCCCGCTCACCCACGCCATCCTCAAGGGACCCCGGGGACATTTACGTTGAGCCGGAGGAGGGGGGGGACACAGGGGTGGAGAGGGCCCGGCCACAAGGCACTTGGGTTTCCCTGGGGGCAAATTACAGAGAATTTTCCTAGACAATGGAAGGAAATTTCACCTGGGCTTTTTCAAGTCTTTCTTTGGTAATAAAAGATGAACCCTGATGGTTCTGTTCAAACTCCTCCAGCTCAATATTTCCCTCTGCCTGCGGTGGCCTCTGACTCGGAAGCCGGGGGACGCCTCTGCTGGAACACAGAGTTCCCACCCCAGGCCTGGGACAGCGTGCATTTTCAATGAGGTCATCCTGGCTGGTGGCTGCAGGCTTCAAAGCCTTTCCCGTGACTGGCATTTACTGGCCCTGTTTTCATGAGGAATCTGGCTGCCTCAGAGGCCCCTGACAACCAGCTCTGTAGATTCAGGCTTTTCCACCAACTCCCCTATTTTGTTAAGAGTGGGTGGAGGCCAAAGGGGGGTGGTGTGGGGTCCCAGTACAGCCACCGGAAGGTGACTTTCACATTCTCAGCACTTTCCCCAGGTCAAGCCAGAGCTGCTCTTCGCGACCGGCGCTGCGTCCTGGGACTGACTCACCAGGAGAAACCCAGACTTTTGTGGGCTCCAGTGTGTACTCTATTTCAGTGAATTTGTGTCTTAAAAAAAGAAAAAGTCCGTTGTTAATTTGAAAGAGCTTCCTTCCCAAGTATAAAGTAAATTTTTTGTCTTTCTGCTCCTGCAAAAATAAAAATGTTTTCAGGCCCAAAGTTAGACACCATCTGAAGCTGGCGTTCAAGGCTCCCTGGGCCCTCGAAGCAACCATAGCCAAGCCTGCACTCAAAAACCCTCTCCTCAGTTCCTCCAAGACTTGAATTTCAAAACCAGATGGAGTCTGTACCGACCAAAGCCTGCGCAAGTCGAGGACAGCTTGAGAGAGAGACAGAGAGGGGCTTCCCCACACCTGGCCCCCACCGGCCCCCCTTAGGGAGCGGCTCAGGAGACGAATGAATAAATCACGCCTTCCAGAAAGAAGAGACACACCAAGATGCTTGCAGGAGGGCAGTCTGGACCTCGCACTGGGGTCAGCGGCTCGGCAGCTGCCTGGGTCCGCAGAGCCCCCAGCCTGCCCCGCGCTCCCGGGACTCACCTGTCCGGCTCCCGGCCGCCCAGCAGGACAGGCGCTCGGCGCCCTGGAACCGCAGCCTCTCCTCCTGTCCGTCACCTGCCGTGGAGGCCGGCTCTGGGCACTGCTGGCCGGCTCCAAGCCTCCAGTCCCCCCGACTTTTTGTTTTCCCCCGCTAAAGTGAGCCGAAAGGGCTAGCAGAAAGCGCCTCAATGTTTATTTCGACTTCCCGGGGCTGCACTGGAGCGAAGTCCTGCCTGCCCGAGCCTTTCTGCACTGGAGTGGTTTATTTAATTTGTCAGGATAATGGGAGCGGCTGAATGAGAGACAGAGAATGCAGTGTGGTATAAAAGAAACAAAGGCTAAAAGTACCACTATTTTGATTCCCTTTTTAAAATTACTTCCAAAGTGTGGTATCTATTGTGAGGAAGAATGCTGAACAAAGCACAGTGTCTTGGCAATATTCACGGGGCTTATTCACGCACAGCCGGCTCTGTCTGTACATTCAGAGGTAGAATACTCTTATAAATGATGTATTGGAAGGACTGCGGCTCCCATTGTGTCCCCAGTGTAAACAAAAAGGCAGACAGGAGCCCAGTGGCCTCTGGGCGGCCGGGCCGCCGGGGGTGCTCCCAGCCCCCTGGTTCCGGCAGGGAAAACCCGGATCAGCAAAACCCACCGGCGTCCACGTGACGGGGGCTCAGCGCAGGGGCGCTCCCTCCTGTCCCCCGTCACCCCCCTTCGGGCGCACAGGGGCTCCGGAAGGTTTGCTTAGGCAGCACCAGCCTGGGCATGTGCCCACCACCCACACTCCTTGGTGACCCCTCTGACCATTTCCAGAAGCTTCCACTTGGAGGACACCGGTCTCCCCCGCTGAGAACAGGCTCCATAAGGCCCAGCATAGACTCAACGTTGGCCTCCCCGTGCCCTGCGCGGGGTCAAGAGCGCGAGGCCTGACTCCAGGTTCCGAGGGTTGGTGGCCACAGCGATAGCTGCTGTGTCTCAGCTTCAGGTCTAGCAGCTAAGGATTGCTTTAGTAACATGCCTGGACTGCAGTGGTGAGAAAAGGGCCTGCTGGTTATAACCTGTAAGCTTCCTCTTCCCCTGCCAGCTGGAGGAAAAAATGTTTTTGAATTCTAGTTTTCTGCCAGTAAGATGTTTTCCCCACTCGTGCCAAGAGGGGAAGACAGTTCACGGCTGTAACTGTGGTTCTCAGCTGGTGTGGGGGCCGCCCAGGCCCAGGTTTTCCAGGGGTGCGCTGCCCTGGAGCCCCGCCACCAGCCCTCTGATCCCAACCCCGGGCTGTCTCCAGCTGTGCCCCCTCCCTAGACGTCCCCTTCCAGGGGGAGCCATGTGCCTGCTCAGAGAGGCGCTGCTCAGAGAGGCGCTGCTCAGAGAGGCGACTTCGGCTCTCTAGGTTTTGCTCTTCCTTGCAGAGTGGCTGCTGCGGTCCTGGCAGGGAAGCACCGCCAATGTGACCTGCTTGTGCCACGCACATGAGAGGGGATGGTGGTCACGGTGAACTGGGACGCGTGACCAGCCACGGGGACCTGGAGGTGCCCCCTCCTTGGGCTGCACACACGCAGAGGCCCCGGCCTGCAGGGGTCAGAGGCTCCCCAGGCCACGCGGGCCTCGCTGAGCCGAGAACACAGAGGCTGCTCCCCAGACTCTCAGCGCTGAGTCCCTGCAGTTACTGGGTGGTGACTAGCTAGTTCTCAGTGGTTCCTAAGATAGACATTTCTGTTTTCACAGTTAAGGCTGGAGGTCTGTGCCTTTGGCCACCTTCACCATGTCAGCCCGCTGTGTCCACCGCCCCTGGGAACCGCCAGGCTGCGGAGTCTGAGTTCAGCGTCCAGACTCCGGCTGTGAGGGCGGCCTGCCGTCTGTCTTTCTCTCTGACCTTCCCGAGCTCTGTGTCCTCAAGGCCCCTCCACGCCATCCCAGTGGCAGGATTTCCTTCCTTTTACCATGAAAAACCTTCCTCTCTCTGTACCTGTATCTGTATCTATATCTAGCTGGAATCTTATTTATATGGTGGAATATATATAATATATAACATTATTTAGTGGCGTATAGCGTGAAAGTGATAGTGAAGTCGCTCAGTCGTGTCTGACTCTGTGACCCCAGGGACTGCAGCCCACCAGGCCCCCCTGTCCCTGGGGTTCTCCAGGCAAGAACACTGGAGTGGGCTGCCATTGCCTTCTCCAGGGGATCTTCCTGACCCAGGGATCAAACCTGGGTCTCCTACATTGTAGGCACTTTTACCATCTTGCCACCAGGGAAGTCCTAGGCGTATATAGTAGGATATATAATGTAGCTGGGCCACCAGGGAGCCCCACATGTATACGTATATAAAACATATATAATATTATGTACAATATGTAATACTATATAATACAGCTGAGCCACCAGGGAGCCCCACATATATATATACATGTAAAACATATAATATTATGTACAGTATGTAATACTATACAATATAGCTGAGCCACCAGGGAACCCCACATGTATATATACATATATAAAACATATAATATTATGTACAGTATATAATACTATGTCTAGCAGAATATATGTATTATACAATATATAAAGTTACATGTAGTAGAATATAGGTAGTGGAATATAGAGTATTATATATAGTGGAATATTATATATATGGTGAAATATATAGAATATTATCTAATATATAATATCACTGATACTACATATGTGAAGTATGTGAAAAATATATAGTGGAATATATTATATATAAACGCAATATCGTAAATAGTGGCGTGTTTACCGTAGGACACACCTCACCACGTTCATTGCAGCATTGTTCACAGCAGCCGAGATACAGAAATGTCCAGTATATCAGTGATAAAAGGATTAAAAAACACGTGACATGTATATATTCTATTTTATGTATATTCTGCTATATACATAACATTATTATAAATTCCAGTACATATGCTATATGTTATATATATTTCACTTTATATAGTGTCATATAATATATAATAGTCCCTAGACAGCGTATTACAAAGCAGAGATATTACTTTGCTGACAAAGGTCCGTATAGTCAAAGCTGTGGTTTTTCCAGTCGTCATGTACAGATGTGAGAGCTGGACCATAAAGAAGGCTGAGAGCTGAAGAATTTGATGCATTCAAATTGCAGTGCTGGAGAAGACTTGTGAGAGTCCCTTGGACAGCAAGGAGATCAAACCAGTCCATCCTAAAGGAAATCAACCCTGAATATTCATTGGAAGAACTAGTGCTAAAGCTAAACCTCTAATACTTTGGCCACCTGATGTAAAGAGCTGACTCACTGAAAAAGACCCTGATGCTGGGAAAGACTGAGGGCAGGAGGAGAAGGGGATGACAGATGAGATGGCTGGATGGCATCAACTCAAGGGACATGAGTTTGAGCAAACTCTGGGAGATGGTGAAGGACCAGGAAGCCTGACCTGCTGCAGTTCGTGGGGTCGCAAAGAGTTGGACACAACTTAGCAACTGAACAATGACAGTGCATAATACAGTATAATTTAATTAAATATCAAATGTGCTGCTGCTGCTGCTGCGTCGCTTCCGTCGTGTCCGACTCTGTGCGACCCCATAGACGGCAGCCCCACCAGGCTCCTCTGTCCCTGGGATTCTCCAGGCAAGAACACTGGAGTGGGTTGCCATTTCCTTCTCCAATGTATGAAAGTGAAAAGTGAAAGTGAAGTTGCTCAGTCGTGTCCGACTCTTCGAGACCCCATGGACTGCAGCCTACCAGGCTCCTCCGCCCATGGGATTTTCCAGGTGAGAGTACTGGAGTGGGCTGCCATTGCCTTCTCTGTCAAATATGCTGTATAATATAAAATTGTATATAATCATATTATATTGCAATATATTACAGTTCTATAATATAAACATATATAATGTTTATAATATTATTATAAACATATGTATAATGTTTAAACTCCATATAATATATAATACTATATTAAGGGGAATAGCTATAATGTGCAGCATGCGTAGTAGAATGTATAATATTATGTATATTGTGTGTGTGTCAGTTGCTCAGCCGTGTCTGACTCCTCGAGACCCCCTGGACTGTACCCGCCAGGCCCCTCTGTGCATGGGATTCTCCAGGCAAGAATACTGCAGTGGGTAGCCATTCCATTCTCCAGGGGATCTTCCCAGCTCAGGGAACGAACCCGGGTCTCCCGCACTGCGAGCAGATTGCTCACGTCTGAGCCACCAGGCCCCCTCTTGGTGCGCATAAGTACGCGTGTAATAGAATAGATACACACCACAACCTCTACCCATTCATCACTGACAGACACTTGGCCGTTTCTGCGTCTCGGCGTCTGTGGGTAGCGCTGCAGTGGCTGTGGCGACTCGGGCTTTTCCCAGCGTCCTGCTCCCGTTTCTCTAGGATAAACACCCGGAGGTGGAACTGCTGGGCTGCACGGTGGTCCTGCTTCACCTCTGGAGGAACCTGCCCTGTGCTCCGCAGTGCCCGCTGCAGCTTGCGCTCCCGCTGACGGTGCTCACGGGCTTCTTTCTAACCACATCCTCGCCAACACTTGCTGCCTCTTGTGTTTCGGAAAATACCCCATTTTCCAGTGTTTTGAGGGTCCTCCTGCCCCTGGCCTGTCCAGTGTGGCCTCAATGCCAGCGTGTCCTCCTCTTGGGATGATGCTTTCCGTCACTTTCACGCTCTGGAAACACCTCCCTCTGCAGCAACAGAGACCATGTGAGTTCCAACAACGCCCGACATGCGGGGACCTGCTGCTGTGCTTCTGTGACTTGGATTTTGTGGTGGGATGTTTGAAAAGCTCTCTTTAAAAATGTTTATTCCCCATGCTAGAAATAGTTACTGGTCCATAGCTCCTAAAACAGGGGTTCTCTGAATGGCTCTGAGGGAACCGTCTGGGCAGATTCTGGAGAGCTCTCCATTTACAAAGATCACAACGCTGAGATCTTGGTGCAGCTTCTACAGGAAAAACATCATTCAATGTGCTGATGACGGAAAGACAATAGAACACGGTGGAAGTGGTGAGTCCCCGCCCGGCTGTGACGGGGCCCTGCCTGCCTCTCTGGCTCTCTGTTTCTTCAACTTCCATGTTGCTAGCACTTTTCTGAAGTTGGAACACTTTGCTTTTTTAAACAAATCAGTGCAGCGCTATGTGGCCAGACAGCCTGGTTGACGAAATCCATGCTGGCTTTATCGGGGGCTCTGGGCTTGTCCTGGAATTCAATGTTTTTATTTCTCAGTGGAGCAAGCTGAGACCAGAGTGTAAGGGTTGTGGAAACTCGGAGAACAACAGGATCTGGTAGGAATCTGAGAAATCAGTTGGTCTAATGTTCTCATTTTAGAGAGGGAAAAATTGAGATTCAAAGCAATTTGGGTTTTCAAGATCAGTTAGCCAACAAACTGGGATATAAGTTCTCAGATCTGTTAAGCCATTTAAATACTTAAACACTTTTTAAATTATAAAAGGTCTATATATAGTGGTCCCTGAAAAGCAGTAGTAAATGATATAATTAATTTGGGGTATAGGCACTCTAGTAAACATCCACTATTTTCTATAGGAGTTTTCCAGTTTGTACACAGATTTTCAGTCTTTCATACTCAAAACTGATCAAGTGAGAGGTGACTCAGAGACACCTTGGTTTGGGGGTCCTCCGTCTTTGTGGATTCCTCTGTGCAATGATAAGGCCACAGGTATCTCCTGGAGGCGCTTGTGCTCCAGATAACGTCAGTTCTCACAGGGCCACTGATGCCAGCAGAACCAGGCCGCCCTAACCTGCGGCCTGGAAAACAGGCTCAGCTTCCAGATCATTCTCCAGCCTTAGAAACAGGCTCACTCACTCATCTGCTAAGCCATCAGCGTGCACCAGATGGCTGGTCCCAGAACGCATCGCTGCGAGTGTTTCTCTTAGTTTGCTGATGATAAGTGGGTGGATCTGAGATTCAGAGGCTGGAGCGCTGCTGAGGGGAGGGTGAGTCCACATCTCACTTTGGGTTTTGAGGACCCTATTTGGGCGCCCAGTTCCCCAACTTTAAATCTGGTCTTCCGGTTCTCCAACTTTAAGATGGCCTTGATACCGCTTGTGTGTGGAGTCTAAACTAGGACAAGCAACCTTATCTGTGAAACAGAATCACCAACTTGGAGAACAGACAGGCGTTTGCCAAGGGGGCGGGGTGGGGGAGGGTTGGAGGGGGAGTCTGGGGTTGGCAGACACACACCACTGCATACGGGATGGATAAACAAGGCCCTCCTCATTTAGTCCATCTCTTATAGGAATATAATGGGAAAGAATTTTAAAAAAGAATCAAGTTAAGTCAAGTCAAATCGCTCAGTTGTGTCCAACTCTTTGCGACCCGATGGACTGTAGCCCACCATTCTCCTCCGTCCATGGGATTCTCCAGGCAAGAATACTGGAGTGGGTTGCCATTATATATTGATACATATAAATTCTTTTTATGTAGATAGAATGTATGGATAGAATATATATATAGAATCTATCTGTCTATATATAACTGAACCACTCTGCTGAACAGAAGAAATTAACACTACATTGTAAATAAAAAAATTGTGAAAACTAAAGTGGTCTTGACAATTTGTGCACATCTGCTTCCGTGCGCTCAGCTTCACCTGTTTCCTAAAGACGTGAATGTCCCTGTAATATGTCTAATCAGTGGTGACCTCGGGGGAGGGTGAATCAGAACTACTCATTGCGGACCCTTAGGGGGAAAGGTGCTGTGTGGGTCCCAGGCGGCTCCAGTCTGCGTCAGAAGGGGCTCCCCTGAGCTGGCCCGCGGCTGGTACACACCATCCTCTTCCCCCGGTTAACCCGTCTTACCTCCGGTGTTTTCATTTCCTCCTGTTTTACTAACGTACATCATAGTCCCAACTAGACGGAATGTGAGGAGCCTGACCGTTTCACTCGGACCTTTCACATGTGACATTTAAGAACCTGAATTTTTATAACGTGCAGAAGGCAGAGGCGGCCCAGTGGCTAAGAATCCATCTGCCAGGGCAGGAGATGTATGTAAGAGGTGTGGGTTCAATCTCTGGGTCGGGAAGATCCCCTGGAGGAGGACGTGGCAACCCGCTCCAGCATCCTTGCCTGGAGAACCCCGTGGACAGAGGAGCCTGGCGGGCTCGAGTCCATGAGGCCCCAGAGAGTCGGACACAACCGGGCGCGCGTGCAATTGTGGACTTCCTTTTTCTGTCCTTGGGCTCTGCTATGTCCAGATTTTTAAACGGCGGCTGCTGCTGCCCAGGGAACTGACCACACACGCATCCTGGGCAGAGCAGTGTATGCTTTCCTGGACTGAATTTGCAGCAAGCCCGTTAAAAAAGAAAATCCGTTCTCCAGCCTTTAGTTTTTTTCAGCTCTTCGTTTTCTATTCCTTTTTTTTTTTTTAATATGCTTTAAAATTCCTTGCAGCCTTCCTCCCCATCTGCACAATATCAAAAGCGCTCTGTTCTAATCCTCTCCCGGCTGCCTCAATTAATCACTTCTTTATTACAGACCTTGGCGTCCTGCCCTCTCATCACCGGCGAGCGTCTCCCTGCTTCGCGGCCGTGGAGCTGGGCTCTGTGTCCCCCGGCGCCAGCTAGTCCCTCTCCCTCGCCGGCGCTCCCTCTTCTCCACTTTTGCCCCGCTCCCCGTCTCTCATCCATCGATTCCCTCCTTCTCCTACACACCCGCTGCCGTCTCATCAACTTGGTCCGTGCTGTCCTGCGCCCCGATTTATTTCCTGCCTCGTGGATCGGGTTCCCGAATCGTCCAGAGCTGTGGTGGCTGACGCTTCCTGAGATCTGACCGTGCAGGGCGGGCTCAGGGTTACGTGGACCTCTTCACCGAAGCTTCTGGAACCCTGGGGATGGCTGCGGCTCGCCTGTTTGGTGCAGGAGGGGGGCAGCGGGGCCCTACGTACAGGGCTGAGAGGGCGCAGAGCTCAGGTGCCACCGTAGCCTGTGCTGTCCCCTGGAGTGCTGTCTGCCTGCTGACCGCCCCCGTGAACTTGACCGTGCCCTGCACACAGTGGGTGGGGAAAGCCCTGACTCTGTGGGCCTGGCATGCCTGGCCCGTGGGTCCATTCCTCCTCTGTGCCACAGGCAGCCTCCTCTCCCCACGCCTTGTCCCTGGGGTCCCGGGGTCCCGGGCTGCCCTGGAGGAAAGAGCGGCATGGATCCCGGAGCTCCTGCCACCGCCCACAGCATCCTCTAAGCGGGGCCAGACTCGCTCACCGGGCACAGCGTGGTTTTCAGCAGAACTGTTGGTAGGTAAAATACTCAGGGAAGGTTTTCAGAGGTAAAGCCATCTGTTTGAACATGAAATCAGTGATGTTTTATGACAATGTGTTTTCCTGAAACGTCTATTTTAAAACTAACTTCCTACTTCATTGTATAGCTGAGGAATAAAATCTCGTACCTATTTATTTAATTGCCCTAAAATGCAGGGCTTTTCTGAAGTGATAGTCCTGCTCTGAGTTGAGCCAATAAGCACTGCACACTGGCTGCTCCAGTGAGCACTGGGTCCTGAAACAAACCTACGAGAGCCCGAAGGATGGTCGATGGTGAGCCGGAAACACCCGTCCACAAGCGGCTTGCACACTGGTGCGTCCGAGGGAGCCAAGACAGGCCAGGGCACTCCACTTCTCTGCGCCCGGCCGGGCGTCGGAGCCTCAGCATCAGTGCCGTTTGCCAAGGAGGGCGAAGCTGGCTCTTGGAGGTGAAGCCTCCTCCTTGTGGTTCCCTGCCCCGGCTCCATCCCACAGGTAACCGGCCTGGTGTGCCAACCTCCGCAGAGCTGGGCAGGTGGCACCTGAACCCCCAGGGCAGAGCCACTGGCACCAGGTGGCCACTGAGACGTGAAATCCAGTGGAAAGGAGGTGGGTGTTGAGGGCAAAGCCTGCATCGGATTTTGAAGGCTTATCATGAAAAGAAGAATGTGTTCTTAAAAATTATAACAAATAGACTTTATTTTCTGGAGCAGTTTTTAGGCTCACAGTAAAATTGAAGAAAGGGGTTGAGACCCCCACAGACGCCCAGCCCTCCCCATATAGCCTCCCCGTTACCAGCACCCCCACTGCAGCGGGGCGCCTGTTACTGCTGATGGGCCCGCCGCGACAGCATATTAAGAAGCAGAGACGTTACCCTGGCAACAAAGGTCTGTCCAGTCAAGGCTGTGGCTTCTCCAGTGGTTGTGTATGGATGTGAGAGGGGACCATAAAGAAGGCTGAGCGCCAAAGAACTAATGCTTTTGAACTGTGGTGTTGGAGAAGACTTGTGAGAGTCCCTTGGACTGCAAGGAGATCCAACCAGTCCATCCTAAAGGAGATCAGTCCTGAATATTCATTGGAAGGACTGATGCTGAAGCTGAAGCTCCAGTACTTTGGCCACCTGATGGGAAGAGCTGACTCATTGGAAGAGACCCTGATGCTGGGAGGGATTGAGGGCAGGAGGAGAAGGGGACGACGGAGGATGAGATGGTTGGAGGGCATCACCGACTCAGTAGACATGAGTTCTGAGCAAGCTCCGGGAGATGGTGGAGGACAGCAAAGCCTGGCGTGCTGCAGTCCATGGGGTCGCAGAGAGTAGGACATGACTGAGCGACTGGACTGACTGACGGACGGACACGTCATCACCACCCAGAGTCTGCGTGTGACGCTAGGGTTCGCTCTTGGTGAGAATTCTACCGTCGTGCCCCACCGTCGCCGTCTCCTGCAGGGGAACCCATTGCCCTGCGATCCCCCGTGCTCTCCCTGGTCTCTCTCCCTGACACGTGGACACCACCAACCTTTTCCATAGTCCCCAGCATTTCGCCTTTCCCAGGACATCACACTGCTGGAATCACGCAGTACGGAGCCTTTCCAGGCCGGCTCTTCTCACTCAGTCGCGTGTGTTTCCGTTTCCTCACAGTTTCTGTGAACTGAAACACACTTCTTTTTGTGCAGAGTGAACTCCCATCGTGTGGCTGCACCGGCGTATTTACCCATCACCTACCCGTGTTTACCCGTCTTGGCTGCCTCCAAGATTTGGAGACAATGACTGAAGCTGCCATACACCCTGTGCATTGGTTTTTGTGTGGCGGTAACGTTTCAGCTCATCTGAGTAAAAACCAAGGAGCGTGATTGCTGGATTGAAAAAAGATGTGTTTTTAATATACTGGATTAAATAAAGCATACTATTAAAATTACTTGTTTTCACTTTAAAAAAAAAGTGGTTAGTAGAAGCATTTACGCTCACCCGTGTAGGGGAGCCTGGTGGGCTGCTGTCTGTGGGGTCGCACAGAGTCGGACACGACTGAGGCGACGTAGCAATAGCAGTGTGGCCCACGTTACGTTTCTGGCTGACCGCTGGCCTGGAGACTCTGGGGGCTGTAGGTGGGCAGGGCTTGTCCGCGGGGTGCGCCTGGAGCCTGTGGACACGGTGTGCATCCCCAGCTCCCTGGGCACTGTTCTGAGGTTGGCCGCGCGGGCAGAGAGGAGGTGGCGGGGCAGGGGCTGCGCTTTGCACATGTGGTTTGTGCAGCTGGGTGCTCACCAGAGCTGTCAATTGCATGCTCGTGCATGAGCGTGCAAGCTCACACGTGACCCGCCCCTGCCAGCGCTGGCCTGCTCTGCTCCCCTGCCCACCCCCTTTGGTGGCTTCAGGCCCCAGGACCCATCTCAGGCGGAAAAGCGGTCTTTGGCAACAGAGAGCCGACATGTAGAGGGACAGCCTCAGCCCTCCTGTCCCAGGGGCGCCCAGGTGCTTCTGTGGGCCCAGATCTCTGCGGGGGTCTCTCCTGCCTGTGGTCATGCCGTGCTCCCCAGGTTGCGGAGGTCCCAGGTGAACAGAGCAGGTCAGGAGGGCTGGGAGGCTGGGGGCCTGAGCTGCTGGATGGGCGCTGGGTAGAGGGGGCTGACGCACGCCCACCCACCAGCCCCACAGCTGGAGATGCCCCAGGGAACCGTGACTGGCTAAGGAGGAAAGGGGCCCTTTCCTGGGGAGGTCCCATCAGGACGATGCGTCCGCCTCATGGTGGTTTCTGAGCTCGGTCTTCCCAGCAGGACCAGGGCTCAGGAGCAAAGACACACGGCTCGTCTTCTCAGCTCTACCCCCTGACCCCACACACTGCCTGGGACGGGGCATGTTCCTTAAGGAATTTGTGGTCTGTGGGTAACCTGAAGACAAATCACGTGTAGAATTCCAGGTGGCAACCTGTACTCGTGCAGAATCCTCAAACGTGTGAGAACAGGGCTCCGAGCCCCCCGACTGTGGACGCTCCCCCTGAGCACGGGAAGCAACGTCAGGGCACGTCTTGACCATTGGTGCCCGCCGTGTAGGGGTCCAGGGGGCAAGGCAGCTGTTCCTGTGGGGGTCACAACACACGCCGCCGAGTGTGAGATGGGCGGGTGGGCAGAGGGAAGGGCACGGTCCTGGTAAAGAGAGTTGACTCACGCTGACTGGGTTGACACCAGGTCCGGGTCCAGATGTTATGGGGCCTGAACTTCTGGCGTTCGAGGTGTCCTCTTTCATAGAGACACAAACGACTGCAAACATCCCATTCGGATGGGAGTTTAAGGACGCAAGGGGCCGACCCTGCGTCTCCGCAGCTATGTGTGCGGCGGCCTCTGCGGAGGCCCCAGCCGGGCACGGGGATGTTGTGGGTTGTAGCAGGGCACGATGGGGCTCCTCCGTTGGCCTTTTCCAGGGGACGGTGGCCAGCATGTGCAGACAGTTTGGACTGTCCCAGCTGGACAGGGGGTGCTATCGGCATCAGCGGGAGAGGCCAGGCATGTCGCTCATCACCCCGAGATGCGCAGGACGCCTCAGCACCGGGGGTGTCTGCCCCCACGTGTCGACCGCGTGGAGGTGGGAGAGTCCTGGGTTTGGCTAGAGAGTTGCTCACCCCATGGGGCACATAGCGTGGCTGCTGGAAGGCACCAGCAGACTTGCGGCCACGGTCGGAGGGGACCCCTGGGCTGAGGTGGTCGGCGCCCCCGCAGCTGGACTGCTCCCCTGCCGGGCCCGCTCGACAGCACGGCAGCTCAGGAGGGGGTCTGCCCTCGGCACGCCCGCTCATGCCCGCCGTGCCCAGCGACCAGCTAACAGTGACGGTCACTGCCTCCACATGAAATTAATATATTTTAATGCTCATACCCGTAAATCATTCACTTCAAAACCCTCATCTCTTGTGAATAAGTTCATCATTTTCATTCACATTTTGTGACAGAAATTAGGAGTTTCGCATTTCGAAAATTCCATTTCCCACTTGTCTTTTATGTGTGGCAAGATAGTAAACCAGTAGATTAGCTTTTCTTTCATCACAGCCGAGGAGGGATGAGCTAGAACGTAACACAATCAAAACAAATTGCTTAGGAAAATAATTCCTTTATTTAAAGGAATTACCAATAAGCAGGCGGCTTTCATATGGAACAAAAACTGTCACGGAGCTAGCCAGGGTCGGGGAACGCCGAGACGGAATTACACTCTCCTCTGCACAGCCCCTGTTCCAAATTACAGCAATACTTACATCTTGCTAATGACTTTGAAAATGGGGTAAGATAAACACCGTGGAAAAACCGGCTGCTCCGAGCACCACTTTTCAAGTGTGATGCCAAGAAAAAACCGCCTTTGCCTCGAAGGCGATGGCCAACATTTATTTAGTTGACATAACACCACGTGGCCAGGAATGGACACGTGACGTGTAAACCCACAGACACCACTTCTTAGGGAGCCTTTACCCGCCAGACAGCATACCATTATTTTCTGCAAAAGCGATCAGACTGGCCAGTTATGAGAAAGACAGCTTCCATTGCAGAAGCATTACTAAATAAAATGTTCTCATCCTGAGCCTACAAAATCCTAGTTACTATTGCAAGATAAAGGACATTTGAGTGGCACCTTGACGAATTTAGAATATCTCATGCAAATTGAGATTTCATTTCATTTAAAAAAAAAAAAACCTTTTGAAAATAAATGAAGGCAAAAGCTTGAACCTAATTTATCTGTTTGCTGTCTTCAGCTCATTTTCACTGTACGAATAAAGGAAAGAGGTAAATTAAAGTTATCCCAGGTTATTACTCATGAGAGGTTAAAGTATGTTCTAATGGGCAGATTAATTCTGTGGGGAAATAACATTAAATCTTTTCGAAGCCTTGAAATTTCTCAAAAGCATTCTTACCGCCTTCTTGCAACAGAAGCAGTCATCTGGCTAGATAATCTGGCATCCTGAATAACTTTGCACTTAAGGCCTGTCAATTTGATCTTCCAAGGTTAATTGATTATTTCAACAAGCATTCTTGCCAGAAAAGACCTGAGTGCTCACAGCTTTTCATTAATTCATGCTGCTTGGTGAGAAGGTGAAAAATAAGAAGGGGCGGCTTGATTTAACCCTTTCGTTACGGGGCCTCCGAAGGAGGGTCAGGTCTGGGGCATGCTTCACCGGGGCGAACTGCAGCTCTGTGTGCCGAACACCCATGAATTAGCTCGGCCTCCTGCGTCCTGAGTCTGGGTTTCTGCCTGATGGACACGCGAGCCCGTTTGTAACTCGAGCGGGGGGTTTCCTCCGTACTCTGGCCCTGCAACACCGGCCGCCGGCCCTGGGCACGCTGCCTGGGCTCCTGGGGGGGATGCACGCTGTCAGTCACCAGGGTTTGTCACGGACAGCCTCCCCTCCAGACGCCCAGCCAGGACACTGAGGATCTCCCCTCCCCCGATGGTGCCAGCGCGCCCCCGCCCCCGCCCCCGGTTGAACCACAGAGCTGGCTGGGAGCTGGGGTTCCTCTCTTGCAGCCGTTAGGCTTGTGCGGGCATTTGCGCTTCCTAACAAGCGTTTAGAAAGTGGCCCCAGACCCCCCCAGCCTGAGGAAGCTCTTGGGTCTGTCTGGACCGTCTCCATGGCACTGCGGCCCTGTCTCTGACCAGGGTGAATCCCCAGCCCCCGCGGGCCTGGAGAGGCCACCCCTCTCTGCCTTCCCCACACTCCCCCGCCCCCTATGCAGCTACCGACTCCCCTCCACCGTCTCCTCTTTGGCCCATGAAGGCTGAAAGAGCCCCAGCAAGTCCACCCTTTTCTGCTCACTGTCTGGGGTCTGAGTGCCCCTGAGGACACCCGCTCGCCCCATCCTGGCTCATTTTGAGGGGGTGGTGCCAGCCCGCATGCCCAGGGCAGGAGGCGGGTCTGGTACCATGGGGCGGGTATGGCTGGGCACAGGCGCCCGCAGGCTGGCAGGGCCGCCCTGCCCTCCCTGCACGCTTCCAAGTGCAATTGGCATTGGAAGGAGAAGGCCACAGCTTTGTTTACATAACATGAGACAGAACACTCAACACGCATTAATCACGATCATTACCCAAATCGTACGGAAGGACACTGCTGACCGCTTCCGCTGAATGCTTGTACTTTCTGCTCCTTTTCTTCTCCTCTTGAAAAAGAGGGAAAGCAACAGAATTGTCAGGACAATTTGGGGTCACCGCCCGGAAACGAGTGTAAATTACACTGATGCCAAGCGCGCGCTTCGTGGGAACCGAGGGCAGAACACACGGAGCCGGGCGCCCCCTCTCCTGCCCCTTGTGTCCCGACAGGTATTATTGCCCTCGAGAGAGTGACTTCAGCCCGGTAGGCGCCTGGTGTCCCGGAATGTCAGGGGACTGTGATTAGACACGTTTAATTAGGATCTACCCCGCTGCTCCTAACAAGCATTTAATTAACTGCGAGGCAGGGTAATTAGCCCTGGCGGCTGACTTCCCCTCTCACCTTCTGTTGACACTCGTCCTGCCCCAAGGCGCCCCGCGGGCTGACAGCGTAATGGATAGTGGCATCAGGGGAGAGGCCGGTCTAGGCTGAGTCTAAAAAAAGAGCCCAGCGCTGCGTTGAAGATAAAAGCCTCGGGAATGACTCCTGAGGGTCCACACCTGGAAGTCACTGGAGGCCAGGCGCCCACGGGCGGACCAATACCCTGCTGGGAGGGGAGGGGCTGCCCCTGAAACAAATCCGGCCCGCCCTCTACGTGGGGCCCTCGGGTTCCGTCTTCTCATCCCAAATGGATGCCCCGTAAAGGCCGGCCAAATGCCTGCTTGGCGCAGGGACCCTAGGAACCAGAGGGCGCTGCCCAGACGCCGGCAGCCCCGGCGCCTCCTCCTTTCAGCCGCGTCTCCAAACTCCCGGCCGGGGACCTGCTCCTCCGTCCTGAGATCTCCGTCACACACCACGGGGCTCCCTGCTACAAGGACGAAACCACCAACACCTGAGGGTGGAGGCACTGAATTCGCTTCCCAGCGATGACTGTAAAAGCACGTGTGTTTCACAAGGGAACCGTCTCGCGTTTGCACACCCACGTGTTCGGCAGCAAACTCACACCAGCCAAAAGGCGGAGGCAGCCCACGTGGCCGCCAACAGGGGACAGGCAAGCACACCGTGGCCCACCCACGCAGTGGAACATTCCTCAGCCACGGAGAGGCTGCAGATCCTGACCCAGGCTGCAACACAGATGAGCCCTGAGGACAGTACGCTCAGTGGAACAAGCCGGTCACAGAAGGACAGATACTCCGTGAGTGCGCTCGTAGGAGGGACCTGGAATCACCAAAGTCTTAAAGCAGAAAGTAGCTGCTGATCCCAAGTGCTGGGGAGGAGGGGCTGGGGGTCAGGGCTGAGTGGACACAGGGTTTCGGTTTGGGCAGGTGGAAAAGCTCTGCAGATGGTGTGGATGGTTGCCCAATACAGTTGACCCCTGAACTCCAAGCAGAAGTATGGCCGCTGACCCCTACACGGGAGGAAACCGTAGAGTAATTTGTAGTCGGCCCTCTGTGCACACGGGTCTCCTCATGGGAGCTTCTCCAGCTGCAGATCCAACCCAGCCCCAGTCGTGCGGAGCTGTTGTGACTGCTTTTGAAAAAAATCCATGTATAAATGGACCGTGCAGTTTAAACCCATGTTGATGTTCAGGGTCAACTCTAATGTGAGTGTATTTAATGCCACAGAATCTACAGCTAAAAACAGTTGTTTTTTTAGTTGCTAAATTGCGTCTGACTCTGTGTGACCCCATGGACTGTAGCCCTCCAGGCCCCTCTGTCCATGGGATTCTCCAGGCAAGAATGCAGGAGTGGGGTTCTTCCCAACCCAGGGATTGAACCTGTGTCCCTGCGTCTCCTCCATTGCCAGGTGGGTTCTTTACCAATAGTGCCCACCTGGGAAGCACAGACAAGTTGCAAAGAGACACTCACGATCAAAACTTGAGAACTGGGGCCCGAACACTTGGAAATAATAACCAAGTGGGTGGCTCTTTGAGAAGAGTCAAAACACAGAAAGTCAAAATGCAACCCTGGGGAAATATGCCCCCGGTGCTGGGGGCCCTCCCTGCCACCCTGCCTTTGCTCCTGCCGGGGGTGCTCATCTCTTCCTGTCCCCACCCTGGCGTCCCCTCGCTCCTGTCTGTCCCCTCCCTCCTGTCTGTCCCCTCCCCTGATGTGGGGTCTGCTCTGAGCTCACATCCTGTTCTCGATCATGGGTTTATTTTGCATGAATATATAACCCAGGGGAGGGCAGGATGTCTCCTCTGCTCACTGTTTCATCTGCTCATCCAGACACAGGATCAATAGCTATTAAATGAATAGAGAATTAATAACTCCCACGACAACAGGGGTTTGAAAAAAGAAACAAATCAAACCCAGGGACGTCCTCGGTGTGCCCCGAGGATGGGGTTCCTTGTCTGCATGTTTTCCAGTGGGAACCGAGGTTGGGAGGAGGGGTCCCAAGTATTGGAAATACTCGGCTTAATTGATGAATTGACTCTGCACCCTGAGTGTCCCAGGGCCATCCCACGGTCATGGGTTCTCCGGAAGGGCAATGAAGAGGCAAGCCGAACAGACAGTGTCCAGGGCCCGTGTCTGTCTGGACCAGGTTTGGATCAGTTCCGAAGCCCCATCCTCGGGATGGTGCCCGCCCTGAGCCACTGAGCGCCGGGGCTCTTCCCTCCCTTGGTTTTCCCAGGAGGCGGGCTCGCCTCGTCCCTGCCGTGTGCTGTGGCCACTGAGATGTCGCTCGGCCCTGAATGGACCGTTAGGAGCAAACCTCCAGCTGGGGCGGGGCTCCTCATGGAGGCCAGAGGGGCAGGTGGCCCCACTTTGCAGGCTCCTTCTCATCAGCGGGGGCCACAGACCCCGGTGCCGCCTCCTTGGTGACAGAGGCATCGATAGGAGAAGAACGCCAGGAAACCACGCAGAGATGCGGCTGTTTCCCAGCAAAAAGGCAGTTCACGTTGACAGCGCTTGTAGCTCAGATGCATCGGGCACGTGGCTGCCCCTCCAGGCTCGGGCCCAGCCGCCAGCCCGACCCTCCTCTTACAGCGTTAACACGGGCGGCGCGTGCTTCAGTTTATCCCACCTTGTTCACCTCCACTGAGCGTGTCACCATCCCTCAGGGCTTCTGAAGCTCTTCCCGGCCTCTCACTAAGCTGGTCGTCATGACACTGCTGCCCCCGGGCCCGCTGTCCCCTGCCCCTGCTGCCCCTGGACCCGCTGCCCCCTGGACCTGCTGACCCTGGTCCCGCTGCCCCCTGGCCCTGCTGCCCCTGGTCCCGCTGCCCCTGGACCTGCTGACCCTGGTCCCGCTGACCCCTGGACCCGCCGCCCCTGGGCCCACTGTCCCCTGGGCCTGCTGTCCCCTGGCCCTGCTGCCCCTGAGCCCGCTGCCCCTGGACCCGCTGCCCCCTGGACCTGCTGACCCTGGTCCAGCTGACCCCTGGACCCGCCGCCCCTTGGCCCACTGTCCCCTGGGCCCACTGCCCCCTGGACCCGCTGCCCCTGGATCCCCTGCCCCCGGGCCCGCTGCCCCCGGACCCGCTGCCGCCTGGACCCGCTGCCCCTGGTCCTGCTGCCCTCTGGACCCGCTGTCCCCTGAGCCCGCTGCCGCCTGGACCCGCTGCCCCTGGATCCCCTGCCCCCGGACCCGCTGCCCCCTGGACCCGCTGCCCCCGGGCCCGCTGCCCCTGGACCCGCTGCCCCTGGTCCTGCTGCCCCCTGGACCCGCTGTCCCCTGAGCCCGCTGCCGCCTGGACCCGCTGCCGCCTGGACCCGCTGCCCCTGGTCCTGCTGCCCCCTGGTCCTGCTGCCCCTGGTCCTGCTGCCCCCTGGACCCGCTGCCCCCTGGACCCACTGCCCCTGGATCCCCTGCCCCCGGACCCGCTGCCCCCTGGACCCGCTGCCCCCTGGACCCACTGCCCCTGGATCCCCTGCCCCCGGACCCGCTGCCCCCTGGACCCGCTGCCCCCTGGACCTGCTGCCCCTGGTCCTGCTGCCCCCTGGACCCGCTGCCCCCTGGACCCGCTGCCCCTGGATCCCCTGCCCCCGGACCCGCTGCCCTCTGGACCCGCTGCCCCCTGGACCCGCTGCCCCCTGGACCCACTGCCCCTGGATCCCCTGCCCCTGGGCCCACTGCCCCCTGCAGGGCTGACTGGACTCCAGTCTGGGGGAGAAGGGAAGCCAGGCGCTGCTCCCGCTCCCAAGTCACCATCTCTGGGGCTCAGGGTCCACACTGTCCACACCTCCTGCAGCCCCTAAGGGCAGAGCCCTGGAGGGGGTGAGGGTCTCCCCGCGGCTGCCCCGCCCACTCCTGCTCCCCTGGTTTCCTGCCTCTGAGCTCCCCCCCATCCTTCCCTTCTCTCTGCTCCACACGCTCTCCCGGCTCCCAGCACCTCCTCCTCCGTCCACATCGCGGCTGGGGAAACGGGTCTTCCTGAGAGAGACGCTGGCATGTGGCTTCCTGCTGTCTCATCAGTGGCTGCCCTGACCCAGAGCTGAGTCCACGTCATTTCAGGCTGGACCCCTCCGAGGCTGGTCCAGGGACAGATGGCGCAGACATCACTGGGGAGATGACCCGGGAGGCCCGAGGCAGGCAGCGGAGGGGACTGCCGAGGGAGGCAGGGGCCGGCCGGTCTCCAGGAGCTGGGGGCTCGGCCCTCTAGGGCCTGGGGGAGGGGGTCGGGGCCCTCGAAGCCGCCCCAGCTGAAGGCTGAGCGGGTCGTGAGAGGCAGAGGAAGCCTCGGCTGGCGCGGAGACCACCGACCCACGTCTCTACACGGGAGACCCTTCCCAAGGTGCCTCCACACTTTGCCCTCTGGACAGTCCTCATCCCCGTCTCCCTGCTGCTCTCTAAAGGTCGCCAGTGTTGCTCGTGGCCTTCCCCTTTATAGGCAAGGCTCTTCCTGCCTGGTGAGCGTGGCTCAGCCCTGTAGGATGTGGTTCCCTTGGGCCTTCCCATCAGACTGCGTGTCTGCCCTTGGGCTGACCCCCCAGGCCTCTTGGTGACCCCATGGCCCTTACCACCCCGTGGGCCTCTCTCCTGCCCCACCCGGTGCTCCTCACGTTCCTGCCACACCTGGTCCCCCGTGAAGGCACAGCTCCAGTTACAGACAGGCCTGCGCACCGTCAAGCTCTCAGGGCCTGCGTGGAACAGCCATTCACCGGGGGACCGATAACCCAGCTCCGGCTGCGGAGTTCACGCCGTGCGGATGTGGGCAGGTGACAAGTTGCGTGAAAATGTACACACATGCTCCTTTCAGTCTTGTAACAATCCCACTTTAAATTTTCAAGAAGCTTACGCTTTAAGGAAAAGTGGTGAGAAACGTTTGCATATCGAAAAATATAACCATCCCTCTCCTCCGCTGAATTTTTTTTTTTCTGCAAATTTGGATTCCTGAGTTCCAGACTTCTCTGAAGCAGACACATTTGCACATCACCCGAGAAGGGTTGGCCGGTGGGGCACGGTGCGATGTTTTCCAATAAAATGCAATTACTCCGACCACCACACAGCACAAAGTGGATCAGTGCAGGCTGCAGTAGCCCCTGTTCCTGACGCAGTGTCAGAAAGCATCTGTAACAACAAACACGGCTCGTGGCATGGATGCCGTGTCCTCAACCCCAGCTGCGAGGGATACTCGGCCGGGCTCCAAGCCCAGGCCGTGATATGACTGCTCCTAAGTGATGTCAGGCGTGTGCTGAACAGACCTAGGCCATTCCACAGCACATCCGTGAGGCCGTGGGGTCGACGCAAGCGTCCAGGAGGAACAGCAATGTCCCGGGGTTGGGACGCTGAGGGTGGCCGTGCAAACTGCCCCCGTTCACACCTCTTCTCGACCGGAACGTGGAGGAGGCGCTGGGGTGTCAAACGGGGCTGAGGACTGCAGGTGCAAAGTGACCCCCAGAGGAGGGTCTTCAGTGAACTCTGCTCTTGCCGAGGCTGCTGGTGGCTGGGGGGCCCAGGGCCAGTCAGGACCCCCAGCCCCAGCTGGCTTCATCCGCCTGATTCAGGGCCAGGTGGACAGTGGCTGCAGACACAGTCAGATCTGCGAACCGACCACAGGAAACCAAAGCGATGTGAACGGTTCACCCTCTCACACGTGTGTGCCCACACAAACACACATGCCAACCTGCAATAAGGAAAACCTTCAGACGTCAGTTATTCTTCAAACAAGTGGGTCACCCCTGCAACTCCGTGCCGTGAGGCACTTGGACGGTCGCACAGGACGGTCTGGAGGTGCCAGGGGGCCCGAGGCGGGCATGTCTCCAACCTGGGCTCTCGGAAGAAGCTCCAGGGGCTGGGGCTGGGCGGGCAGGCGGCTGCTGCCCCACCCCCTCTGCTATCTGCAAGGCGAATAGACAACCCTCAGAGGGGAGACAATGGCAGCAAATGAAACAGCTGACAAAGGGTTAACTTCCAAAACACACAGCAGCTCATACAACTCAAAATCAGAAAAGCAAACCACCCCATCCAAAGTGGGAAGGAGACCTAACCAGACATTTATCAGAAAAGCAAACCACCCCATCCAAAGTGGGAAGAAGACCTAACCAGACATTTCTCCAAAGAAGACATACAGATGGCTGACGCATGAAAAGATGCTCAACATCGTCATTATTAGAGAAATGCAAATCAAAACTACACTGAGATATCAGCTCACACCGGTCAGAATGGCCAGAACGGCCATCATCAAAAAGTCTACAAACAATAAATGCTGGAGAGGGTGTGGAGAAAAGGGAACTCTTTTCCACTGTTGCTGCGACTGTAAGCTGATACAGCCACTATGGGAGGTGGAGATTCCTTTAAAAACTTGGAATAAAACCACCATCTGACCCAGCAATCCCACTCCTAGGCATATACCCTGAGGAAACCAACATTGGAACAGACACATGTGTCCCATTGTTCACCGCAGCACTAGTTACAACAGCTACAGCACGGAAGCCGAGATGCCCGGCGACAGATGAAGGGATAAAGAAGCTGTGGGGCAAATACACGACGCAACATTACTCAGCAACAAAAGGGAGTATATCTGAGTCAGTGCTGATGAGGTGGATGAGCCCAGAACCTATTACATAGAGTTAACTAAGTCAGAAAGAGAAAGATAAATATCGTATCCTAACACATATAGCTTACTCCTTGGAAGGAAAGTTATGAGCAACCTAGATAGCGTATTCAAAAGCAGAGACATTACTTTGCCAACAAAGGTCTGTCTAGTCAAGGCTATGGTTTTTCCTGTGGTCACATATGGATGTGAAAGTTGGACTGTGAAGAAGGCTGAGCACTGAAGAATTGGTGCTTTTGAATTGCGGTGTTGGAGAAGACTCTTGAGAGTCCCTTGGACTGCAAGGAGATACAACCAGTCCATCCTAAAGGAGATCAGCCCTGGGATTTCTTTGGAAGGAATGATGCTAAAGCTGAAACTCCAGTACTTTGGCCACCTCATGAGAAGAGTTGACTCACTGGAAAAGACTCTGACGCTGGGAGGGATTGGGGGCATGAGGAGAAGGGGAAGACAGAAGATGAGATGGCTGGATGGCATCACGGACTTGATGGATGTGAGTCTGAGTGAACTCCGGGAGTTGGTGATGGACAGGGAGGCCTGGCGTGCTGCAATTCATGGGGTCACAAAGAGTCGGACACGACTGAGCGACTGAACTGAACTGATGGCTGGTTCATGTTGAGGTCTGATGGACAACAACACAATTCTGAAAGCAATTATCCTTCAATAAAAAAAGATTAATTAAAAAAAAAGAACTTACAATGATTGCAGTATCATTTTGGGTACTACAGGCTTTCTCCAGATTCTTTCCTCTTGAAACACTGAGATGCCCAGGGCCCTGCAGGTTCCTGGGTGGATGGAGAGGGGTGAGGGGGCTCCACGGAGCTGCGGGCAGGCAGCAGCATGGTGGTGTCGCTGCCCCTAGGCTGGCAGCAGTACCAGGGAGGGTCATGTGGCCTGCTGCAGAGGGGAACCCCCGAGGAAGCTCCTGGAGAGGTGTGGGCGGGAGAATTCAGCCCTGGGTGTCAGCCCCACGCTGTCCGGGGCACTGACAGAGGAGGGGGAGGTTCTTGTGTCAGCCCCCGAGGGGTGGTCACAGCCGGGAGTGGGTGGGCGCAGGTGGGGGCAGGATACACGGGAGATGGGCACAGTGGGCGCTCCTGAGTTCGCGCTAATGAGGTCGTTTCCACCCTCTCCTGTTTTGTCTTCTCTGAGGCTCACAGATTGCTCTGAAAATTGCCCGGCCCTTCCGACACGGAATATGCTGAGCAGCGATAGTATGGGATGAGCGCTGAGTGTTGGGTGCTTGTTGAATCTGCGTGTGAATGAAGATTCATTTCGGGATCCCACTCACTTCTGTGATCGCCTTCTCTCGGCTCTGCCTTTTGAAATCCTGGCAATGTCACATTTTTCTCAGATCAGATCATTAAAAATGGATAAAATTTCACCCGAAGTGAACTGGCTTATAAACAGATTCTGCAGTGGTTACTGTGAGGCTTGTGGCCCTCGCGAGGGAAGAAGACCCTGCTGGGAATATTCAAAGGATGAAAAGAAGAGACGGGAAGGCTTTTTTAAAAGGTGAACTGCTCTGAGCCCCCATCTGGGTGGACGACCCTAATGAACAGAAATACTCAGAAATCGGGGTATTGGGGGTATTTTAGACTTCTTTCCTGATCAATACAGTTAACCCAGATACAGATTTTGGTTTTGAGAAGTACCATTAGAAGTCTTAGGGGCTTTCCTGGTGGCTCAGATGGTAAAGAATCCGCCTGCAGTGCAGGAGACCCGGGTTTGATCCCTGGGTTGGGAGGATCCCCTGGAGGAGGGAAAGGCTGCCCACTCCAGTATCCTGGCCTGGAGAATCCCGAGGACAGAGAAGCCTGGTGGGCTGTAGTCCAGAGAGTCACAAAAAGCGGGACACGACTGAGAGGCTAACGTTAGAAGCCTTCGTGAAACGTGTGAGGGTGTTTCCCCGCCTCTGCGAGTGTGGAGGAGACACGAGCTGGGCTTTCTCGGCTGAGTCGCTGTCCTGGGTGTCAATCCTCATCGCTCGGTGTTGCAGAAGTGTATGTGTTAACGTGTGTGTCTATGCGTGTGTGTACACATATATGTAGTGTAAGGTAGAAGACGCTGCTTTATTTTCTTTATACATAAACAAACGAAAGCGTGGTGTCTGTGATGGGTGCGGCATCCAGGCATTTTAAAATCTTGCTCCGGGTGTGGCCTGGCCCAGGAGTGTGCAAGTCACTGGGGAAGCAGTGAGAGAGACAGGGTCCCAGGCCTTCCCCAGCCCCCCTGAAGAGGCATCTGAATGGTGACAATGTCCCCGGGGGTCCCGCGTGGACCCGCAAGTTTGAAACACTCTCCTGTGAAGTACGCTGGCAAGCCTGTAGCAGGAGGGGAATGATGAAACGCAACTGCAAAATACGAATAGTCGTAGGCGCTGGATGAAGGGTGTTTGAGTTTCGCTGAACTGTTCTGTCTACAAATTGTGCTGAATAAATCCCTAACATCATCTCACTGGGGCTTCTCGGGTGGGACAGTGGTAAAGAATCCACCTGCCAGTGCAGGAGATGCGGGCGACACGGGTCCGACCCCTGGGTCAGGAAGGTCCCCCGGAGGAGGAAACGGCAGCCCACTCCAGTATTCTTGCCTGGAGAATCCCACGGACAGAGGAGGCTGGTGGGCTGCAGTTCATGGGGTCGCAGAGTCGGACTCGACCAAGCACACACACACCATCTCATTCCCTCATTCTTGCTCCATCGCTGCTGATAGCCAGTCTCACCAATAAAGTCTCAATCCTTTCCCCCATTTAAACTTACAGTTTAATCAGGTATATCATCTGGCTAATCCAAATTTTACTGTGCGTTAAATCTAATACACCTGTTAGACACTCACTGAAATGACTGGGGATGTCGAAAAAAGAAAGGAAAACAGATACAACCCACTTTAAAAATGAAGAATAAGGTCTGGCACTTGTGAATCCTTTCCCTCTTATTTCCTTGTTTAGCAAAAGCCTCTACAGCACTTTCTGCCCGCAAGGTCCTTGCTGAGGAACTTGTGGATCGGAACCCATTGAATTCACTGGGGCTGCACAAGGGCCCGGGGAGATGGCACCTGGCAGGCGTGTGGGGTTCCCGGGCCTGCCTCCGAGGGCCTCACCTGGCCCTCTGTTCAGGGTCTGGGGCCTCGCAGTCTACAGTCTAGGAGGGGCCACGAGGCTGGAGGAGGGCCTCCCCTGCCACCCCCAGGGCGGGTTGGGAGCTGTGAGAGATCCGGGGCGACCGCTCAGTGGGCCCAGTCAGCAAGCCCCGGTCACCAGCTCACTCGCTGACCTGGTGTGGCCAGTTCAGCCCTCCAGACACACAACTCAGGGAACGCGAGCTGCAACTGGTGGGATTAAGGAACGCTTAGACCCTCCGTTTCCCCACTCTCCCCACCAGAAAAGACGCAAAGCTGAGCCGGAGTCGGAGGCCGGGGCGCAGAGCCTGCTGGCTCGTCCGTGTGACCAGGGCTGAGCTTGGGGTATATGCTCTGCGCTCGGGTCAGGAGCCCCTGGACCTCCGGGGGTGTGACGAGGGCCCAGCTGGCCCCCAGGACCCCAGACATGGAGGTGCCTCCTCAGAGGACGGGGCCCCTGGTGGCGAGGGCCAGGCCAGGACTCCCGGCCCAGCTGGGCAGTCACGTCGTGCTCTCTGCTCCCGCTCCTCACTTTCACTGCAGACGCTCCGCGAGCGCACTGCCCTGCCGGAACGGCACGCGGCACTGTGTGTATGACTTACTGCAGAGAAGAGCTGAAGGTAACTCAGATGTCCCTCAGCAACAGATTGGTTAAAAATAAACAATAAAACCATTTGTACAAGGAAACAGGATGAGCCTATTGAAGAGAGTCAAGTGGGTCCATTTGTGCTGACAGGGAAAGACACAATTTGTTGTTAAGCAAAACGTCAAGCTGGAAAACTGGATAACGAATGTGACTCCATTTTTGTTTAAGAAATGGTCAGATAGGGTGATAAGTAAGTAGGAAAAAAGACCCAAAGCGTTGGCATGAAGCCATCGGCGGTGATGACCCAGGACCCGAGCCAGCAGGGAAGGTCTGTAGGCAGTGGTGAGTGAAGTGAAAGCTGCTCAGTCGTGTCCGACTCTGTGACCCCCTGGGCTTCAGAGTCCATGGGATTCTCCAGGCCAGAACACTGGTGTGGGTAGCCTCCCCCTTCTCCAGGGGGATCGTCCCGATCCAGGGACTGAACCAAGGTCTCCTGCACTGCAGGTGGATTCTTCACCAGCTGAGCCGCCAGGGAAGCCCAAGAACGCCGGAGCGGGCGCAGTTCTGAAAGTGCAGAACACTCAGCTCTGCGACTCGTCTGAGGCTCCGTAACCCAGCTCTTCTCTGTCCACAAAACCTACGACAGTGTTTGCGACACCGAGCGGCTGCAACGCGCAGGAGAGGCCCACACCCAGGGCGGGGGTCAGGGCTGAGGGGGCCAAGACTGGGCGTCGGAGCTCCGTTCAGCACCCTGGACTGTGCTTTACCAGAGTCACACGTGCAGGTGAAGCAGGAACGCGCCTGCTGGTGCGTGAGCGTGCCGGCCTTCCCCGGCGTGGGCGCGTGAGCCTGCCGGCCTTCCCCGGCGTGGGCGCGTGAGCGTGCGTGGGCGCGTGAGCCTGCCGGCCTTCCCCGGCGTGGGCGCGTGAGCGTGCGTGGGCGCGTGAGCCTGCCGGCCTTCCCCGGCGTGGGCGCGTGAGCGTGCGTGGGCGCGTGAGCGTGCCGGTCTTTCCCGGCGTGGCCCTTCTTTCCTCCTCATCTATTTCAGTGACACAAAGATGCAACGGAGGGTTTTCTCTCCTTCCCCTTTCCCTCCCTCCCTGGTTCTTTCTTCCTCCCTCCCCTTGTCTTCCTTCTTCTTTTCTTTCTAAGATAGAGAGCGCCTCCTATGCCTGGTGCCCCGGTCAACTCAAAAATGGCAGCAAAGCAGGAAATGGAAATAAAGTCTGTGCTGAAGGACCCTCCCTGACCTGCTCTGGGATCACAAGCGGCCCTCGGGGTGGTGTAGATGCCGCATCTGAGATTAAGCGGAGTGAACCCTGGCCACAGCTGGAGCGGCCGGCAGACCACAGACACCAGCTCTTGCCTGTCCCAGAGCAGAGGCTGCCGCAGCCAGAGCCCTCAGCCTGGGAGATGACCCCTGACCCTCGGCCTGGGGGCTGACACACTGACCATTGGCCTGGGGGCTGACACACTGGGCCTGGGGGCTGACCCCTGACCCTCGGCCTGGGGGCTGACACACTGACCCTCGGTCTGGGGGCTGACACACTGGTCCTGGGGGCTGAGCCCTGACCCTTGGCCTGAGGACTGACCCCTGGCCCTTGGCCGCTGGAAGGGACTGGTCCTCCTGCTTCGCGCTGGGACCTCCCACCCCGAGTCTCTCCTGAGATGTTCCTCCACTGCTCCTGGGAGTGACGCCCCAGCTCCCGCTCGTCCCTCCAGAGTCACCCCTGGCATGTGCTCTCCTGGGCCGTGGGAGGGGAGCCCGTCCTTCGTGAAGGGCTGTGGGTGGCGAGGGGCCCAGCCAGCAGCTGGACCATGATGCAGGCGTGCCTTCGAGAGGCCTTGATCACAGAGCTTTTCTCTCCTCCGCTTCCCAGCGAATCAGCCATCGTTTAGAGCGCTGGCTTAAAGCTGGAGGGAGATGAGGCGGATGCTGCAATCTGGGACTATTTGCCCTATTTTGTTTACATGGACGTTTAAGCAGAAATCAGTGAGAAAGTGAAAGCACTCAGAAAACCCACCCCGAGTCACAGGACGCAGCCCGCGGCAGGTGGCTCGATGCTTCGGAAAAACCAAGCGCCCGAGAGCGTGAGTCACCTGTGAGGGGCAGGGGCTCTTGGGGCGCCGGGTGGCGGTTCCAGGAGAGACAGACCTGGGCATGAGCGCGTTACCCCTGGGCCGGGAACTGGATGTTGCCGCCTGGAACATCATACTACAATCAAACGTGGCGGATTCTATACCCAGCAATTTCAGACCGTGCCTTCCAAATGGATACATTCTATACAAATAAAAGGATCTGATTTTGGGCTTTGAAATCAGCCGCCTGCCTTCTGTTTGCTGCACAACGCCATCTGACTTCTTCAGAAGCTCAGCGCCTCTTTTCCCTCCTGCACCTGCCAAAGCATCAGCATCTCATCTCAGATGCTTCCGTGTGACGCGGCAGGGAGGCGGGGTGCCCGCGGCCCGCGGTGGGAGGGGCACGTCACGCCGGGAAGCCCGGCCGTGCCCAGTCTACCTGGGAGCCGAGGCTGGGGAGGCCTTCGCGAGGAGAGACTGCGGGTGGACCGCTGAAGCTCCTTCCCAGAGAGAGGGGTCTCTTCCAGGAGCCCGGGTTCCTCCTGCTTATACACGTGTTCCCGGGAGGAACCCGCATGTGAAGCCGGTGTCACAGAGAGGCAAGCAGACGACCTGCGTGATCGGACGGCCCTGCGACGACGCGCCAGGCACATCAGCAGCTGTGTGACCTCAGGGGAGCTGCTGGGGGTCTCTGAGCCCCACTCTGCCACCTGTGATGTGGGTTGTTCCCGGCTCAGCCCTCCCCGGGAGGCGGTGAGGACGCCACCGTGAGATTCATGTCGGGTTGAGGCTGAGCGGCTATGACGGGTCTCCTGCCGAGACCAGGATGAGACACTGACCGGGTGAAGGACAGAGCGGCCGCACCTCCTCACCCTGTGGTCCCCGAGACTCCCGGCCGGTGCTCACACAAGGGAGGTCCACAGTGTAGGGGAGGCCCCAGGAGGGAGGAGGCGCCAGCCCAGAACAGGTCCTGCCAGCCCCCAGACGCTCTCTCGCTGGAATCCGTCTTGGCTGAGAGAGTCACTCGCACACCAGGAGGGGCCCCGAGTCAGACTTGGGCACAAGCAAGACGCTGTCCAGAGGCCGCCTGGAAAACTGACCCCGCGGAGGCAACCTGAGCCGCCCGGACCGCACGGTACTCTCGCCAAGCTCACCCACGGTACTCGTCCTCCTCACCCGTTTCGCATCCCCCAAGCCCTGCCTTTATTTCACAGTCGTGCTCTCTGCTGGATTCCTCCTTCAGAGAAGTCAAGGACCGAGGTCCCGCTTCCAGCTGCTCCGCCGCTGGAACCGGACGCCCGGAACCTCCCCCGGCGCGCAGGTGGAGCCGCTGCCGCCGTGACCCCTGCCCGCTCCCGTCACAGGCCTCTCCCCTTAAGAGAGTCTGAGTCTTGGGGGCTTCAGCCCGAGTCCCCATCCTTCTCTCTCTCTGTCTCTCTGACAGTCGGCTTACTAAAGAGTCCAGTCCTCGGCGTCCAGTGCTTGCTGGGTGCTCAGCAAATGCCGGACAAGGGAGTGTCCGAGCACGACTGCCCCTGAAACGCGGTGAGAATGGAGGTTACATTCCTGAAGGGCAAGGCGGTGCAGTTCAGCGGCCAAGGGAGCCTCAGCAGTGGCTGCTTTGATGAAAAGTGATAGCTCTCGGGTTTTCTTGCTGATCTCCGAGGTAAGAACAGCCCTGCTGAGCAAACCGTGGGGAACAGGCCAGAACCATGGAGGCCCGGCGACGCCACAGACCCCCAGCCCCCAGCACGTCTGTGGGAGTAACATGGAAAAAGAACCAGACGTTCCAGTGGTAGTGGAGAAACAGGTTTTTGTTTTTTTTTAAATTAGTATTATCACACATCACTTGCTTCCAAAACAGAATTTTTGGATGCTTGCTCTGCCCCTTTCCAAACATGTTGACAATTTAAAACAGTACTTATGATTCTCTAATAGGAGAATTGTCTCCCAACATCATCCCCCTCTGCCTCCAGAAATATTTCTTTTTTTATGGCTGCACCTTTTGGCTTATTTTTAATTCCAGCAGCGTGCCTTTGAGTTAAGAGAACCTTGCCTGTCTGAGCTTAAGAACAGAGCAAGTCCACAACATCTATTCCGGAATGAAATGTGAGGAGAGCATAACCATTTTCTCTCCTGTTCTGTGATAGTTACATCAAAGTATTTATGCTTGAAAACACGATCCCCCAAGTGTAAATCTCTGCCGCATTTCCAAGCTCGGGATGGGCGTGGAAGCCTCTGGCGTGTGCATTCCCGAGGAAAGGTCTTATCTGACTTTGAAAGTCTTTGCTGGGTCACAGGCCCTGAGCCAGTATGGAGGAGGGGACCAGCTGGACTCACCGCCCGTCCAGGGATCCCTGGCAGTTGCTTGGTAAACTGGCTTCAGAGATGTCTCTTTCTTCCTTTCTCGAGAGTGGTGGCCACCCTGCTCTTTCTAAACTAGAAGCTGCAATGGGGGGCAGTGAAATGGGAAGGGGGCACCCAGCCCTGGTGGCAGGGGGCGTGGCCTGGCCGGAGATTTCACGCCGAGGGCCTGGTGTGGCTCCAAGACGGAGGCGGGCCGGACTCTGTCCTGGGACCTCTACGCTGTGCCCCTGAGCCTCCAGAGGGTGAGGCTCCCCCAGGGCGCTGGTTAGAAACGGGGTCCTTGTCCCCCACCCCAGACCCAGAGAATCAGAGGCTGAGGTGGTGCGGCCAAGGCCTTGTTTTGGTACGTCCACCTGCAAGGCTCTGGCACTCGTGGGTGTGCACACCGCTAGGACACCCTTGCCGGCCTCCTTTCAGTGGGGAAGCCTTGCCTTCTGTTTTATTTAAACAATCACAGTGACCAGAGGGGCTCTGGTTGCCCCGGGGCAGTCTCTGCAGACACTCACACAGGTGAGGCTTGCTCCGGGGGCCCGGTCGGGCCTCCCTGCCTAGTCTCAGCCAGGTCGCCACCCACCTCCCTCTGGGGCACACGCAAGACAAAGGCGGTTCCGGTTTTTCCTGATCTTTCTGCGCTGCCACAGGGGAGGATTCAGACACATCTTTGGCATCAAGATGTCAAGGGCAGCTGAAATCCACGAGAAGCCTCTTACTGCACATATTTGGCTGCTGAAGTGTCACGTGAGGCTAAGTGCTCACAAAAAGCAGATAACAATTAGTCATTCAAGGCCAAATTTGCGGCTAAGACTCCCCCTTCGAGCTGATCTGGAAGTGTCCCTGGGCTTGCCATAGGAGGTGGGTTGCTATGGTGACGCCAGGAGATGAGATAGAATTTGGAAAAAGACTAGAAAAATGTTTCACGAGAAGAAAGGCTTAGAATTTAAAGGCACTTGGTCTGAACACAGGCAGGTGACTTCTTCCCATGGTGTAGCTGTCCTCGTAACACAAATCAAAGTTTCCTAATTTTTTACACAAAGCAGCATCCTCTTTCGCTGCATGGCTCAGGGCCCCGAAAGACCAGGCCCACAGGAACAAAGCGCTTTGTTCTACAGCATCACTCTCTCGAGCCGACTCCCACCACAAGTTCACTGTCTGCAGGTGTATTTGAGAAACCAAGTTACCGGATGGGACTTGCTAAGCGCCGTTGCACACACCCCACGGCTGGGCTGCTCTTGACCTTGCGGACTGCCGCAGACAGCAGGATCGCAGTTTCCAAGGACTGTCACGCGATAAGCACAGAGTTACATTTAATCACGAATTTAACGTAAACGAACGTAATCGGGTAATCAGAACGTGCGGCGGCATGGTATTACAAGATGGAGCAGTGCGCTTAAAATGTTGTGTAAAATTACGTTAAAAATTCGTATTGAACTTTGTAATAAAAAGGCACTGTTCAGCAAAGCAGATGATTTTAAAGTTCAACGTCTTGATCACTTCAACATTTCATTTATGAAATGCTGTGTTTAGCCAATACTTTTAACAATTTGCTAAATATGTTTTGTAAAAATCAAACAATTTCATAGTTAGTGCAGTGCTAAAAAAGCCCTAGGATCCATTCTCTCGGCTGCATATAGCTCAAACAGCTGAAACCATTTTAAGAAGAGGCTTCATTATAAATCATTGAAAATAGGGATTCAGAAGAGAAACGCTGACACAATCCTTTCCTGCAAACGAGGGCTTGAAGCGCCAACCGGATTCTTGACGTGGCCGAGCGACAGGATGCGGCGTGCCGGCTCAGCCCGAGTGACGCCGGCGGCCCTGCCTGCCGAGGCCGTCCGCGCAGCGCGATCAGGGGGCTCTGAGTGAAGTGAGCCAGTGGAGCCACGCCCACGTTGCCGTGTGTCTGTGTCGACGTCCTGATGACGGCGGTGGCTTTCGAGTGCTTCCAGGAGCTCAGGCTGTCCGGGGGCCCGGGGGCGTCTGGGGGCTGGGCCTGCAGCATCCCGCCCCCCGCTGCCAGAGCCCCTAGACCCCCGTCCACTCCCCGCGGGGCCTCCTGAGCGACTTCATCTGGGGAAACACCGATGCAGACGCAGCTTTGGGGGACCGCTGGCGTTTGCGGGAAGCGTCTCCAGATCCCAGCAGGGCTGGGGCCAACACTGGGCTGATGGAAGCGTGGCCGGGGGCCCCTGGAGAGGACGGGGCTGGGCACACCCCTGAAGAGAAGGGGGCTGGTTGGCACAGCTGGGAGGGAGCAGGTCCTGAGGGCCGGGGAGGGGTGGGGGTCCGGGGGCGGAGCAGACCGTGGAAGGTGTGTCCTGAGCCTCTGTGCATCTGTGCTGAATTCAGAGAAGACCCACAGGTCAATATCAACACATGCTGACGGTAGATGAAGTCGCGGGTTTTCTGATAACCGTTAGATGCGTCTCCGCATGACTTGGCTCTTCTCCTTTGGGCTGTGCGGCTGGAGGGCACCTTCCTACCCGCCTCTGGGAGTCAGGGATGGCCACGCGGCTTGTCTGGTCTCTGCAGGTGAGTAGAGGGGACGCGTGCAGTCAATCCTGTGGGTGACCGCACCTCCCAGCCCAGATGTGGCGGTCGTAACCCTGCGCCAAGGACCCCTCAGCCAAGCACTCTGAGCGCCTATGACCTGACCTGGGATCCAGACAGAACACAGCGCCCTCCTGGGTGGGCGCTGAGCCCCAGATCTGTTTGTTATGCCAGCCTGACCAGGCCTCCCTGACTCACGCAGTCTGTGCCTCTGGCTGGGCTGACAGTCCTGACAAGGAGAACTGGGTCTTCTGATTGACGTGTGCCTACTTGTAACACTTGCTATAAACTGCATAAGCTAGATTCTGCAGCTCTTCCAAGTCCTGAACGATGATGCTGTGAAAGTGCTGCACTCAACATGCCAGCAAATTTGGAAAACTCAGCAGTGGCCGCAGGACTGGAAAAGGTCAGTTTTTACTCCAATCCCAAAAAAGGCAATGCCAAAGAATGCTCAAAGGTGAAGGTGAAGGTGAAGGTGAAGTGGCTCAGTCGTGTCCGACTCTTTGTGACCCCGTGGACTGTAACCTACTAGGCTTCTCTGTCCATGGGATTTTCCAGGCAAGAATACTGGAGTGGATTGCCATTTCCTTCTCCAGGGGATCTTCCCGATCCAGGGATCGAACCCAGGTCTCCTGCATTGGAGGCAGACACTTTAACCTCTGAACCACCAGGGAAGTAAACTACCGCACAATTGCACTCATCTCACACGCTAGTAAAGTAATGCTCAAAATTCTCCAAGCCAGGCTTCAGCAATACGTGAACCATAAACTTCTAGATGTTCATGCTGGTTTTAGAAAAGGCAGAGGAACCAGAGATCAAATTGCCAACATCCACTGGATCATTGAAAAAGCAAGAGAGTTCCAGAAAAATATCTATTTCTGCTTTATTGACTGTGCCAAAGCCTTTGACTGTGTGGATCACAATCAACTGTGGAAAATTCTGAGAGAGATGGGAATACCAGACCACCTGACCTGCCTCTTGAGAAACCTGTATGCAGGTCAGGAAGCAACACTTAGAACTGGACATGGAACAACAGACTGGTTCCAGATAGGAAAAGGAGTACATTAGGGCTGTATATTGTCACCCTGCTTATTTAACTTCTATGCAGAGTACATCATGAGAAACGCTGGGCTGGAAGAAGCACAAGCTGGAATCAAGATTGCCGGGAGAAATATCAATAACCTCAGATATGCAGATGACACCACCCTTATGGCAGAAAGTGAAGAGGAGCTAAAAAGCCTCTTGATGAATGTGAAAGAGGAGAGCAGAAAAGTTGGCTTAAAGCTCAACATTCAGAAAATGAAGATCATGGCATCTGGTCCCATCACTTCATGGGAAATAGATGGGGAAACAGTGGAAACAGTGTCAGACTTTATTTTTTGGGGCTCCAAAATCACTGCAGATGGTGACTGCAGCCATGAAATTAAAAGATGCTTACTCCTTGGAAGGAAAGTTATGACCAACCTAGATAGTATATTCAAAAGCAGAGACAGTACTTTGCTGACTAAGTTCCGTTTAGTCAAGGCTATGGTTTTTCCTGGAGTCATGTATGGATGTGAGAGTTGGACTGTGAAGAAGGCTGAGTGCCGAAGAATTGATGCTTTTGAACTGTGGTGTTGGAGAAGACTCTTGAGAGTCCCTTGGACTGCAAGGAGATCCAACCAGTCCATCCTAAAGGAGATCAGCCCTGGGATTTCTTTGGAAGGAATGATGCTAAAGCTGAAACTCCAGTACTTTGGCCACCTCATGCGAAGAGTTGACTCATTGGAAAAGCCTCTGATGCTGGGAGGGGTTGAGGGCAGGAGGAGAAGGGGACAACCGAGGATGAGATGGCTGGATGGCATCACGGACTTGATGGACGTGAGTCTGAGTGAATTCCAGGAGATGGTGATGGACAGGGAGGCCTGGTGTGCTGTGATTCATGGGGTCACAAAGAGTCGGACAGACTGAGCGACTGAGCTGCACTGAACAGACAGCACATGCCTGCCTGGGGCAGCTCTTTAAATGAACGGAGCGTGCATTCTAAGTCACTCAGTCACGTCCTACTCTTCACGGCCCCGTGGACTGTAGCCCACCAGGCTCCTCTGTCCATGGGATTCTCCAGGCAAGAATACTAGAGTAGGTTGCCATGCCCCGCTCCAAGGGATCTTCCTAAATGAATGGTAGACAAATTTAAAAGTCATCTTAAAAATGGACGGGTGGTGAGGACTTCCTTGGTGGTCCATTCGTTAAGACCTCACCTTCCGATGCAGGGGGTGTGGGTTTGATTCCTGGTCAAGGAGGTAAGATCCCACGTGACTCTTGGCCAAAAAAAAAAAAGAAAAGAAAAGAAACAATATTGTAACAAATTCAATAAAGATTTTTAAAATCGTCCACATTAAAAAAAATGGGGGAGTGGGCACAAAGGTTTTCGAAAGCATCCTTATAAAAGGGATGCCCAGAATCTGGTTCTGAGGCACGGCCCTTCTGCCTGGATGGACCCCCGGGTCCTGGGGCCCGCCCCGTGTGCGTGGATGGCCACGTCTGCATGACTCACGTCCTGTGAAAAGCAGAGAAGAGCTGCCAAGTGGGCTCAGTGTCCACTCGGGCCAGGCGGGCTGTGCGCCAGCACAGCACGTGGGTTCCAGCGTCGGGCGCCTCACGAGCCCGTCAGCGTTAGGAGGGAGCTTCAGGCTCTTAGACTGCCAGGCCTCACTGTCTGGTCGGCCTTCACGCTGGATCCGCGCAGATACCCACGTGCAGCCGGCAGGACCTGTGAGGGTCCTGGTGTGTGGAACGTTGGCCCCGCCGGGGGCCAGAGGCAGGGGTGTCTGTGGCAGGACCCGTGTGGCTGCCCTCCTGCATTTGGAGTGATCCCTGAAGGCTCAGGTGGCAAAGAATCTGCCAGCAATGTGGGAGACCAGGGCTCAATCCTGGGTCGGGAAGATCCCCTGGAGGAGGAAATGGCAACCCTGTCCTGTATTCTTGCCTGGAGAATCCCATGGACAGAGGAGCCTGGCGGGCTGCAGTCCATGGGGCCGCACAGAGTTGGACCCGACTGAGCGACAGAGGATGCATCCCGTGTTTACTGCTGACATCAGTCTTCACTGCACTTAACCTGCCAAGGGTTAAGCCCAGGACCCGAGCCTCCCCAAAGCAGAGCCCATTCCTAACACCCAGGCTGGTGAGGGGTCAGGACCCCATTATGACATCAGGCCACTCTGTCCCCTGGAAGAAGTGGAGACTGGCTGTTACCAGGAGAAGCCCTGAGGGGTGAAGAGGGGTGGCCTGCACCCACCTTGGGGGACGAGCCCCACGGGGATGGAATGGGGTGCTGGTCCCTGGAGGGGGCCTCTGGGTCCCTAGCCCCTCACCCACCTGGCCCTGCTTGGCTGAGGAGCTCCAACAGCGGCGGGCTTTGTCCCTGGTGTCTGCCCTCAGCTGCGGGTGGTGCCCTCAGCCCAGGTCTGGTTTCGGCAGGTGCCAGCCCCACGGGGGCAGAGACAGGGGTGCATTCATTCCAGCACGGCCGCCCCAGCGCTGCTCATCAAAGTGCAGCGGGGCCTCCCCGTCTACTCGGGCACAGTCCTGCCAGGCACAATGACTTATTCATGTCTCTGCAAAGAAGAGTATCATGTGGGTTCATTGTGTGATGGATTTCAGCTCCTCTGAATGGCTGTGCTGGGGCAGGGACCTGTCAGAGGCTGGGGCCCTGGGAATGGACACCCAACACCAAGGCTTCCTGGGAACCCCATGCCCAGGGGCGCCCACCTGGGTCCCTGGGAGGTGGCCAGGGCTGCCGAGTCTCGGGCCTGGCTCTGCGTACTGGGGGCAGGGAGACCTGGTTTCTCGCCCACCGCTGTCGTCCGGGCTGGTGCCCCGAGGAGGGAAAGGCGCCCTCCACACGGATGACTTGAGGCCCGGGGAGGAAAGGCCTGGATCGTACCTGGGGGTCACGGCCCCGCCCTGCAGGGAAGGACCTGGCCGCCCGCCGCAGGAGCCGCCTCCTCTGTCTGCGTGCTCGGTGGTCCCGGGTGGCCCCAGGGCAGCCCTACAGAGTCAGGTGCGGGTCCCGGCAGGACAGAGCTACTCCTGCTTGCTTTATTCCCGCGTGGAGCGACCACGATCAGGCTGCGCTCTCCTTCCTGCCTGTGCTCCGAGAGCGTGGCTGCTGAGGGCGTGGAGAGCGGGCGAACACATGGCCCTGCAGAGAAGGGGGGGCCCTGGAAACTGGCCGTGAGCCCCTGCTAACCCACAGGTCCTGCACTGACCAGGAGGCCTGCCTGGGAGAGTCAGGGGAGCAGAGCAGGGCCGCCAAACCCGGGCTTCTGGCCACGTCCTCAGGGTGAGTGCTGGGACGTGGCTCCTGAAAATGGGCTGAGAATCACGCTTTCAATGGTCCCCAGGCCAGCTTAAGGCCCTTGGGGAGCTGGGCTTCCAGAACCTCTTTTCCATGGTGAGCACCCCAGTGCCTGTATCCTTCCCCATTCCTAATGCCCAGCTTCCTGCTGCCGTTAAAAACAAATAGAAAAGAGAAGAAACAGAAGCAGGGAGCAGGAGGAGAAAAAGGCGCATTTTTTTTTTTTTTCAATCATAAAAGAGTAACAAGGACTTCGAGAATTAGGAGAAAAAGAAAAAGCGCCCGGAACGAAGCAAACACTCGCAGCTAGCGAGAAACATCTCATGAGGTCAGAAGGTGGGACAGGTGAATTTAAACATCGCGGTGACAGGCCAGAGCCAGTTAGTGAAGAGTTAAGAACAAAGCAGCCAAAACAAGCGCTGGGGCACAGAGGTCAGAGAGGAGCCGTGAGCCCACAGGCGGCTGAGCAGCCGGGGTGGCACGAGGCTCGTGTGCACATGGTACGGAAGAAGACGTTTTTAAAGGGAGAGAGAGCAGTTAATTCAAAGATGAGAAAAGAGAAAGACCACGATCTTCACAGGCTGGCGGTCTTCACAGACCTGAGGGTCCGGCAGCCCTGGGGGGCATGCTCCCTCCAGATGCAGAGAAACCTTGGGGGCAGGGGCCAGGCAGGCGGAGGGGCCCAGGACGCCTGCCCCTGGGACTCCTGGGCCCTTATTTCCGAGAAGACGCACTCTCACTGGTCTCGGTCAGGCTGTATGTATCACCGATTCAAAGCAGTCCTGGTTGGGGGGCGTCCAGGAGCAGACTCTGGGCCACCCCGGGGGACGCACATACCAGGCAAACGTTCTCACGGCAACTTCTCCCTGATCAGACGGAGCAGGTACAGGCGGCAGGTTTTCTAGTTTTGCTAAGTGTGTTTGCTCTGACTTCCCACCCTTGCAGATTCCATACTCCAGCCTTTGTGGCCCCAGTGGCTGAAGGACTGGTAAATTGTAGCAGGCAGGTGCTCACTTTTCGCGCAAATCAAGCTAACAAGTGCATCCGGAAGCCCAACAGGTAACACTCTGCAAAGTCCACAAAAGCTGAGACCTCAGGGTCACGCTGCACGGCCGGGGGGACGTGTGCACAGGCCGTGTCCGGTTACAGGGCCGGGCTCCGAGCGTCGGGAGCATCGTTACTGTTGCAGCAACAACTGTCAGAGCAGGACGGAGCCTCTTCAGAAGGACCCCAGCAGAGGGAGGAAAATGCCCTAAAACCTTTACAGAGAAGAGGAGCATTTTATGCTCAAATTACTGCTGTTGGCAGCAAGAGCCTTCGTATAAATTACAGCTCAACTTCCCAGGAGGCGCTCCCACCATGGCGCTGAGGGCTTTGTGTGATCACCGCACCGAGATGAGCAGGTCACCAAGCGGAGACCGGGCATGAAGAGCAAACTTGGCTGGGAGCCTGCTCCAGACCCCTCCCTCGGGGAACGTGGGGAAGGGGAGAGGAGAGGAGGGAGAGGGGAGAAGAAGGAAGGGAGGGGAGGAGGCGGAGGAGAGAGGGGAGGGGGAAGGGGGAGGGGTAAAGGGAGGGGGAAGGGGGAGGGGTAAAGGGAGGAGGGAGGGGAGGAGGGAGGGGAGGAGGGAGGGGAGGAGGGAGGGGAGGAGGGAGGGGAGAACTGGGGGAGAAGGGGAGAAGGGTAGGGGGAAGGGGAGGAGGGAGGGGAGAAGAGGGAGGGGAGAAGGGGAGGCGGGAAGGGGAGGGGGAGGGGCGGGAGAGGGGAGGATGGAGGGGGGAAATGGGAGGGGAGAAGGGGAGGCTGGAAGGGGAGGAGGGAGGGGAGGGGGAGGAGAGGGGGAGGGGAGGAGGGAGGGGAGAAGAGGGAAGGGAGGGGAGAGGGGGGAGGGTAGGAGGGGGAGGGGAGGGCAGGGGGAGGACGGAGGGGGGAAATGGGAGGGGAGAAGGGGAGGCTGGAAGGGGAGGAGAGAGGGGAGGGGGAGGAGAGAGGGAGGGGAGGAGGGAGGGGAGAAGAGGGAAGGGAGGGGAGAGGAGGGAGGGTAGGAGGGGGAGGGGAGGAGGGGGAGGGGAGGACAGGGGGAGGACGGGGAGGGGGAGGGGGAAGAGGGGAAGGCTAGCAAGTGAAGAGGAGTCAGGTGGGGAAGGCCTGCCCCACGTTCTAGGTGGAGGGTGGTCAGGGTCGTCCCTGACGAGCCCTGAGGACAGACAGCCGTCCCAGCCCGTCTCAGTGCAGGCGGGAGGGCCCTCCCTCACGTCCACCTCTGGCCGTAACGAGGGCCGGCCCTTCGCGCAGGGAGGCAGCTGTCAGAGGACCGCGTGGAGCTGGGTCTGTGGCCCTGAGACCCGGCGGCACGACCTCACCTTCAGACTTCCTGGAAAGGACCCTGTGCGTGGGGCTGAGAATCCACACAGGAGATGCTCTTGGTCCCGGCCAACCTGGGCTAGGAAGTGGAAGGGGCTTGTCTAACCAGACTTGGCTTCTTCCGGAACCGGCATCTGACGTGGGGCTGTTGCTCCCTCCGCCTCGCTGCCCCGGGGAGCAGGTGGCCTCTGACTCGGGCGGCAGGTTGCCCCGACGTTCCCTGAGCACGGCTCTTGGAGCAGTTTCCGATGACACTGTTGCGTCGGGTCTTCCTCAGAGCTCAGAAGACCGTCAAGTCAAGAACCCCAGCCTGCCAGGACACCTTGCTGGGCCCTGCGGCCCCTCAGCTGCTCAGGACAGAGAGAGGACCAGCAAGGTCCTCTGCCTTCGGGGAGGGTCTGGTCTGGAGACACGTCCAGAATTGGAGGGGCTTGAACCTCAGAATTTCTGCTGAGAGGTGAGGTGGTGAGGCAGGCACCACCGTCCCCCTTCCTGACAACTTCTTCCCAAAGCTGTGAGGCAGAGAGGGCGTCTTACACCTCCAGCTCCGTGTGTATGCAGCTGTCCTCGAGGCTGTAACTGGGATCAGTTGAAGGAGCACTCACTGGCCACCAGCTGTATGCACCGTGCTAGATCTCAGAGCTAAGCAGGAGGCTGCCTGTCCTAAAGGCTTATGTCCTGGCAGGGGAGGCAGACCCAGGGCCCTAATGCCGGCACCGCGTGGACGGGGCTCCACAGAGGGTGAGCAGCCAGAGCTGTGGGAAAAGCCCGCAGCGGTGCACCGCCTGGCGGGGTGGGGTGGGGTGGAGGGAAGGAGGCAACATGGGAGGTAGGGAGGAGTTGAGGATGCTGTGGGTCAGCTGGGCGACGGATGTTTTCCCGCTGATTGAGCAAGAGGGGCCAGGTTTGGGGACGCTTAAGATTTAGATCAATGCTTCCCATCCCAGGTTGGAATGCGGACCCTAAAGCATCTCCATTTTCCTGCATAAATTCGGGAAGAGTCTGAGAGACGGGCCTGGCACTCATCCAACACACCCCAGTTTCTCCCTGGGCCTCTGGCAGGCTTTGTCTCGAGCTTCTCTGGGGGCTCAGATAGTAAAGAGTCTGCCTTCAACACAAGAGACCCTAGTTCGATCCCTGGGTGGGGAAGATCCCCTGGAGGAGGAAATGGCAACCCACTCCAATATTCTTGCCTGAAAAATCCTGTGGACAGAGGAGCCTGATGGGCTATAGTCTAAAGGGTCACAAAAACTCTACACGATGAGCAACTAAAACATTCATATGCTCCCTGGGGGCCGGGCCAGGGGCCAGAGCTCCAGCCAGGGGACCCCGGACGCTGTGCAGAGAGCAGGTTCCCGCCTCACCCCTGAGATACCACCCAGCCTGGACTGTGTAGGAGGGCAAAGCCAAGCTGCTGTTACCTTAAAGCCACCACAACGCTGGGGTTGCTAACACAGCTCTTAGGTTATGTAACTGCTTCAGCCAGGAGTGGGAAAGACTGGGAGGAGGGTGGGGGAGCAGGGAGACCCCAAACCGCAGCTCTGCCCCTCTCCTGCATGTCCAGCGTCCGTGCCGGGCACCTGCCGTGGACCTGCGAGCACACGGCAGGGGGCCGACGTGCACTGCCCACCCGGCTGCAGTAAGGACTCACTCTCTGAACTCTCGGAGGTGGGGGCGGAGGCAGCCTGTCTGTGGGCTGAGGACGGGGCACCAAGGGCTGCAGCCCTGTCCCCGAGATGGGGTCAGACTGCAGTGGAACCGCTGCCCATGAGCGCGGCCCGGCACACGCCCAGGGCACAGCGATGCTGACCTCTAGCACAGCCTGCTCCGGGGTGTCCGCTTCCCCCTGCAGCTCCTTCCAGCTCCCCGCCCGGCTCCCCATCAGCACAGAGGACATTTAACAGCAGGGTGTTCAAAGTGCTCTCGCAGGCAAACCCGTGCTGCAAGGCTGTGACTGGGGTTGGCAGGAGAAGCGCTAAAAATACTCCTGGAGGAGCGGAGTGGAGCCGAGCACGGAGCTCCCACCGCGCTGGGAGCGGGGTGGCCAATTACGGGGGCGGCGGTGGAGGGGGGGCTCGGCAGGGCTGCCTGAGGGGAGGGCGGGCTCCGCGTTCCCCGCAGGAGGAGGACCCCGGGGTCGTGGCCTGGAGCGCGCTGCCCTGCGAGTGCGGACATCATTTCCAAACGTGGCAGAGGACCCGGCCTCAGCAACAGCAGGGCCGCCCTTCAGCAGACACACACGGAGCCGGGCTTCAGAGCCTGTGCTCCCCTGAGGGGCGGGGGAGATCTGCTCCTTCGTAAGCAGCAGCCACGGGTGGGTTCTTCTCCGGACAAATCACACCGGTTCAGATCGGCTGCTCCCTCCCCACTCTCACCCAGGGCTCGGGACAGCAGGGCTGAAACCACGCCGGCGGCTGGCTGGCTCCGGCTCCAGGCCCTGCCTCAGTCTTCCTCCGCGCAGGCCGGGGTCGCCTGTCTCCTGCGCCCAGGGTCCCACCCCCGCTCAGGCGCCATCTGTCCTGCTGTCTCCCAGCCTGGAAACTCGCGAAGGCGTCCAGCCTGCCCCGAGCTATTCCCATCGCGTCTGTGGCTTCTCCCCGGTCCTGTTTACCTGGGTTTTGTGACTCAAGTAGCACGAACTTCCGTTTTCTAAGAACGGCTGTGAAACTAACACATCCCTTCCTGAGTTTGGGGATCGGCGTGTGGTGAATGAATCATAAAGTCAGATGTGTGTGCGCGCGAGCACGCGAGTTTGTGCGCATGTGCATGTGTGCGTGTGCGAGTGCGTGCCTGTGTGTGCGCGTGCGTGTGTGCGTGCGTGTGTGTGCGTGCCTGTGTGCGCGTGTGCGTGTGTGTACGTGCGTGTGTGCGCGCGTGTGTGCGTGTGCGTGTGCGTGTGTGCGTGTGCATGTGCGTGTGTGCGTGCGTGCGCGCCCGTGTGTGCGTGTGCCTGTGCGTGTGTGCGTGCGCGTGTGTGCGCGCGTGTGTGCGTGTGTGCGTGCCTGTGTGTGCGTACGTGTGTGTGTGCGTGTGTGCGTGTGCACGCGCGCTCAGTCGTGTCCAGCTCTTTGGGACCCCATGGACTATAGCCTGCCAGGTTCCTCTCTCCGTGGGATTATCCGGGCAGGAATACTGGAGTGGGTTGCCATCTTCTCCAGGAGCTCTTCCCAACTCAGGGATCGAATCTACATCTCCTGCGCTGGCAGGTGGATTCTTTACCATCGTGCCACCGGGAAACAGCATAAAGTCCGATAGGGCTAACAGACAACACACAGGTAGGCGATACCGTTACCGAGACCATGTCAGATGTGAGGGTTACCCACTGAAAAACACCCCGTGTGCTCATTGTAAACAGTGTCTCACCAAGAGAAAAAGGACGTGATTTGAAAAGAGTGTGAATAGCTGGTGCCTATGACTTGGGAGGGCTCCACTGGGGCCCCGGGCTCTGCCTCAAAATTGCTCTGTTCACCCTCTCTCAGCGCAGGTCCTGGGGAAATCTGAAGAGGACCAAGATAGGCATGACTGATGACAAAGTCAAGACCCAAATCCTCAAGACAGGAGGGAGCCCTGGCCTGGATCCTGGAGGGCTGAGCGCTTTGCAAGAGAAGATATACGGTCCTCCTCGCTGCTTGGCACTCAGGGATGGTGCGGTGGTGGCTGGACCCCGGTGGACGTGGATTCACAGACAAGGACGCATAGACACAGATGCTGGGTGGATTCACAGACAAGGACGTGTAGGCACGGATGCTGGGTGGATTCACAGACAAAGACGAGTAGACACGGATGCTGGGTGGATTCACAGACAAGGACGTGTAGGCACGGATGCTGGGTGGATTCACAGACAAAGACGCGTAGACACGGATGCTGGGTGGATTCACAGACAAACACGCATAGACATGGATGACCAGTGGATTCACATATAAAGCCATGTAGACACGGATGCTGGGTGTGTTCACAGACAAGGACGTGTAGGCACAGAGGCTGGGTGGATTCACAGACAAACACGCATAGACATGGATGCACCGATGGATTCACATGTAAAGAGACGTAGACACGGATGCTGGGTGTGTTCACAGACAAGGATGCGTAGATACGGATGCTGGGTGGATTCACAGACAAGGACGCGTAGGCACGGATGCTGGGTGGATTCACATAAAAAGACATGTAGACACGGATGCTGGGTGGGTTCACAGACAAGGACGCGTAGATACGGATGCTGGGTGGATTCATAGACAAGGACGCGTAGGCATGGATGCTGGGTGGATTCACAGACAAAAGTGTGTAGGCACGGATGCCTGGGTGGGTTCACAGACAAGGACGCGTAGACACAGATGCTGGGTGGATTCACATATAAAGACACGTAGACATGGATGCTGGGTGGATTCACAGACAAACACGCATAGGCACGGATGCATGTATGTGGATGTACTTTGTGGGTGCCCGGACCACAGACACAGGCCCACTGTGCATCAGGGCTCTCCCCACCCCACCAAGAGCCAGTTGTAAGGCATTTACCAAGTACGCCTCAACTGAAAGCCTTCTGTATCCTTAATTCAAGTGAGCTGTTTTACCGCCTCTGGCTCTCACTTGAAACTCTTAGAGGATGGCCGGTCCCACAGCTGCCCCCAGGCTCTGACCCGTGTCCTGTGCCTCGCCTTGTCCCTGCAGGTCTGCTGAAGTCACCGCACGTCGGGCAGCTCTGGAGCAAGGCCGCCCTCCCGGTGGGGGAAGGGTGACCCCACTTCTCCCCCTGCCCCCAAGTCACCCCGACACTCTGAACCCCGTGCCGCGCCTTGTTCCTCCCGAAGGACGTCCCGCGGCTGCTCCGGAGTGTCCCGTCACCCATCAGCTTTACGGCCTTGGCAGTCTTGTCACCTTTACGTGCCTCATCAGAATAGCGGCTTATAAACGTGGATAACAATACTAACTTGAAATTATGGTTGAGAGAGGGAAACTACACACGAACAGGAAGATTATTCGTGTTTAGTGGCTACCTGTGGTTTTTAGAGCTGATAATCGATCTCCTATAAAAATACATCAGAATGTCATGGGAAACTCAAAGGTGAGAGATAGAGGAAATAAAATACAGTTCTAGATTATGAGAAGTGAAGCTGATCTGGAAAGCCATTAGCTGTTTAGACCTTGACAAAATGGGGTGGCGTCTGTCTTAGTTCCTGAGGAAATGATTTACAGATACACGTAGAGACAGTTTATCTGGTGGACCCAGCCAGGGGGTTTGCTAGCACCTGCAGTTCGGGTATTGCAAGGTTTGGACTGGCCTTGACTCTCCAGGGCTGTGCTGACTGTCGTGACGGTGGTGATGACCCCAGCTGACCTTATTAAGCATCTTCTATGTAAGCCATGGACCACAGGCACTCTGATTCCTCCTTTCTGCGCATTTTCTCATTTAATAGTCATAACTTACTCTAATTGCTGTGTAATAAGCAGTTTGCCTGGTTGTGTCCCAGGTGCCCGGAGATAACATTTAAGCTGCTGCAAACTGATACTTTTGAACTGTGGTGTTGGAGGAGACTCTTGAGAGTCCCTTGGACTGCAAGGAAATCCAGCCAGTCCATCCTAAAGGAGATCAGTCCTGGGTGTTCATTGGAAGGACTGATGCTGAAGCTGAAACTCCAATACTTTGGCCACCTCATGCAAAGAACTAACTCATTTGAAAAGACCCTGATGCTGGGAAAGATTGAGGGCAGGAGGAGAAGGGGACGACAGAGGATGAGATGGTTGGATGGCATCACCGACGTGATGGACATGAGTTTGGGTGAACTCCGGGAGTCGGTGATGGACAGGGAGGCCTGGCGTGCTGCAGTTCATGAGGTTTCAAAGAGTCAGACACGACTGAGCGACTGAACTGACTGAATTTCCCTGGAGACACAAGTGTCTCTGTTCCTCACAGTGGCCCCTGGAGAGCTTGCGCTGAGGAGGTGCTCAGAGAGGGGCGGCCATGCCAGCAAGGCTGACCGTGTGAGGTCAGCCTGCCCTCTGACCTGCACGAGAGGCGTGAGACTGAGATGGCATTCAGTCTATGTAGAGACCAGTCCACACGTCACGAGGGTGGGTGGTGCCCCCGGCTCTGCGGGAGAGGGCCCTGGGGCCACCCAGACCTCCCTGGTGCCTCTGCCTTTGGTGGATCCTGATTCGTGCCCCGGAAAACAGAGCTGTAACGGTAGACAGAGCACTTTTCTGGTTCTGAGTCAGTCCGTGAATCGCTGCTCCCAAGGAGGCCACGGGCGCCCTGGGATTCACAGCCCGTGGTCCGAAGCGGGGCAGACCGAGGCTCAAGCCTGGGGTGTGGGCGGCACCTTGGTGGCACCTCTGCCTTAAAGCTGCACGGCTGGCCGCTGTCTCCGGGCCAGGACACACTGCTGCCCACCCAGTGGGGCCCCCAGGCTGATGAGAAAGCTGCGATCCGGAGAGACCAGGCAGCAAGCACCAGACCCGCTTTGAGCTGGTGACACAGCTGACCTGTGTCCACACTGCAGGGACCTGAGTCTCCGGGGAAACAGCGTTTCCTCTGCACCACGCCTGGCCGTGCAGACCAGGAACACGATGAAAATGGAGGGCTGCCCGCGGACAGCCTCCCAGCCGTGGGAGCAGATGTGCTTGCTGGGGATCACGGGTCTCCTCAGCGTATGGCGCAGGGGTCACGGGCCACAGTGGATGCCGCCTCCCACCTCGGCCCCAGTGATAAAGACAGGGGTCTCGGGGTCATGGGAATGTCAAGAAAAGGAAGCACGTGTCTGGCGGGCAGAGGTGGCCTGTCTGCCATGAGGAGGTTCTGCTTTCCCCTTTTCTGCGCCCACCAGTGTGTCCTGGGCTCCCTGCGGCCGCGTGTGGCGTCCTCGTGTGTGGCGGCCGCGTGTGGGCCGAGTGCCGGCCTTTACTTATTTTCACTCATGCCCTGTGGGTTTCGGCAGATGCACACGCCGAGCTTTATCTCACAGCGTGCCCCCGGATGCGACTAGTGTGTTTTAACCCGGGGACTGCGCAGAAACACCGCCTCGGCGGGATCTGCCGGCTCTTGAACCATCTATTAGGCCCTGAGAACCTGATATTAAGCTGCTCTTTGAGTCTCATCCAGGCGTAATGCATGGCAAGGCTGAAAGGCTCGCGCGGGGCAAGGCTGTACAGGGTGTAATCACAGCCATTCCCAAGCATCGGGCAGCCAGGCCTGCAGTCCACGCTGCCGGCTGCAGGCAGCTCGCTGGAAGGACCGAGGGGACCCCAGCCTGGCCTTCAGAGCTCAGCCACGGCAGAGGGACCTGTGGCCAGCCGTTCCCGTGGGGGACCGGGCGCTGGCCCCCAGGAGGGGCCCCCGGTCAGGGTTGGTTGGAAAAGTCAGTGTATTTTGGGGACACTGTTGCCGCTTGCAGCCCCTCCCAGGCGGTGCCTGCAAGAAGGGGCCCTTGACCCCCACCTCCCTTGAGATCTGGGCTCCCGGGTCCCAGCCCCCAGGGCCTCCAGTCACTGCCTGGTCCTTCCCTTGGGACTGCAGCCCCAGCCTGCTCTCTGGAAACTGTGGGAAGGCCTGGGAAGTTTCGGTCGTGGAGGGCGAGATGCTCCCCCAGATAGTAGAGATGGACCAGGCAGAGGGCGGATGCTCCCCAGATAGCAGGGATGGACCGGGCAGAGGGCGGATGCTCCCCCGGATAGCAGGGATGGACCGGGCAGAGGGCGGATGCTCCCCAGATAGCAGGGATGGACTGGGCAGAGGGCGGATGCTCCCCAGATAGCAGGGATGGACCGGGCAGAGGGCGGATGCTTCCCAGATAGCAGAGATGGACTGGGCAGAGGGCGGATGCTCCCCAGATAGCAGGGATGGACCGGGCAGAGGGCGGATGCTCCCCCAGATAGCAGGGATGGACCGGGCAGAGAGTGGATGCTCCCCCGGATAGCAGGGATGGACCGGGCAGAGGGCGGATGCTCCCCAGATAGCAGGGATGGACCGGGCAGAGGGCGGATGCTCCCCAGATAGCAGGGATGGACCGGGCAGAGGGCGGCTTTGCTTCTGCTGTCTTCATGGGAAAACCCAGGCCGAGGGCCCCTGAGTCTGTGATGGGACTTGGCCTGGGGTGGGCACCTGCGGGCTGGACTTGACCGCCCCCCGGAGGCACAGGGCACAGCCCTGCCAGGGCGACGTGACCCTTTCCGAGCGGCGCTGCATCCGGCAGTGACTCGTCAGCTCCTGCTCGGAGGAGGGCGTCTCTCTAGATGACTGTCGGCCGGACCCCTTCCCACGTGCCTTCAGAAAGCTGAAGATTTCTGAGGGCCAGGCTGATGGGGGGGTCGGAAAAGGTGTGTTTTTAAATAACATATCCAAGAGGGGTGGAATTAAAAAGCAAGCCCTAATGGTAGCTCTGGATTTAACCAATTAAGAAGGATAGCCCCGTAATAGGGATGGTGGCATTCGGGCAGATCACTCAGCGTGACAGGTGCAGACCTCCCAGTGACTGGCGGGACGGCGGGTGCAGGGCCGGCGGGCCTGCGTCACCAGGGTGGGATGGTCACAGGTTTTATTATGCTTGCGGTGTTTGCTCACGTAGCAATCGCCCTTGACCCCAAACTGAATCTCACCTATGCCATCTTCTCTGCTCGGTCATCCTTTTCCATGCAGAATGGGATGCGAGCGTTTGAACGTTCCCGCCTGCCTCTGTCAGTGGCCGTCCAAGCCGACGCCTGCACCTGGATGCTAACCTCCTGTGTGCAGCGGGGCTTCCGGAGGAGCAGCTGAAGCCCGCCGGTCGGGGTGGCTCAGGCCTGCATCCTAAGGTTCCCCCAGAGTTTTCAGTGACCCTCATGAGCAGCCGTGGGTCCAGAGTTCTCGAATGATCCAGCAGATGGGGTGCAGGGTCCTGGTCAGACACAGAACAGCCACCTGCTGCCAGCCCTGGGTCTCGTGATTAGCGGGGGTTTGTCCAGAGCTTGCCACACAGAAGCCAGCTCTCTCCTGTCAGAAACTGTCCAGCTGTCAGTTTTAAATCCGGCAAGCGTATCTACGGGAATGGCCTTTTTGTACACCTGTTTGACTTTTGTGATGCACTTTTTATGTCATTTGAAATGTGGGCTTGTGGTGGTGAGTGGTTTAGTCAATGGTGTTTGACTCTCTTGTGACTGCATGAGCTATAGCCCGCCAGGCTCCCCTGTCCGTGGGGTTCTCCAGGCAACAGTACTGGAGTGGGCTGCCATTTCCTCCAGGGGAGTTTCCCAACCCAGGGATTGAATGCGTGTCTCCTGGTTACAGGCTGCCTCTTTAGCATCTGAGCCACCAGGGAAGCCCCAGCGTGTGGGCTTAAGGGAGACGCATCTTGACACTTCAGAATTAGTTTCCGCCTCCAAGGCCCTGGCGTGCCCAGACTCCCATACCCACCTGGTCCTCCTGCTGAGGTTCCCAGAGGCTCCGAGAAGTGAGGGCTTTGCCCCGAGGCGCCCCGCTGGCAGATTCCAGCGCCGCCAACTCACCCCACGCCTCCCCGGGCGGAGCTGGCCCTGGAGCCGGGACTGAGTCCCACGGTGCGCAGCTCTCAGGTTGATCAGCTCTTGTTCTGCCAGGATGTGTGTTGCTACCAGACACGGACCGCTCCCCCTTCTCGTGGGGTCTCGCGGCTCTCCCCCCGAGCAGCCCCGGCCCCAGGCCACCTCTACCTCCATCCCCCTGCCTCCACGCTGCCCTGGGCGGCCAGCCAGCCCCCCCGTGGCTCTGTCCTTCCTTCAGTCTGTGCTCACATCCACGCTCCCCTCCGCCTCACAAAGCGCTCCTCCGCACCCCGCCGGGCCTGGCTGCTCCCTCGCGGGCTCCTGGGAGGGCCGCCTGCCCTGGGGATGCCCCGCGTGGACCCTGCAGAGCTGATGGTCACTGGTCCCAAGAGCTGGTTCCGACCCAACCAGACCCCGGAGCTTCGCCGCTCCCCTCCTCTAACCTCTTACCCCCGACAGTCCCTGCGTGCTGGCCCCCGAGTTCCCCTTGCAGGCAGCTTCTCGGCCTCCTTGCTCCTGCTGTAGACGGGGGTCCCTGTCTCTCCTACTGGTGCCTCCCAGGGCCCCGTCTGGCCCTGACCACAGGCTTTGTTACGCGTGTCCCAGGTGAGGCCGTGTGCAGGCACCCTGGTGTGCACATGGGCGGCTCAGACAGCGGCCTGCTTTCCACCTGCGGGGGGAGGGGGCGGGGCCGAGGGGCGGCACCACTGCCAGGAGGGCACAGTCACCGCTGCTGCTTCCCATCGAGGAACCAGGCCCAGCGCGGGCAGGGCCCTGCCCAGGGAGCTAGGGCACGCCCCTCGGACCCCAGGACCCGCTCCAGACGTCAGCGCCCGGGACGCAGGGCACGGCTGTCGCCACACACTAGTCTCAGTGTCCAGGCGGGCTCTGGGCCTGGGCACCAGACTCTCACCGACTCAGCCCACCTGGTCTCGCGGCCCCAGAGGGGGCCTGCTCCCGCCAACTTCACTGTTCACCCGTCACGCTCCCCTTGGCCTCCTGCAGATTCCAGAGGCTGAGAGGCGTGGGTTTCTAGGAGAAGCAGAAATGCAAGCTGGGAGAGCCCTGCCCTGCAAGAAGGGGTTCTAAACAAGCTCTTTCCACAGGCAGCTCAGCTCACAGGAGCCTGACCCCTCGCCTATGCACCTAAGATAACGCCCCTCGTTAGCACATTCAAAGCAGCAGCTCCAAACCACCCAGGACCAGCTGAAGGCCAGGCTGGTGGTGGGGCCTGAGGTGGCCTTCTTGCCTGGTGGCTCCCAGGAGATGATGACCAGCTTTCTCCCCAAGGCGAGGGCTGCCCTCCACAGGGAGAAGGTGTTCTTACTCTAATTACGCTGGTAATTAAGCCTCAGGTCTTAGAACTTGGACCGAGGAGCTCCGGCCTCTGGGAGCTCCGGCCTCTGGGGAGCCGCGTGGGGTGAGCGGGCCTGAAGCCCCCTGTGGCTTGTGCCTGCTCGGGGCTCCCGGGGAGGGTTTGTGCACTGAGGCGTTTGCTTCGTCCTGCCTCGTAAACTGCTGGCGTCCCTGGGCTCTGTGCACCATGCGCACTGCAGCCTGGGGCTGGCCCCCGCCCTCGCGGACTGAGCTGGCAGCCTGCAAGCGCTGACTCCTCTTTATCCCACGGGTGCCTGCGTCCGAGGAATGCACGCAGCCAAGACCCTGAGTGGGCTCCGTGGGTGGGCTTTGTTTGGAGGTTCTGCTCCCCTGTGTGCCTCAGATTTGGCAGCAAATCCTTTCATATCAAAATTTTCAAAAATAAAATGAGCCGGGTAATCTGGCTGGTTGAGAAAGTGGTTTCTACAAAGTGAATCACAGCGTTGAGTAAAGGCCGGAGAAAGCCCTCTCAGTCCTTGCATGTTTCATCAGAACAACTTAGTCCGTGTGCAGGGTTGAGTCTAAATGGGCTTCCCAGGCTGTGAACACACTGCGGGGCAGTCTGGGCATAGAGATCCAACCTGCTGCCAGCACCGATAGAGCAGCCACTGGGCGCATCCTGCACACTCGGCGCTGTGCGGGCACCTTGGGGACGGAAATGGCAGTGGCACGGACCCCCCAGAGGTGGCGCAGGTGCCCACACCTGCTCCTCGAATAGCAGGATGCCGGTGTCAACCCTGTAAGCCCAGCACAACCTGGGCTCGCGGATGACGGAGACGGAGGCCCTGTCCCAGGCCCGGGGGTCACCAGGGGCCGCCTGTCTGCCTTGCTCCAACTGACCTCCTGCTTTACTTCCAAGTCCGTATCACATTTTAAAGAGTAATTCTTATTTAAGATTATAACATCATACACTATTTCCTGAAAGGTCTAAGCTATATAAGGTTGTCTGGCCAAACGTTTTAAGAGAAATAAAGACTTCCGAAACAGCGTCTTGACTGAAGGGATGAACAGCACAACCATAGCTGGGAAAATAAACCGGAAAATCAGAACCACAACCATTTAAATGAAGGGCAGTGGCCGAATCCCCGACAGAACAGCGGGGACAGTCAGCCGGCCCCTCAGCAAAGACGGGGAGAAGCACCGGCTCCAGGAGATTAAGGGAACTGTTGTCTGACGATCGGCGGCCACTGAGCTGACTGAGCAAAGGCCTCAGTGGCCGCATAGGACGGGAAACGCAGGCTTGACAGGATTGGCTCAGGGGCTGCACTAAACAAACAGCAACATTAGCAGGCCCCGAGGGGAGAGAATCTGACTTCTGGAATTGACATGTTGTATGGCGTCGCACGTCCAATTTTCAGCAAGAAATTGTGAGACACGCAGAAAATTAAAACGTATGGCTAATACACGGGGAAAAGCAGTCAATAGAAGTTGTCCCTGAGAAGAAGCACAGACATTGGGCTTTCCAGACAAAGGCTTTAAACCAGCCATTTAAAATATGTTCAATGAACTAAAGAAAAATATAAGAACAATGGCTTAAAAAAATCGAAAATATCATAAAGGCAGAAAATTATTTTAAAAGGAACCAAATAGAAACTATGGAGTTGAAAAGTACAATAATTAAAATAAGAATTTCATTATAAGAGCTTAACAGTAGATTAGAGCAGGCATGAGTCTGTGAACTCAGAGCTGCATCAGCTGAAATCATCCATTCTGAAAAATAGAGAAGAAAGAAAGAAGAAAAATAAGAGAGCCTCAGAAAGCTCACAGAGGCCACTGACACACACGTGGCCTCTGAGGCAAGTCTCAGAAAGAGGGAAGAAGTGGAAGGGGGCAGGAAGAATGTTTGAAGAAATAATGTCAAAACCTTCCCAGTCAGAACGGAAACATTAATCCATACACCCAAGGAGCTCATCACACTCCAAGTGAGATAAACTCAGAGACTCGCAGCCCAACACACACCCTGCAGAAGGGCAGAATTGTGACGGTCACACATCACACAGAAGGACCATCCTGAGGCGACCGCTGGCTTCTCATCAGAAACCATGGGGCCAGAGGCAGCGAGAGCTCTAACCGCCAACAGAAACAGAAGCGTCAGCCGGGAGCCCTGTACCCAGCAAAACTATCCTTCAAACATGGGGGCGAGAGGAGCAAAAGCTGAGAGCATGTGCGGCTTGCAGACCTGCCCTGCAGGGACTGCTGGAAACCCTTGGACTAAAATTCAAGGATATCAGACAGCAATTCCAATTCACGCAACGGCATAGAAGCACCAGTAACGGTGACTACAGGGATAAATACATTAATGAAAGACTATAAAATCATATTTTAACTCTTTTCCCTAAATGATTTAAAGGAAAATAGCATAAATAGTCACAAATCTGCGGTGATGGCAGGTATAAATACTATCTGATCAGTAATTACATAAAATATGAATCAATTAAATGCTTTCATGTTTAAAGGCAGAAAGTGGCAGATAGACAAAAATAACATGATCCAACTACAGGCTGTCTTGGCAGAAAAACTTTATATGCAAAGACATATATAAGCTGAAAGCAAGAAGACAGAAAAAGATACACCACGGAAACACTCACCAAAAGAGCAGTGGGCTGGCTACACTAATATCAGACAAAAGAGGCTTTAGGAGACCAGCTGCTACTAGACATAGAGTAGGGCATTTTATAATGATAGAAGTGTGAAACTATCAGGAAGATATAAAAATTATAAACCATATACATAAAAAACAGAATAAAAGAAAAGGAGAAACTCATAGAAGAGGGAAAAAAAAGTTAATTTAACAATAACAGTCAAAGATGTCAACATCCTACTTTCAACAATGGACAGAGCAATAAGACACACACATTGATAAAGAAATAATAGATCTGAGCAGCATTATTAACCAACGGGAGCTTCCTGGCCTCTGTGGAGCCCTGCACCCAACTATGGCAGGACAGACATTCTGCTCAAGTGAGCATGGAACATTCTCCTGTACAGGAAGCATGTTAGGCCACAGATTTCAGCAAAGCCTCAATACATTTAAAATAATAAGGAATGCATTCCCTGATCCCAGCGGAATGAAACTAGAAATCAGAAGCAGAAGGAAGCCTGGGGCTCACAGATACGTAGAAACCAATCTGCGCACGCTGAAATGACCAGTGCGTCGAAAAAGACACCATAAGGGAAACCAGGAAACGCTCTGAGAAGAATGAAAACAAACAGATACCTGAGCGTGAGCGGACTCTGCTACACGACGCTGCTGAGGAAGCGTTTCCCAGAGTGGCTGCGGCGTTTTCCACTATCACCAGTGAAGGGCGAGGGTTTCAGCTTCTCCACGTCTTTGTCAACCCTTGTTATTATCTGTCTTTTTTTTTAACCACAGCCACTTAGAGGGTGGATGTGGCGTTTCACCACGGGCTTGACGTGCAGCTCTGACGAGTGCTGGTGTTGAGCGTGTTCGGGTGCTTATCGGCCGTTTGTGTGTCTTTGGGGAAATTCTATCCAGTTCCTTTGTTCATTCTTTAAGACGATTTGTCTTTCTACTGTCGAGTTGTAAGGCGGCTTTGCATATTCGGTTGTAGACCCTTATCAGATGGAAACCTTGAAACTCTCCCCTCCCATCCTGTCGGTTATCTTTTCACTTTCTTGGTGGCGTCCTTCGGACCACAAAAGTTTGTTCTCTAGAAACAAGGCAATAACATCGAGCGTTGGTGGGGACACAGAGCGGTCGGGCCTGCCACACGCCGCACGTGTCAGGTGGTTCTGCCCAGCTGGAAACGGGCTCGGAGGTCTCTACATTTGCCAGACGTACACTCACCGTGTGAGCCAGCAGGCCCACGCCGAGGCACTGGTCCAGGAACAGCGAAGACGTGCTTTCATTAGGAGCTGTGCGTGAGTGCCTGCCGCGGCTCTACCTGTAACTGCTGAAGCCTTAATTCTGGAAGAGGAAAGCCGGAGGCCAGGGAGGAAGGGCGAGGAGAGGTTGTGACCTCAGAGCGGTCACTCCAGGCAATTCCAAGGGTGATGGAGCTCTTCTGTATCTCGACAGAGGTGGTGACCACAGGGCTCTATGTATCGGTCAACACTCACGTATCTTTATGCTCCAAAGACCGAATTTTTACTAAATGTACATTAAAAATAAAATTTTTTGAAAACTAAGAGAGAGGAAATATTCAGAGATGAGAAGTGACCTAGCAATCAAGAAGCATTTTTCTCAGGCGCTCTCAGTCATTAGGGTGCTCCCTCGTCGACAGCAGTAATCGCTGTTGTTAATCTCCAAGGGCCTGCACCTCACGTATTGGCTGACGCAGAGCAGACGCCCTGGTGCTGAGTCAATGTTCTTGTTCTTCTTGGTTGGTTTTGACCCCATAGTTTCCTGATGGCTCCCGTGATTCCTTTTGATCTCATGGTGAACCTATGAATGAAGGAAAGTTTGTGCACCTTTCTAGCTGGAGACGGCGGTGTCAGCCTGGCTTATTTACCCTGCTCTGTTGCCTACATCTCTTGCCATTGGCTCATGTGATTGCTGTTACGACACACAGTATCATGAGGTTATTTCTCTAGACGTGATGCTATCTTTACTGAATCTGTTCGGATGTGAACTACAGTGCTTTTAATCACTGTCTGAGGTATAAGGTGCCTGTAAGCTCTCATGTGACTTCTGTTTGCCAGCACTAAATAGACACTGCATAATAACCATTTTCATATTCCTAGCGCAGTAAGCTGCATTTCACAAAGGTACAAACTGCTGCGCTCGGAGATATTTTATAAATAAGAGGGTGAACAGCAGAGCTTGGCGTAGGTCTCACTCCTGTATCTTCACTGATAGGGGCGACCATAACACCTCGGCTGTTTCCAGCTGGCAGAAGCGCTGTGCTGCCTAACCTTCAACTCCCTGGTAGAACTTAAGCAGGGGCTGCCCTTGAGCCCCTGGGGGCCCCCCTCACCCCCTCCAGGCCGCAGGGAGAGTGTCATGATCAGCTCCGTTATGGCCGAAACTTTGTGTCCACTGAAGCCTGTGAGCTGCAGCTCTAACCTCCAGTGAGGGTGTCTGGAGGCTCTAGAAGCGGTGAGGTTTAGGTGAGAGTGGAGCCCCGTGATGGGACTCGTGTTTACAAGAGAACGAAGCTCCTTCTCTCTCCCTCTCTCTCTTCCCCCACTGAGAAGAGGCTATGACGGACCCAGCGAGACGGCGGTATCTACCAGCACAGGCGAGGTTCTCGCTAGGAACTGAAGGTACCGGCTCCTTGATCTTGGACTCCCAGCCCCCGGCGCCGGGCGGTGAGGGCTGCTTAAGCATGTGGCCTGTGGTGTGTGTTATACGAGCCCTAACAGACCAAGTGGACGGTGCGCAGAGCCTGTGGAGGGAGGCGGGAGCCGGGTTAGCCCTCTGTCGGGAGCCGCGTTTCTGCAGGCGCGTGGACCTGAGCTGCGGTGCGGGGCGCGGAGTGTCCCCGTGGACGCTGGGGGTGGAGGGCAGGGGGCGTCCCCAGCACCCGTGAGGCTCCAGCAACAGCGCAGAGTGCAAGTATGGCCCAGAGCCGGCTGCCCCAGGAGGGTAGGCGGGCGGGCGGCTTCCTCGGCCGTGAGCTGCCCTGGGTGCTCAGCTTCTGGCTGCAGGGGAACCCGGGAACCTCGCAGGTGAACCCCAGCTTCCTCTCAGGTCAGTCTGCGGTTCCCTTTGCCTTGCTGCACTGCCCTGGGGGGGGGGGGTCCCACCCCCGGGAGTGAGGAGCCCACCTTGTGGTCACCCCATGCCTTACACACATCAGACAGAATGACCTGGCCCGGCCGGGGGGATGGGCCAGACCTTGAGCCAGAGAAGTCTTGTCAGGCCTTTGAAAAGCCGAAACACGTTTTTCCGAATTTGAACCCATCACAAGCCCACCATTCCCTATGACCGTGAGCTGGGCCTCCTCCACACCGACTGTATCTCAGTCTAAGACGCCGTTCACTGCAGCAGACACGATAGTTCATGTCCTCTTCTGAGTGAGACACAGATTATGGCACACTGGATCGCAGGGGATGTCTGGGTTCACATGGACTCAGATGTGAAAAGAAACGCGCCAGGACCGTCTGCAAGCATGGCGAAGGACAGCTGTCTCTCAGGAAGGGGCGTCCTTGTCTGGCTCTGATGCACTTCAAGGAAAGAACCCTTCATGGACCTGTTAGAGCGTCCCGAATGTTAGGTTATGCAGATCTCACCGTCCCAAAGACCAAGGATGCCAAACAGGGCGGGAGGTGTGGGCCCTTCGCAAATGACAGCGCGCACCCCTGCCAGAGTCACAGCCTGCGTCCTCAACCCCAGGTTGCGCCACTCAGGTCAGCTCTAACGAGTCCCAAGGGACCGGACGTGGCTGGCGAGCTCTGAGGGCTTTAGCTGTTCCATTTGAAACCCGGTGTTCTCCGCGCTCCATCCAAGCCTGCTTGTTTCCTGGTCTTCCCGCCCGGCTGGCCCGCGGCCCTCCGTCATGTCTCACCGTGGAGATGACCCTCCCTTTAGATTCCGAGACGCAGCTCTTTGCTGCTGCCTCTGCTGCTCCAGTCTGCCTCCTGCGGCCCCCAGCCCCCTTCCCCTCCACTCCAGGCCCCAGAGCCATGGCCCTAACGCTTCCAACCCTGTCTGTTGCCGCCAAAACCTGGCTCTCCTCTGTGCTTCCATCGAGACGAGCAGCTGCCTTCTCCTCCGGCTGCTCCAGACAGGTGACCCCCTGCCCAGCTGCCTTCTCCTCCAGCCCCTGAGGCTGTTCTTCTGCCCCAGGACAGCGGAGGCCCGTATCCTTTGCCAAATCAACCAAATTAGGGAACAGCGCCCTTGGCCTCTCCTTTTCCTGCATCCCACGTGAAGCTGACCAACTACGCTGCGAACGTGAGCACCTCAATAGCTCTCTAATGCAGAGACAGGCCCAGGAACTCCCTGAAACTGTAGGTCCTCTGACTGACTATGATGTAGGTTTTTGCAAGCATGTGGTTGTGCGTTTGTGTGTGCATGTGAGCACAAATTTCTTTCTGATGAGAGGACATTCTAGGGGAGTTTTTGGTAGATTAGACAGATCGCTGAAGGACTCATAACCGTGCTTTAACATTTGGACCATGTATCACTGGGTCAGCCTTGCTTACACAGAAGCAATTATCATTGATCACCAATTAGCATTTTCTCTGACTTTGTGGATGCTTTTCCTTGGCTGTAAATCCCTTTCAGTGCTCATCCATCTTTGCTGGCTCTTCTCTCGTGGGGGCTGTTGTGTGTTCTCTGGGTCCCCTGTCCCCTTGCAGACATAACTGTCAGCTTCTCGGGGTGCAAAGCACCAGACACCATCTGCCTAGAAAGGTCATAACACACAGAGAGGACGGAACTTGTAGTGTAGCATTTCTACAGCTGCAAAAAGTCAAACCAAACCCAAAGTAAGCCTGTTGATCAGGCTGGAAAATCAATAGCTATCCGTGTAAAGTTGCTCAAAAAAGAGAAAACGTGTATTGAACCAAAGAGAAAGCAGGCTGGAGTGGGACGAAAACGGAGGCTTTAAGGTGAGGACTCTGCTGCTTTTCAGCGGTGCCACTGAGGGTCTCAGAGGCAGTGTTGCCTTCTCGGGAGTTTCAGCTTGTCTTTGGCCTGCGGTTCCCAGTCTGTCTGGCCACGAGTGAGTGATGGGGTGGACGTGTCAGAAGCAAACGGCCCGAGGCTCCAGCCTCACTGGGCTCAGGAGAAGGCAGGAGGCGGGGCCGCTGGGCACGCTCTGTCTCCCTGTCCTCTCCGTCGGCTCAGGCTCTGACTGCCTTTCCTGGAAGTGCGTGAACGTCCCTGCCCGGTGCTGAGGGATCCATCCTCAGTCTGCTATGGCCAGAGGCAGAGGGCAGATGGGAGGCAAGCAGGACTTGACACGCAACCTCCTGCTTCTCTGCCCCTGCCAAGGAGAGCGTGCCCGGGCAGCCAAGAGACCCAAGGACAGGCAGGGTGCCCCTGTAATGAAGAGCCAGCCCCGCTGAACCCAGACCAGACTCGCCCATCCCCGCCCAGGCTGAACACTCCCAGGCTGAACACTCACAGCGGGGCTGGTGAGGCTGCAGAGGCAGACAGGACTCAATGTTGCCGTCTGCAGGCAGAATCCCTCCTCTCGGGGCAGAGGGTGGGGCTCAGTCTTTGCGCTGACAACCGTCAACTGATGGGGCAAGGCCCACCATGTTGGCGAGTGTAATCGCCTTTATTTAAAGTCAGCTGATTGTAGACGCTGGCTGTGTCTACAAAATGCCTTCACAGTAGCACCCAGATTTGTGCTTGATTGAACAGCTGGGTACCAGGGCCCAGCCAACCATTGTAAGACAAACCATCACAGTGAGTGTAATGATTGCTGCTTGAAGCCCCTGGGATTTGGGGTGGTTTGTTACTCAGCACTGTGGGACCAACAGCTGACTGACACCTGAGATGGAAACGCGTCGGAGCTGAGGGCTGGTGGCTTGTCGTCACTGCCTGATGCACAACTGGGAATTCGATGCTCGGTTGGTGCATTTCGGGTCCCTGGTCTGCTATCAGCACACAGACCAGATAAAATAAGTGTCACACCACGAAGCGGAATGGATAGCAGGGATCAGTCATTCACAGAGGTGATGACAAACAGCCCTTCACAACAATTATCTAGTTAAAACACCATTAACAATTAATGACATACATCACAGAACTTATTGAACCCATTAAAGACTAATTTACTGGCTATAAAAATATGGCATTAAGAATTTATGGATCATTACCTTTTATTCTAGAATGAAATATTGCTGATGGAAACTCTTAGAAACTGTTGGAAACAATTACTCATTAAAGCCACATGAAATTAAATGATACAGCTTAGCTAAAAAGAAAGAAAAGAATCCAAGCAAAGTTTGAAAATGTTTTTTTGAGGAGAAGCACTAACTTTGCATGACACTGAATGGGTAAAGATTATATTTTCAAACAAGATTAAGATCTACAATTAAAGAATTCAAACGAAGTAATTTTAATATGCAATAAAATCTTCTTTTTGGAAAAATGTATTAGATCATGACTGATAAAAATTCCGATCATGATTAATCACTGCCAGGTATTTTGGAACACTATTAAGGAGAGTGTAACAATGTTAAAATTAATTAACTAATTCCGCTAAAGGATTTTAAAATATAATACGATGCAACAGCTGTTGCAGCTTTAAAAATGATTATTTCTTCTCCGCCCTGCAACCAAAATTTGTCCATCAGAAATCAACCTAATTTCATTGCAATTTCCAATTTATTATTCTGTAATGAGACCAGCTTAATAGGGATGAGCCCCTTGTTTTCTAAGAGACCAGATGACGTCTGCAAATTTCCAGCCTGGGACATACGGCACATGCCTGCTTCTGCTTAACGCGCGGCTCCTGGGTCTGGTCAGAGGGACACAGGCCACGCAGCTACTCTGCCCCAGTGTCCAGAGTCTGGTGCTGGAGAGTGGCCAGGCACAACTGGCCCAAACTGTCTGTCAGCTCAGTATTGGGGGATTTCCCTGCTGGTCCAGTGACTAAGACTCCACCTCCCACTGCAGGGGCCGATGACAGATCCCTGGTCGCGGAACGAGACCCCACACACCGCAGCCAAGCCTGTGTGCCAGAACCGGAGATGCCTGCACGCCACAGGGAAGACCCAGGGCAGCCAGCAAGTAAATGATCACAGTCAGCAAAGAAAAGTGCTGAGATGAGAGTCAATTTCTATATCAGTGAAACAGAATTGTAAGCTGTGAGAGCTCCTGATTTATAAAGACACTGAATCTCAGAGAAGGCGAGTGACCGGCCCAGGGCCACACAGCCTTCGCTGGCAGGAGCAGAATGAAAATCGTGTCTGCGGAGTCCCTGTCTGGCGTCCCCACCAGAAGCACTGTCTCCGGGCATCCACTTGGAGGAGATGCTCTGCGGCCCCTCCGGACGAGCGCTGACGGCTTCCAGACGTTCTCAAGGATAAAGCGCCTCTCCTGAGGGCTTTTGGCTGCTCATGGTGCTGAGCACTTCTTGTATTGCTACTTAAAAAAATTTTTAAGCTTCTTACTGGCAAGTGACTGAAACATTTTACTGGGTGCAGAAGTGGCAGAAAGTTTCCCCACCAAGCACACAGGATCCTCTGCACGCCTGCCAGATGGCGGAGGCCTCTGCAGGCTGACTGAGGTCTCTTCCAGGAGGCGGGCAAGTGTAGGGTCCCAGAGAGCAGCCTTCATCGGGACATCCAGGCTAGCCGCTTCCAGACCCTCTTGCCATGGGTAAAACGGGCCATGTTCTCGGTCTCCAGACTGGTGCTATCGGCAGGATGACCCCAAAGAAACTCACAAAATTAAGATGCATCAACTCTATTGCAGTTCAGTCGCTCAGTCGTGTCCGACTCTCTGCGACCCCATGGACGGCAGCGCGCCCGGCTTCCCCGTCCTGCAGTTCCTCCTGGAGCTTGCTCCTACTCATGTCCATCGAGTCGCTGATGCCATCCAACCATCTCATCCTCTGTCGTCCCCTTCTCCTCCCCGCTTCAATCTTTCCCAGCATCAGGGTCTTTTCCAATAAGTCAACTCTTTGCATCAGGTGGCCAAAGTATTGGAGCTTCAGCTTCAGCTTCAGTCCTTCCAATGAACATTTAGGACTGATTTCCTTGAGGATTGACTAGGTTCATCTCCTTGCAGTCCCAGGGACTCCCAAGAGTCTTCTTCAACACGACAGTTCAGAAGCATGAACTTTGGCTCCTTACGAATCAGTTTCAGCACAGCATTTCTCAACATTTTTAGACATTAGGCACTAAACGAAAGCCGATGGCTACACCACCTCACAGGCTGTGCGGGCTGCTGGGGTGAGGGGTGGCTCTTTCTTTCCGGCCTTTGTTTTCTGCATAGAGCGCAGGCTGCCCACGATCCATCCTCCTTCAAGACTCTGCACAAACTTGGCAACAAAGAAGCAAATTTTCTTCTAGAGACGGAGCCATTTGTTTTCGCTTGGCTTTAATATTTTCTAAACCCAGTTGTGATTATTAATATGTATCCTTGCCTTGGAGCTTTCATTCTAGTTGTGGAAATAAATACGTGGCAAATCATAAAAACAGCCCAGTAAATTAAAAAAAAAACAACTGATAAATGTATAGCTGGTCCGAGAGAAATTATTGCTATACACATATTATATATTACAACGTGCGCCCAAACTAATTTAGACCCAGAGGGTGATTAACTGTGTTTTCTGCGAAACAGAGACTCCGATTCTGTATCTTCCAAAACGTTATCCAGTGACACGTGTTGCGTCGTGACCCCAGGGCACCTTTCAGCGAGTCCGTATCTGGGGACTGATGGTTGAGATGGCCTCATGGATGACGTTAGGAGATGAGCTGTGAGAGCTCTTCCCCGTGTCCCGGGGGCCACTCAGCGGACACGGTGGGTGTCGGGCCTGTGAACTCTGCGGAGGCAAGAACTCCTGCCCCAACAGGGAGGCATGCAACTCAGGATCGCCTGACTGTGGGCCACACCAGATCCCTGGGAGAGCGTGCCACAGCGCCATGACGGGCTTCTCTGCCCTCCAGGGAGCGCCCTCCGGGAGACTGACGGCCAGCAGACCAGACTCCTGCGACGGGCGGCCCGCCTCCCGCGCCCAGCTCACCCCCAGGGCCCGCAGCAGTGCGCCACGCCTCCGCACTCTCAGGCCCTGTAACGTCTGAGATTCAAACCAGTGCCTGAATAATGTGCGAAATTGGACATCCGCAGCCCGGACCATCACGCAGAACCGTCCTGCTCGCCTCCAGGAAGGCCCCTCAGAGCGTAGACTTGCCTCGCGGGGTGCTGGGCCCGCCCCTGGAGTCGCCAGGGCCCAGCCCTGAGCGGGTCTCAGCTGTGCTGGGGTGGGGCCTGCCCCTCCCTCTAGACCTCTGCTCTCCTCTGATTTTATACCTTGTCCAAGACCCCAAGTTACTCAGTGTCTCAGGAACAGAAACATCCTTCCTTCCCCAGCTCCTGGTCCTCGGTAAGCCCCAAACAACGGGCACAGACGTTCTCACAGATGAGGAAAAGCATCCAAAGATTAAAAGGAGGCAAAACGTCCAAGGGAGCAGCGCAGCAGGCCGGCTGTATTATGGGTGCGAATGTGGTGGCTTTAGGAAAAACCCATCTGTCTTAAGAACTTTTCCTTCTTTTCTTGATGCCATCCCATTGTCCCTGATTCCAACAGAGTTTAATCACCTTTGATGCTTTTGCCCAGAAAGATATTTTCAGGCATTCATCTCTGTCGTTAGTCTTTGGATAATTAGTCTTTGTACAATTAAGGGAAATCCTATCTGGGTCTTGAAATCTCTGCTCATAAACCATAAATCACACAGTCCCCCACCCCCTTAATCATTGCCTTCCTCTCTCCTTGGCTCCGCCCCATCCCCTCAGCTCTCCGGCTCTGACACCCTTCTCAGGAATTTACAAAGAACTGGAGCCAAATCTGCCGAGGCCCCTGCCCAGGCCCCAAGCAGCTCCGTACCAGTAACATGGTGATTCCATCTGCGTTCTTCAACTTCCAAAGCCTTGACATCTATTTAGGGTTCCCAGAAATAGGAAATAGAAATACAGAATGCCTGAGCCCTGTTTGAGATGTATTTGTACTAAAAGAGCATTCATTGTTTATCTGAAGTTCAAATTCAGGGGAGTCCTGTAGTTTGTCTGGCAGCTCTGGGACCTTACACTTGCTGGAACTTGGGAGAGTCCCCACGAGGCGGCCAGAGGCACCCCCATCCCCGCCCACGTGGGTTGTCCACTGGGAGCCAGAGCTCCTGGCTTGTGCCTTGCGTGATGAGAGCTGCTGGTCACGAGGCCGCGGCGTTCATAGGAAAGTGCCCTCTGTGGGCACCCCTTTGGAGAGTGCTCACGCCCAGGGAGCCGGTGACCACATTCACCACCGGCATCCCCACTTTTCCGTCCCGTGTCCTACGTCCAAGACGCGTCTGTGGACGACGCTGTCTTCCGTGGGGGCGCTCGGTTCAGTTGGATGAGCATCTTCAGGTGTTCAGCGCCGGGTGAGCACGCGGATAAGGTGGCCGCCCCGGAGCTCACGGACTCTCTTGAGTTGCGTGCAGTGCCGTCCCCGGCTCCTGAGGCCTCGTTTGCGAGCAGCGTCTGCCGAGCCTGGGGCTCTGTCTGCATGGGTTGCCAGCTGCACGCAGGCAGGCGCCCTGTGCCCAGCGGCAGAATGCTGACCCGGTCCATCATCGCTGCTCCCGAAATGCGGCGCTACCCTGCCTTGCTCAGTTTGCATTTCATAACGTCCTCACAGTGATTTTCAGCTACATGTTTCCCTTGTATAAGACTGAGCTTTGTACGGTGTGAAGCACACAGAGACGGCGTGTGGAAGTGGAGGAAGTCCAGGGCCGTGCTGGACTCCAGGGCACAGGAGGCAGCTGGGCGCTGGGACCACTGACTCAGCTTGGGCACAAAATGCCGGGGGGCGTCAACACACCCCTTCATGGAGGTAAAGAACGCTTTAGCGCAACGGTTTCATAAATGCAGCTAATGTAAAGATCCACGAGAAACCAAATGATAAAATTAAAATAAAAATGAGATCAGTACGACTGACTTTTCTTTCTCTCTCAAGGGTACCCAGGCACAGCATTGACTGAAATCCTCCCTGGAGACCCCACAGAGGTTGTTTTGCTGAAATAGTGGCGGGTCGGCTGTCTTGGGGATGGGATTCTGCAGGCCCTGAGCTGGATGAAGCCTTGTGGGGATAGGCAGGCCTGGTCTCCTCTCCTGGCTTCACCCCTCCACCTCAGGGCAGCCCAGCCTCTCCCTGACAACGTGGAGCCACTCCAGTCACGGGGGTGAGTGTGTGGTGTTCGTTTTCAGCAACTCAGATACGCCTCCCCACTCTCCAAAGTTAAGTTACGTGAAAGAGCGCACTGGGAGTCAAAAATTCGCTTGCAAGTTGGGTCCGCACTAGGGGAGGGGCGGCCTCTCCCCGCCTCCCAGTTGCGCCTTCTCTGGCTCCAGCACCTCCAGACCCCCTGGAGCTACCGCCCCGTGTTTGCTCTCCAGCGTCTGCGTCCTCCGCAGACGTCTGTCTTTCTGTGTCAGGGAGACGCGCAGTCCTGTAGGGCGGGCAGAGCCTCCTCTGTTGCGTTGGGTTGAGGGGTGCTGCCACTGCAAAGAGATGTTTAGGGCATTTTAGCAGCTGCTCTGAACCGGGCACTGTCTTGACTCATTTTAGCAGCTGCTCTGAACCGGGCACTGTCTTGACTCTCTTGAAGCTTTGGGAAGACGTCACCTCATCACTGACATTTGAAACTGGAGAGACTGACCCGACGCATGGTCCAGGGCAGACGGTCCAGAAAGATGGAGCTCTCCCCGCACTCCGCAGCGGCCCACCTGAAGAGCCAGCCTCCTGTGGACAGAGGCCGCCCAGGAGGCAGCCGCTGCAAGTCAGGCTTGCAGGAAGCCAGCCCTTGCTGGTCAGTCAGCTGAGCGGGACGTTGACCACTGTCCCTAGTAAGGGTCCAGGAAGCCAGAGAACACCGCAAATGGCGAGGGCTTGATTGCTAACTGACAGCCTCCCCACGTTCACCCCTCCTTCCAGCTCAGGACCAACCACAGAGCCAGGTGCTCCCCTCGCCCGGGACATAGGACGCCAGCTCTGACGACCCGCCCCGGCCACCCAGGCCGACAGCCCCCTCAGGGCACCCTGCACCTCCCTTTCCAAAAGGGAGAGCAGATTTCTCCTGTTCTGCCGCACCGAGTCTCTGCCCAACACAGGTGAGGGTGGCCGACGGCCTGCTGCAGTTAGCTCAGTCGCTCAGTCGTGTCCGACTCGTTGCGACCCCATGGGCCACAGCACGCCAGGCCTCCCTGTCCATTACCAACTCCTGGAGTCCACGTAAACCCATGTCCACTGAGTCGGTGATGCCATCCAGCCATCTCATCCTCTGTCGTCCCCTTCTCCTGCCCTCAATCTTTCCCAGCATCAGGGTCTTTTCCAGTGAGTCAGCTCTTTGAATCAGGTGGCCGAAGTACTGGAGCTTCAGCCTGCTGCAGTGAGCGCCCAATAAGTGCACGTGACCTGCTTCTCCTGGGGTGGTCTCCGTTCATCTCCGGGAAGCCCCCGGTGGCCAGGCTGCCCTCAGAGTGTGGCTTGGGAGGTGGCGGGCAGGCGCTGGAGGTCACGGTCCCGGTGACTCTAGAGATGCAGCCCAGGAGGGAACTGGTTCGAAGGCTCCTCGTGCCACCCCCCTCAATCACAGGCCTGGGCAGGAGGGGACGTATCCACCACTTGGTACAGAGAGAGCTTCCCGGGTGGGTCAGCAGCAAAGAATATGCCAACAATGCTGGGGACAGAGATGTGGGTTCGATCCCTGGGTCGGGAAGATCCCTGGAGAAGGAAACCACAACCCACTCCAGTATTCCTGCCTGGAGAACCCCATGGACAGAGGAGCCTGGCGGGCTATTGTCCACGGGGTCACTCAAAGTCAGACGCAACTGTCTGTGTGCGCTCACGAGAGCACGCCGTCCTCGCAGTCGGGCCGGACTTCAGTCACCGCACAAAACACGCAGAGCTTCCCCCACTCCTCTGCAGCTGATGCAACTTTTTAGGGCTATGGAGGCTCAGCAGCAGCAACTCCAAGCCTGTGATTTGGGCCAACGCGAGTCCTCGCACGGCAGACGCTGAGACCGCAGGCTCGCAAGCGGCGTGAAGACAATTGTGGCATTTCCGGTTTCCTGGGAAAACAGCAGTTAGCATGCAGATCCAAGTCCGCAGCCTCTGGCGTCCCTCAGGCCCAGGCCTCACGTCAACCCTAGCAGCTCCCACTCTGCACGCATGGTGATGAGCTCGGCCACGGGGGCACCTCCCGCCGCAGTCAGGAGGGTCGCAGATTCGGGCTGAACATCGCTAGAGACCATCGAATCCTACCCACTCACTCCAGACGGGGAAATGCAGCTGCCGAGTGGCAGATCGTGATCAGACCCCACCCACACCCTACCCGCACCGCAGCAGCTCCCATGCAGTCATTCAAAGTATTGACCTGACAGTTCCCGCCGGGTCTGTTTCCTCTGCTTCTCCCTGCAGCGCTATTCGAATCAGGCCTTTTGGAGGAACAGCGTGCCTGTGTCTCTCTTAAGCCCACACGTCACACACTGGTGCTCTCTCTGGCACCTCAATGCTCAAAGTGAAGTCCATGGGCCAGCAGCTTCGGTGTCACCTGGACGCTTGTCAGAAAGGCAGAACCTTGCGGGATCTGCTGCGATCTCAAAAGATCGTAAGGTCAGCCCAGATCCGCTGGCCCAGAATCTGCGCGTCGACGAGAGGCCCGGGAATGGTGTGGCTGCCCCACAGCGAGAGACTTCTTTTCTTCATTTTCTATCAGGTCTTGTGAATTTTACCTCGTCTTCCCAACCTCTGAGCATCCAGAATAATAGTCTTGGTAGCAGACGGAGACTGGGGAGCGCCCATGCAGCACCGGGGCCTCCCAGGTGGTGACACTGATAAAGAGCCCGCCTGCCAGCTCAGCAGACGTGAGAGATGCAGATTCGACCCCTGGGTCGGGAAGGTCCCCTGGAGGAGGGCATGGCAGCCCACTCCAGTGTTCTTGCCTGGAGAACCCCACGGACAGAGGAGCCTGGCGGGCTACAGTCCATGGGGTCGCAAAGAGTCGGAAACGACGGAAGTGACTTAGCACTCAAGCAGCATCTCCACCCAAGGACCCGACGTGGCCAAGAGTCAACAAACACTTCAGGATGAAAGACAACCGCACGTTGATGCCTCCCCTCCCCTGGGCTCCGCGTCCCTCCAGCCACCCCTGTCTTGGTGACCCTGAGTCCCTCTAAACCAGTGGGATGTGCAGAAGCTCTCCCCAGATCCCCAGCCCCTTTGGCTTCTAATATCTGCCAAGATTTCCCGTTTCTTGGCCCATGGTGCTTATCAGTCTGGAAAGGCCTTGGAGAGGAGGCTGTGCAAACGGGGCTCGGCTCTGCCAGTGTCCCGTCTCAGGGGGCCTGGTTCTCATCTAGGCCATCGGGCAGCTCTCCGTGCCCTCAGGCGGGTCTTGAAACAACCGTACCGTGTTCTCCTAGATGCTCTCGACAGGAAGCTCGGTTAGCTTCACACTGACTTGTGCTAAGAGGAAGCAGGAACCTGAGGCCAGACATCTTACTAGGCAGAGTGCTGTTTGTCCCCAATGAACACAAACGTAATTTTCTTAAAAAGGGAAAAGATGCAAGATCCCGGAAGGTAATCAGGAGCGATTGGGCTAAATTACACTAAACGTCTCGCAGCTTGAGGCACAGACCCTGAGCTCTCACTCGGAGCTGCGTTCTGCGAAGAATCTGGAGCATCTGAACTCCTCCAGCGAGAGCGCCCTGCGGAAGCAGTGCTGGAGAGGGGCCCTTTGCCTGTCTCTGCCCTTTGCGATGCGTGGACATCTTCCCGGGACACAGGGTACTCCCACTGGAAGCAGAAGACGAAAGGAAGTCTTAAGGACCCAGAACCAGCAGTGCACGCGTCCTGCGCCGCACCATGTCTGACGCTTCGGGACCCCCTGGACTGCGGCCGCCAGGCTCCTCTGTCCATGGGGCTCTCCAGGCAAGCACACTGGAGCCGGTTGCCATGCCCGCCTCCAGGGGACCTTCCCAAGCCAGGGATCGAGCCAAGGCCTCTCACGTCTCCTGCAGTGGCCGGCGGGTTCTCTACCACGAGCGCCAGCTGGGAAAGAACGGTGGCCCATGACACCACACCAGGGGGCCAGCGGTGAGGAGAGTGACCGAGTCCCGGGGAGTGGACGAAAGGACGGGACGCCTCTGTTCCTCGGTGTGACTGAAGGCAAGGCGACGCTACCCTTATTCGCAGGAAATACGAGTGTCTACTTAGGAACCCAGAAGAATCCGCTGAAACCTGTTAGAATGAAGGCAAACACACTGACTGCCAAGCGGGTAGAATACGAATGTTTCATTTGTGAAATAGAATGGAAACAGCTTTTTAAATTGTGGTGAGAAACACATAATTCACTGTCTTACCCACCATTGAGGGTACAGCTCAGTGTGCATTTCGCTTAATACACGAACAGAAGCTCGGCTTCACTCTAATAGGAGAAGAGCAAGGTGAAGCTACACGGAAACTAGGGCTCACTTCTGAGGCAGGAGAAGGTCAGAAGTGTGGAAACGGCGTTGAGGAGGGCTGCTGCGAGTGTAAACTCACTCTGTTTCCTAGAGGGAAAGGGAAAGTGAAAGTTGCTCCGGCGGGTGTGACATTTTGCGACCCCATGGACTATACAGTCCATGGAATTCTCCAGGCCAGAGCACTGGAGGGGGCAGCCCTTCCCTTTTCCAGGGGACCTTCCCAACCCGGGGATCGCAGCCAGGTCTCCCGCACTGCAGGCGGGTTCTGCACCAGCTGGGCCACAGGGGCAGCCCCAGAGGGAGGCTTGGAGGTGAACGTGGCCGCACAGGCGCAGCTGCCCTCCAGCCTCAAGAGCCCGCACCCACGAGCTTACTCAGGGAGCTCGGCCCCAGGGCCTCCCGCGCTCTGGCTGGGGTTCCTGTGGCTCCCAGCCTTGTGAGGCTCCCTCCTCGGGGGCAGCTGAGCGTCTTGTACACGTAGCCTAGTCCACTCACAGCTGTGTTCACCACGGGGAGGAATCTTGGGGACATTAGAATAATGCCTCTGGCAAGAGGGAATAAATACAAAGCATGAAATAAGGGGCCAAATAAGACTCATATCTATCAGAAATCACAATAAAATATTGTTACATCTAAGTGAGAGGTGAGAAAAGAGGTTTCTTCCCTTCAGCTTTTCTTTTGGCTTAAATTAAAATGATTAAATCAAACCATTAATTATTAAATTAAAATTATTAAATATGGAATATGGAATAGATAAAAAGTTTGATTTCCCCATGTCAAATAGTTGCAAGACATTTCAACAGATTTATGCACCACAATTTGTAAATCATTTTCCTATTGCTTTCTGCTGATTTTTGTCTATGATGGATGGACAGTCATGTATATTTCTTGTATGTTATTTAACTTCTCCTTAGGACAAAGTCCTGAGAGTAGAACTGCTGGGCCTAAGGTTACTTTGGTGACAGCCATTCTGGTGACTCTTAAAACACACAGCAAAATGTCCCCGCTGAAAACAGTCACGCCCCCGATGACGTGAAGAAAGGACCCGTTTTGCTGCAAGCTTGAGGGGACCAGCCACAGTCGCTTTCATCAGAAAACAATTGCTTCACACTTCAAGAGAATGCTTTATCAACAGAACCAGGAAAACAGTAAACAGTCCTCAAGACATGGAAACTTTACTCTCACCTTTCGGAAAAGTTGGTCCCGTGTGAGCTCCCAGACATGCCTCCATCCTGCATCTGTGCACTGACGTGGGGACCCCGCTGGGGGCTGTGCCAGCGCCGTGAGGCTACTCACCACCAGCCAGAGCTTTGGGCACAGCCATGCGTATCTGTGTGTGCATGTGTGTGCACACGTGCTCATGCGCGCACACACGTGTACCTGCGTGCACGTGTACGTGTGCACCTGTGTGTACCCACGCGTGTGTCTCTCTGTGTGCGTGTGTCTGTGTACACGCGTGTACCTGTGTGTGCGTGTGCACCTGTGTGTACCCATGCGTGTCTCTCTGTGTGCGTGTGTCTGTGTACACGCGTGTGCCTGTGTATGTGTGTGCACACGCATGTCTGTGTATGTGTACATGCCTTGTGCACACATGTATCCGTGTGTGCATGTGTGTGCATGTGTGTGCATGTGGGCACGTCATGTGTGTGTGCACGTTGTGTGGCCTTCTTCTCCACACCCTTCCAGCTGGACTGCACTGGAGGAGCCCTGAGGCACACCTGGGAACCAACCCCTCTCCGCAGACTTCACCTTTTTCAGGTAAAAGCCACAGGTTTGGTTGGATCTGCCACTCTGTCCCCTGTCCTAAAAACTATTTTGCATGTTGCCAGAGGCAGTGTCGGCCACCCAGAGATGTCCAGCCCTGGGCACAGCTCCTCTCATCCACAACCTTGTTCCTCCCCTAATGCCCAGACCCAGAGCCACTCAAGCTTTTCACTCTGCATTGAAATGCTTTGTAAAATTAGTTGAATTGAATTTACAACTTTTCTTATGACCCAACTTTCTCTAATTCTAACAAATCTTTTGTTTATTTTTCAGCACCTCCCTCACCTTTTCTAAAATCATGACACGAAAACATGACAAGTCCTAGCTCGTCTGTTCTGAATCTAGGTCTCATCTGAAAAATTATGAGGTTTCAAGACACGGAAAACGGCGAAATGGCAGTAACAATCCACGGATTCCAGAGACGAGTCCCCCTGCCCCCACGTCCACCAGGAACACACGACCGCCTTGATGGAGCAAGTGTTCCCTAGAACCTTCTCCACCTTCCTCCTGACAGAAGTACCTCGTCTCTCAGAAGTAGAAGGGCGTTCAGACTTACCTGCCTGAGGACTGAGCGCTCGGTGGGCGTGCTTGCTTCTGGGCCCATCCTTGTCTGCAGGGTATGCCTTCAGATACAGAGTCCACCACCTCCTCTCTCAGACGAGTACCATTTGTAATCCAACTCCAATCGACCCTGGCTAGCTGCTCCAGGGCTGAGAGGCTGATAAGGAAGCCGGCAAGTCTCAGCTGCATGGAGGGCATTGTCTCCAGTTCTTCTGGATTTTAGCAGGGGAGACAGGCATCCACCAGAGCCCAGTTGTCTAAGAGCCAGGGGTAAGACCGGCCGTCCTCAGGGAGTGCAGCTCAGTGTGGCCCCAAGCCCCAGCCTGCAGGCGCTGGCCTAAATGGCAGGAGGAGGGAGCACGGACGCCGTGGCGAGTCCAGAGAGGAAGAGAAACGCGGCTGAAGGGCTGGGGAGCCGCTGGCTGTGCTGCCTGCCCCCCGAAGGTCCTGTGGGAGCACCGGCGTCCGTCTCTCCATCACCACACCCTCTCAGTCCCCACATCCCCTCGTGCTCTCCAGCCACCTGAGGGGTCCACGATGGAGAGCGGTCCAGGTGTTTGATGACAACTGCTCTTTGAACAACTGTTTGTCCATTTTGTGCCAAGAGGCTCTCAATCCCTGTCATGCCGTTAGTTCCGTCCTGGCGAATATTCAGCTCCCTCCTGATCGCTCTCCACGGACAGTTGGACCCAGAAGTGTCAGGATGTCGCAGCAGGGTCTCGCCCTCCTTGCCGCTGGGGGCTGGCTCCGGGATGCGGGCACACAGCACCCGCGCTGCAGGTGCAGCTGGAGGACCAAGACGGGCGAGGAGGAAACGCTCCTGGTTCTTGAAGACGTTGACCTTCTGGGGGCACCTGCCCCTCACAGCTCCAAGGACGGTGCAGCTTCTCAGAGTGGCCAGGAGGGTGGGCGGACCGGGGGCCCACCGGGCCAGGCTCCGCGATGGAATGTGTAGGCAGACAGCAGGCTGCGGAGGGAAGAGAGAGATGCGGTCAGGGTCAGGGAGTGTCTGGGAGGCAAGTCCAGCTCCTCCTTTGGGGTTAAGGCCCACCTCCCGTGGATGGTAGTACAGAATCTGGAAAGAGTGTGGTTCCTACTGACCTTATTCTCACCATGCCAGCCTGGGTTGTTCTGCTCTGCATTTCTTTTCTTTCTTTCTTTTTCATTATTTTAATTTTGCTCTGAGGTATCTTACTTGGCACGCAACCTAATCATAATGTGTAAGCACTTTTTACAATGAATGTATTATTAGTTCCCTCCCCAAAGGCTAATGGTTTACCCCAGGCTGTTTATGACACTGTCACCAACTTCCGTTTCTTCCCAGTGGAATCTTACATTGATGGATTGGGCTTCTCTGGACCTCAGGTGTACCAAGCATCTCCTGAGAGAGTCCTGATGGCAGGGTCACACTCGCTCCATGAAGGGGCTAGCTTCTACAGCTGCTTTCCTTGCTCTGGACTCACTCCCAGACACAGGGGAAAAGGTCGATAAATCACTGAACCTTCTCCTGGCATCGCTAGGGCTTGAAGCAAAGACTTTCTCGGGCAGATCACACTCAACATCAGGGGGTACATCACGAGGGAGGTAAGGCCTGGCGCTCAGGTTGCAGTGTTGGAGAGCTAACAGGGAGACCAGGAGGAGCCCAGCGTCAGGACCACGGCCAGCGCCCGGCTGTGCCTGCCTGTCTTCACACAGGCTGAAGCCAAGCGTTCAGGCTTATTCAGGGTGCCATCAAGTCCTCCTGTTTAACACGTGTGCATCTGATCTCCTCTGGTCCTGCTTGTTGAATTAGCCCCAAGCACGTTGTGCTTTTGGTAACCTTTCTCTCAAATAATGCTTAATAATTTTAGTTGGGTTTCCATGCTCTGAAACAAGGAATAGTAATCCCTTTTTTCCCCTCCAAAATAGAGTTTGCTGGCTTTTGAGGTCAATTTGGCTCATATTCATTCTGTATTTTCATAAAGTCTGGGGAACGGCTTGGCTGGGGTGGGGGTCAGAGTGCCTGGGGAGGAGGTGCTCGTGTGAGGGCAAGACAACTGAGAGAACCCTGTTTTCACGCGGCCTTTCCATCTTCTAAAGAAAAAAGAGGGTGCCCCATGCTGAGCCCTCAGCCTGTGGTTCAAGCCTGTGGATGCATTCCAGTCTCAGCCCAGGGAGGTCTCCTCACAGAGCGACGCTCTTCCTGCAGTGACTGAGGAGAAGGAGAAGCCGTGGCGCCCTGGCTACACGGGCACTCGGAGTGCACACTCAGAATCCCTGGGCAGGGTTTCCCACAGGGCTTTGTATCAGCTGTCTGCTGCCGTGTAACCAATTACCCCAAACACAGTGCATTAAACGTCCTTAATTCAACACCATGGAAGTGGAACTCCAGACCCCAGAGTGACTCCTGCTGTCCCCAGGAAACCTGGTTTCCTGCCCATTTTCCTACGTACGTAAGTAGAAATTTGTGTGTGTCTGTGTGACAAACAAGAATCTGCCTGCAACGTGGGAGACCTGGGTTTTTCATCCCTGGGTTGGGAAGATGCCTGGAGAAGGGAAAGGCTACCCACTCCAGTATTCTGGCCTGAAGAATTCCACGGACTGTATAGTCTGTGGAGTTGCAAAGAGTCGGGCACGACTAAGCCACCTTCACCTTGCCTTTTCACGTCACAAATAAGAACAGTCAAACGTGTAACAAAAGTCATTTCCTTTTCAAATGTGGTGGTGGGAGATGCCTGTTGCCGCATCTAGGTACTTGAACCACTTTTCTTTGAGACCCGAATTGAGTCGCCTCTAAGTATTCAGTGAAATGTGTTATCTTCAGTGTTGTTTACAGCTCCTCACAGGAGCTCCAGTCTCCCTGCTCTGACTTGAACTTCTGTTTTGTGGGAACCGCAAGTCTCTATCACAGGTGGGTAGTAAGGGTCACCTCCTTGAGCTACAATGTGGGAGAGAGGCCAGAGCACATGTGCCAGGGTCTGCCGTGGGCAGGGCACCCAGGAAACGTGAGTCCCCACGCCTTCCTCAACTGAGTTCTCTCTCCTCATCCATCTCGTCCCCCAGCTGCCCCTGGAAACAACTTGGGCATCTTCACCTTCCTCGCCAAGCCTCCCTTTCTTGTCTGTAAGCACTGACCCTAGACGGCAGGCTTTGAGCTTCCTTGCTTCCAGCCTCCCCCATGCCGGGGGAAGCCCCTAGGCCACCCCAGGCCCCGGTGCCCCCTGGAGGGGCAGGGCCACCCAGGCTGGGAGCCTCCGCCTGCAGACCCCCGCTGGGTGCTTTCAGTTCACACATCTTCACCAGAATGGTGCCCCCATGCCCACCACGCCAGACGCCGGCTCCATGCAGATGTCTCTAAAGCACCCGGCAGAGGCTACAGTCACAGTGCCGGGGCCCCTCTGCTGGTGTTTTCACTCCCATGTCACAGAAAAGGGGCTTCCCTGGCGGCTCGGATGGGAAAGAATCTGCCTGCAATGTGGGAGACAAGGGTTCCATCGCTGGATCAGCAAGATCCTCTGGAGAAGGGAATGGCAACCCAATCCAGTATTCTTGCCTGGAGAGTCCCACACAGGGGCCTGGCGGGCTACAGTCCATTGGGTCAGAAGAGAGTCAGACATGACTGAGCAGCTAACACTTTCACTACAGATAAGAGGCTCAGATGTTGGGGTGACCCACCCAGTTGTGCAGTTTCTACGGCTGAGGCCTGCCAGCCAACAGCACGGGAGAGTGCGTTTGCAGAAGCCGCTCTGTCCCCTCATTCATCACATCCCCGGTTGGAGGCAGACACCCCTCCTCTAAACGTCAGCTGCCGACCCCGTGGAGGCTCCTTCTTCACGGAGAGGCTGTGCTGCTCATAAGCTCACCCACCAGGAAGAGCGAGCCCCCTGCAAGCACAGACCGCTCTGGCGCAGCAGCTCCTAGAAGTGAATCAGGAGGGGACCCGGGGACCCCCAGAACCGCTGAGAGGTGAGGGTCTGGGCACCGCAGGGAGCACCTCCCACGTAAACAGAGAAGCCAGCACCCTGTGAATCCCCAGAGGCCCCCATCCCACTGCCTCCAGGGCCAGGTTCAACAGGCTGCCGTGCCTGGGCCCCATCTGCTCTCAGCTAACGGAAACTAGAGTACGTGGTGTGGAGATGCCGGGGGGTGCGGGTTGCCAGTGATGAACCTCGCTGGGGGCCTCTGCCTCCCCCCGCCCCCGGACTGTGATGAGCCAGTCGGACCTGTGGCTCTGGGCCTGGGGTGTGTAAAGTGCGGCTGGGGGACCCTGGACTGGCTCCTCCAGAAGGACTTGAGGGCCATGCATCGCCAGGAGGTTTATAAAAATAATTGTTGCCTGTGAGGGTTATAGACAGCCGCTCGTGCACACCCGGGGGGAGCAGGGCCCTTCTCTCGTCTGGACTTAGCAGAGGAGAAGCAACGCGGGTTCCGGGCCCTGCACGCTGCGTCTTCGCCCCACTAATCCTCTGTCTCCATTTTCTGCTTCGTGTTGTGGACACAGACAGCAGCCTCACGATCTAAGTCCACTCATGTCCCTCATGAGGGCCCGGGGAGAGTCTCAAAGACACCTCCTGGCTTTAATGGGGCTTAAAATGTTACACCGTCCTTGTGGCCTTAGGGTTCAACGCATGTTGGTGGAAAAAAAGAATGCTATTAATACAGAAAACATGCGTCCAGTGGTTCTTCCGGGGTTTAGACGTTGACGCAGCACACGCAGCGCGGAGAAGCTTTCTCTGGGGAATCGCTCAGTTCTCGGACGTGAAGCAGATGGAGAAACATTTCTGCGCAGCCCATGGCCCTGGCCGCACCGTGCCTGCTCTGGGGGCAGGACCACTCCAGCCCCCCACCCCCGCCCCCCGACTCTCTCCTCTCAGACGCCGGCAGAGCGGGTCCTGACCGAGCCACCACCAGTCACCCCGACTTCTCAGGAGCCTGAGATTAGAGAGGTGACTGGACCCCGCCCCACAGGATCAGATGGCCTACGGAGAGCTGAGAAGCGGCAGAAGCTTTATACTTTTAAGCAGCATTTAGGCATTTTAAATTCCCCTTTACATTAAATTGTCACCAATGCCAGGAAGCTAGTCGCTCCGTTGTGTTCGACTCTGTGGCCCCGTGAGGGTGAACCAAGTTTTAAGTAGTTGGTCTGAGATTTCATTTTCAGCCACTTGGGCAAAACACTCAAGGGGCAGAATCAAGCAAATCATCTCGACGATCAGAAGTCAGATTTTAAAAGGTAACATATCACCTTTTATTCCCCCAAATATTGTCTTGACCCTAAAATATTGAGAATGAACGGATGGAGTTGCTGGTCCCCCCCCACCGCCCCCGCCATCCCACCTTTAAGTTGGCAGAGATGTCTACACAGACTTCAGAGAGGATTCGGGCTGGGCTCCGATCCTGAGCCCACCTGGGCAGATGCAGCCTGCCTCAGACCCCAGTCCATCCAGTGAGTGAGTCCCCATCACGAAGGGCAGAGTGCACGCTCTTTGAAATGCCCAGCACAAGCAAGCCGTGTCAGAGCCGTCTCTAATGGAGTCGTAACAAGGAAGACTTGCATGAAGGCTTAGTGTCAAGAGGTCCAGGCTCTGTTATCCAGTTGCCGTCAAAGGATCAACAGGTTTGCACTGAGATCGGGCTCAGGGCGGTGCCAAGCAAGCGCGAGCTGTTGGCAGCCTGCAGAACACAGAGGGCGCACCAGGGAAAAGCAAGGATGGCAGAGGCAAGCTGGCCACCGTGACGGGATGCCGCCGCGCAGGGACGGGGCCTGGTGTGTGCCAGGGGACACTGCTGGGCAGCCGTGTGAAGCCCAGAGCACAGAGGGCAGCGGTGAGCTTGGGCTCGGGGCCACAGGCGTTCCCAGGACGCCAGGCATGCAAAGACCCTGACTCAGGGGATCGGGCTTGTCACAGAAACAAGGGTTGCCTTTCAGGCTCCCCCGCGCTCAGGCTCCTCCATCCTCCGGCCGCTGGACCTGAGCCTCGCGGGCAGGTGGCCGGGCCGTGGCCGAACCCCCGGCTCAGGATAGGGTGGCGCCCAGCGCCATCTCCGGTTGCCCTCCCTGCACGTCACCCTGATGCTTTGCATTTGTTTGAGGCTCGCATCTGCGTGCAGACAATGAGCAGTAATTTTAAACCTGTTTAGCCCGCATTTAACCCAGATAGTTCTTTTGTGACCGTTTCACTTGCATCTGGGGTTCAGTGCAAAGAGGTTGTGAGGAACAAAGGGAGCAGACGGCAGCTGCGGGGGCCCAGCCCGGCACACCCACGCACACTCGCCCCGCTTTCAAAGGACCCGCTGCCAAGGGCGTGTGCCCGCTCGCTGGCAGGGTCGGGCTGCATCCCACGACACTTTCCATGTTGTCAGGCATAAGTCGGCCGGGAACGCCCCCTCACAGGGTCTTGCAGGAGTGAGGGAAACCCTCCACCCTCAACGGCTTCTGCCCCATGGAGATGGGGGCACTGCTCCCCTCGCTAAGGAACAACCCCACTGGCCAGGGGGTAAACATGGTCTGGGGCTGCCAGTCTATGGTTCCAAGGCCTGTGGGTTAAACCGGGGACCTTGGCACTGGCCTGTGGGTTAAACCGGAGGTCCCCAAGGCACTGGCCTTCTGTGGCCTGGAAGGATCCCTTCCTCCTCACACCTGGTCCTTAGAGCACACACGTCTGATGAGAGACAGGTGGGCTGTTTCTGTAACCTGGCCACTGTTGTGAAGAAAGCCGTAGTGAACAGGGAGTGCAGATATCGTTTCGACATCCTGCCTTCATTTCTTTCAGTAAAGATCTGGAAGAGACCATTGTGCGGCCACAAGAGAGGAGCCCCCGCCCTCTGCAACACCACGGGTAGACCTGCGCACACAGCCCTGAGTGAGGCGACTCAAAGGCCACCTCCGTGTGACCTCATGTCTGTGCAGAATTTTAAAAGGCCAAATGCATGAAAGCGGGGGACAGAGTGATGGGTACCAGGGGCTGAGGGTGGGGGCCGGGGAGATGCTGGTTGAAGGGCACGGAGCCACACCCAGAAGGTGAGCGAGTCCAAGGACCGGGGGCACGGCAGGGTGAGGGCGTCACGGAGACTGTTCCGAGAACTTCAAAGTTGCCGGAGGACGGGTCGTCCCTGTTCTCACCACAAGGAAAGGCTGTTTACATTGCAGAGTAGACAGGTTAGCTAAGGCTATGGTAGTATCATATTGCGATACACAAATGTGTCAGATTTATGATACATTTATTGATGGACACGTTGCACGCCTTGGACTCACACAGTTTTCTGAGTCGATCACACCTCAGTCTCTCTCACACACACACACAATGCCAGGTCCATGCTTTGAACTTGCTGTTTCCTAAAAGCAGGGTAAGATTGACAGCGGGAGGAGAAGGGGCTGACAGAGGATGAGGTGGCTGGACGGCATCACAGACTCGATGGACGTGGGTTTGGGTGAGCTCCGGGAGTTAGTGATGGACAGGGAGGCCTGGCGTGCTGCAGTCCATGGGGTCGCAAAGAGCTGGACGTGACTGAGCGGCTGAACTAACTGAAAAGCAGGGAAACATTCAACCCCTCTCTTCCTCCTCTCTGCTCCACCCTGGGGCATGCTCCCCACAGCCAAGAGCTGCAGAGCCTCTGACTGCCACGGGGCTGGGACCCGCTGCCCTAACGAGGACGTGGGGCCGTCGTGACCATGCTCGGGGGAGGTGGGCTGTGCGTGACTCTGTCCCATCGAGGGCTGGGGTCCGCTCTGTGTTCTGGTCCTTGTCCCACAGACACCCCTGAGGGACCCCCTCTCTTCCCAGAACACAGCTGTGGGGTCTTGGGGACCCCTGAACCCTCAGGGGTTTCAGAGTCAGAGCACTTTTTCAAGCCAAATTCAGAAGCATATTCATATAAAATGTTTTTTCTTTCTCACGGTATCAAAAAAAGACAACATTTTTCCAGTCACAAGAAGGGTGTCGCCTTGTTTGACACAGCCGTGTGCTCCTCACGCACAAGGTTGGACAGATGGGGGCAGGGGCTGTAGCCACCCCTCCCCGTGGGGCAAGGGGGCTGTCAGAAACCGGGGGTCTTCACAGCACCATCGGCAGCCCGGGGTCACCGGAATGGGCCTCAGCCTGGCGCGAGGTGGCCACTGGCCCAAGGGAGCTGAGCATGGACGTGTGGCCAGTCCAAAGACCCACATTCTCATTTTCTTTGGTTTTTGAATCATTTAAACCCAAATTTAAATTTTGAAGCTATATGAGACTAGCGGCTGACATACTGGACTGCACCAATTAAAGTCTTTTCTGAGTCTCCTTCGCTATGTACACAGCAACCCACCACGCACGCTGGACAACTTATACCGACACAAAGAGACCGCCGCAACTGCAGCACCGCCGTTCAGGAGAACAATCCACTTTTGTAACTGGAAAATTTAATCCTTATCCCGGGCGTTTCTTTCTTTTTCACTGATACAGAGCAAAAACTGTCCCTAGAAAATTGAGATGAGAGAAACAAAATCCCCTTCAATCAGCTCATTACGTTTGCTGATGTCCTTGGGGGAGAGTTTCTAATTTAGCTGTTCTTTAATTTAGATGTTGTTTCTTTTAAAAGGCCCTCCTCTGGGACAATAACACAGACACGTGGATTTTTTTTTTTTTTCCAGAAACCACAGACCCATATAAAGGCAATTAGCAATATTTTTATCCTTTAAAAAATGAAGTTAAAGTTTTGAAAGAAAAAATTTTCAAGATGAATACATTTAAGAAACAAGATTTACTTGTAATTTTCTGATAATGATTAAAGCAACTAATTGTCATAATAAATTGTGTTTATTTCATAGCCCCCAGCATGGAGAAAGCCCACGAATATTTGCTGTGACCCTATAGCCTCTGACCCTGACACCCTAGTCCTGACATCCACAATGTTCTCCAGGTCTCGCCACGGGTTCCCTGGAGGCGTGTTTGGATCCACTGCCCATTTCTGCCGGGGCTCCAGTTGCAAAGTGCCAGAGGTTTCGACAGTCTGCTCCATCCTGCTCTTGTTTCTAAAATTTTGCAAAACTGTCTTTTCAGGAGCTATGTGATGCTTACGGCAGAAACGCCTAATCTGACAGACGACACCCATCAACAAAGGTTCCTCTCTGGGAATAAGGCTGCTGTTCTTGTTTAATCCCTCAGTTTTGTCCGACTCTTTGTGACCCCCGGGACTGCAGCTCACCAGGCTTCCCTGTCCTTCACCATCGCCCAGAGTTTGTTCAAACTCACCTCCATTGAGTCAGTGACGCCAGCCAACCATCCCCTCCTCTGCCACCCTCTTCTCCTGCCTTTTAGATTAGGAATGATTTTATTTTCTTCTTTGGGATTACATATATATTCCAAATGTACCATAAAGTTTCTTGCACTAAACTAAAATTGTAAAAATGTGTTTATCAAATTACATTGAAAAATAATTCTCTTCTTGTTGTCTAGATCCTTTAAATATAGCCCAGGTAGTCCTAACCTTGAGGTCACAAGAACGTCACTGTGAGGTGATAATAATTGTGCTATAAATATATGTGTGGAAAACAGAAGCAAGCTCCAGCCACCCACCTGAAAGCACACGGCCCCCGGACTCTGGTCTGGAGGAAGCATCCTCCCGCTAGACCCCCTCTGGCTGGCTGCAGGCGTGGCGGTGGCGGGCGCCTAGCTCCACCGTCCACAGCTGCTTTGCACCGTGGCATTCCGACGTGGCTGTGGAATTCGTACATGATTTTACCCGGGGCTAGAGCGCAGGAGGGAAGAAGGCAATGGCACCCCACTCCAGTACTCTTGCCTGGAGAACCCCAGGGATGGAGGAGGCTGGCAGGCTGCCATCTATGGGGTCGCACAGAGCCCGACACGACTGAAGCGACTTAGCGGCAGCAGCAGAATGCAGAAGGAGGCCCCTCTCCCCTGCTGGGTGGCTCTGCACTCTGGTGGACCCCGGCAGCTGTCTGCTAGAGTGAGCCCACGGCCTGACTCAGTCCCACGTCTTCAGCAGGAAAACGAGAAAGGCCTCGCCAGCAGCATGGGGTCCGCCGATGTCTCGGTGGGGCTTGGGAGCCGGAGCAGACGCCCAGACTGACCTGCCTCCCGTGCTGTGTGCAAGGACTGTTTATAAAAAAGGCTCAGGATGGGGCCCACCAAGCATCGGGTCCAAGCACGTCACCTGAGCCCACAGGACAGTCACATCGGACGGTGTTCAGATCAGCCACGTGAACATCCGCGAGAGGCTGCATTTCCCTCCTGCTCTTAGACAACAATTATTCCTTAAGAATAGGTTTCTTAAGAAAGGCTAACAGACAAAGAGGTTCTTCTTGGAAACCCTGCTCAATAATAAGGTAATGGAATGTTGGAAGGCGGGCGTCATCCAAGACTGATAATAACATATCTTCTACTTCTCTCATTTCGTTTTTTGCAGGCCAAATTAAATTAAGCATCTCTTTGCTCACCAGCCTGAGATGAGTTGTTACAACGGCTCCTGCTCCCTCCATGGAATGACCGGCTTGAGGGTGGATGGGTGTGGGGTCAGGGGCGGAGGGGAGCCCCCAGAGATGCAGGGAGGTGGAGGGGAGCTGGGCCTGTTTGCAGTGACGTCAGCAACTCTGACAGTGCCGAAACATGACCAGCAGCGTGAGTCTGGGGCCAGGGCCCACGTGACAGAGGACACATGAGGCCAGCTGGGCGGGAACCGTGCAGCCAAGACCTCCAGCCCCGAGGCCGCCTCTGTCCCCAGTTCTAACACCAGCTAGAGAGCGTTCATGCGCAGCCCAGCCAAGACTCGAAGTTAACAAACTGTTTAAAAACATCCCCACTTTTCACTGGTAAACACCGTGTCTACTAATATATATTGAGAAAATTAGTGTTTTCATGCAACAGTTTCTGGTACATTACCTAAACTCAATGTACAACTCACACACGGCGTTTCGTTGCTAGCAGCATTGGAACGCAATGTTTCACCACCAACTAGGCGCGTCGTGGCAATTATTTGACAGGCGATAAAAAGAGAATAAAGCTCTTTGGTGCGATTTTTATAGTCTGTTCTCCACAGTCTCAGCCATCGGAGTGGAAGAAATGAAGACGTGCAGTTTAACCAGTATGTTTACGTGCATCCAACAGATATTTTTCTGGGGAGATTAATTGAATAACACCTATAAAATGCTTACATTGTACACTTATCAGTCCTGAGATGGTTTGGAACAATTAGGAGAATATGTTTCCATTAGTAATAAAAGATAACTACCCCTGCCCAGCAACACTGCCGCAGCCTGTGAAGAGAACGCACTCTGATCGGCTTTGCTAGCACGCTCTTTCAGGTCACGCCACGTAACACAGAACTTCACCGATGCACACTAACTCCAAAATCTCAGACTCTAAATGTCCAGTGACCTTGTATCAAAGCCCTGCACCCTCCATCCTGGCAGTGTGGTGCACAAATCCAGCAGTGGAAGAAGCTGTGGGTTTGTGGGGTGGGTGAGAAAGGCCCTGGGGTTTTCCTCGGTTCTGCTGTTGCCCTTTGTGTGACGGTGGGCTGGCTCAGAGCAAATGGAACCATCCACGCCAAGAAATCCCCTTCACCGCCGATGGATGGGAGTTTCATTTTCACACGTATTTGAAGAAGCTTCTCCAGTTTGTCTTTACTTTTGTAAACTTGGGTCCCCGGAAGTGTCCGTGACCGTGGAGAGCCAAGGTGTCTCCTGGGCGTTTCCCATCAGAGGCCGCACCAGGGGAACCACCCTCCTCCTCGCAGGAGAGCATGCTGCTCTGAGCGTGGCAGAGAGCTTCTGGCTCTGAGAACAAAGGCAGGACCTTGCGTGCTGAGGCGGCTGCACCTCTCAACATGCCCCTTCTCTTGGGCGCCCAGCCCTGCCCTTGACATCTGCCCCCTCAGCTCCTGATCTGACTTGGGCTTGGGACCTTGATTCCAGGATGGACGGAGATTGCAAGGGTGAGTCGGGGGTGCTGCAGTCAGATGACCCGGCTCCCAGGACACTGCGGGCTCAACGGCCTGAGTCCCCCAGGGGGACCCACCCTCTTGGGGCCTGTCATCCACCCTCCAGGTCCAGCAGCAAGAGCGTGCCAGCCAAACCACGTGCCAGTCGAGAGGGGTGTCAGGGGGTAGCTGGGGCCCCACAGGGTCCTGGCCGCTGGCCGAGCTGCTTGGGATGTGGTGGAATCAGAGCCCCGATCAGCTTTCCGTCACTGAGTGTGCAGGAAGAGGTGAGTGAGGGGTGGCTGGCGGGGCCGGTGCAGCTCCCGTGGACCCGGTGTGGAATGTAGGTGCCCCCAGCCCCTTCGTCCAGAGAAGGGCTTGTCAGCCCACCTGACCCCAGCTTTCGCACCATCCCACTTGGGCCTGAATCTGCCTGCTGACCTTCAACCTCCGACCCCTTCTCAACTGGCAGACAGCCTTTTAAGAGCGCAAATCTGACGGCCTTTATCCCCGTCATCGGCTCCCCTGGTGGCTCAGACAGTAAAGAGTCTGACTGCAATACAGGCAGCCTGGGCTCAGTCCCTGGGTTGAGAAGATCCCCGGAGAAGGACATGGCAGCCCACTCCAGTATTTCCGTCTGGGGAGTCCGTGGACGGGGAGCCTGAGGGGTAACAGCTCGTGGAGTCGCAAGAGGCAGACAGGACTGAGCAGCTTCGCACGCGTGCACACGTACACGTATCCTCTTCAGTGACACTCCTCAGGGAATTCTCCCCGGAAACTGGGACAGCAGGGTTTGGGAGTGAGGGTGCTCAGCCGCAGGCATCTGTGGGTCGCAGTTTGTGCCGACATCTGAGACGTGTGACCCCTGGGCTGCAACCCCACGAAGACAGAGAATCGCCTTTGTGGCCGATGGCTGCCTCCCTGTGCCTATCGGTGGGTGCGGGAAGGAAGCCCAGGTGGCTTGCCAGGGAGTGGCTGGGGTGGGAAAACGGTGGATTGGCCAGAAAGCCTTGGCTTTGGTATTGACCTTGGATGTGATCTTCCAGACCGGACGCGGCCATGCCCACGTGTGGGCAGCACTGGGCGTGACTGGTCACTGGCTTCACAGAGCATCTCGCTCAGGCTGTGGTTGGCAAGAGGCCCAGAGCACCCTCGGTGGGGACCACACGCTCTCCTGCCCTGGTGGCCCCTCGAGACGCTCCTTCCAGGGGCACAGGGGACACAGCAGGGGCTGGGGACACGGCCGGAGACCGGGCCGGAAGGGGCAGGGGCAGCGGGCCATCGCAGCACGCCACGCCCCCCACGCGCAGGCCGGAGCAGAGTGTGCTCGTCCCACCTCCCTGGAGGGACCCGGGCACCTCCCTGACGCCGCGTCCCTGAGGCCCAGCTCCAGTCCAGCGAGCACCGTTTCATTTAAAACGTCAAGGTTTAATGACCCAAAGAATGGGAATTGATGAGGAAAGACACGCCACCCCTAATCTTGAAGCGTATTTCTCATCACAGTCATTAATCCTGCTACGACTGTCTTCCTCGGGAGGAAGAGCAGACCTGGAAACACGGTGGCTCCTCATCCCGGCCCCCCCGACGCCCTGCTCCTCCGTGTGCCAGCCGCTGGGGCCCGGGGCGGGCTGGGGACACGCAGGGTGCCCCCCTGGGCCTGCGGGGAGGTCCCGCCACCCTCACCCGGGGCTCGGGCTCCTGTCAGCCTCCGGGGCTCAGCGCCTCCCTGCCCCCTGCTGAGCTGGGCGATCCTGCCGTGCGTGGCTTCCCGGCCTGCCCTGTGCTCCTGGCGAGGCCAGCAGCTGAGTCGCCCCCGAAAGGAAACCTTTCTGGCGATGGATGAGGAGCAGCCCTTCCGTCCACTGTGGGGGCCCCAGAGCCCTCTGTGCAGGGTCCCCGGGATGCAGAGAAGACCCCAGGCTGCCCCCACGGTTCTGGGCCCGTGGGGACAGACCCAGCTGTGGAGGGGGAGACGCCGTGGGGTCACAGGGGCTGCGACAGTGCCAGGCCCAGGGTCAGATGCCCACGGCCATGCCCCTCCCGTCCGGGGCCATCCAACCTCCCAAGTTCTTTCCTGCAGCAAATACTGATTTCAGGCTGAAAATACCCAGCTGACCTGGAGTGGAGCATGGGCCCCGCTGAAGAAGAGCATTAATTCAGAAAATGACGGACAGTACGTTTTAAGGGGCGCTGTCACAAAGGGGGTCTGACAACGGGCTCACAGGCCCAGCGCACACCTGCTCCTCCATCTCTGACTGGCTGGAGGCACCAGGGAGTCATCTTCCGACAAGTGTGAACGAAAGAATGGCTTCGGATGAAGGTGACTGACCCGGGCCGGAGCAGGCTGGAAGCCAACACTGGCCTTCCAGGGGGAGAGAGGAGTGTGCAGCGTATCAGGGCAGTTTCCTGCGGAGTCAGGGAGACAGCCCGCTTTGTTCCCACGAGGCCCCCGTAGAGGGCACCACGCCGGCCGGATGAGGCCCTCGGCAGGGATTGCTCGCATGCGTGGACAGCGGCTCACCAGGCGGGTCAGCCTTCACTTTTCCGCTGCTGTTTCTGGTGAGATGTGGCTGGGGCTTCCGCAGCTGACCGCAGCGAGGAGCCTGGCGGCCTGGGACCCGCCACGGGGGCGAGGGAGCTGGCCCCCTTCCTGGTCCGTGAGATGGGACAGTGGCAGGATCGGCCTCCTAAGGTGGCTGGAAGGACCGGCATGGCGAGCAGGGCACCTGGCACGCCCGGGGACACATGTGCGTGAGGGGTGCCGTTAGTGGCGCGGGGGCAGGTGAGCGGTCTTGCAGGAGGCCGTTGCTGGGCAGGCGGGCTTACGTGTGTCCGTGTTTTCCCAGCTGCAGCTCAGCTTTGAGAGAAGAACAATCGGCAAGTGGGATTCCTTGTTGACTCACGCCCTCGGGTCAGGGTGGCACATATGCCTCCCGAGGCCCAGCCGACCTTCTTTCTGGATGGCCCCACGGTCCACGGGAGAAGAACAAAGGGTTACATGTCAAAGATGGGTCTTTCTAAGAGAAGTCTCAGCCTTCTGATTCACCTGCTGTTTGAACTGAGAGCAGGCAGCAACAAGCCTTGGGCAAGAAGCAGAGTAAATATTAGAACACGCCTCCTTCGTCCCGTTGTCATCCACAAAGGGCCCAGAGCGTCGGCAAACAGGGATGAGGGAAGAGGGGGCGGTGTGCCCTCCAGGCTGGAGCCTCCCCCGCCCCTGCAGAGGGGCCGGGTCATCTCCCCCGGGAGGCAGCTGATCTGGGCTCTCCTGAGGGCTGGACCGTCTTCTGTCCTAGGCTGACCTGAATTTCCTGTTGGCTCTGGACGTTTCCTGGAGAAGGGAAAGGCTACCCAGCCCAGGTCAGTCACCTGGCCTGGAGAATCCCACGGACAGTATCATCTATGGGGTTGCAAAGACTTGGACACGACTGAGCGACTTTCACTCACTCACTCACTAGACGTGTCTGTGACCCTAGCAGATCAGTTGAAGATTCTGAGCTTTGGTTTCCCTCCCTTAAAATACAGGTACCAGGAGGCGCGTCCTTGGCTTGGGAACCAGCTGCTCTGACAGGAAGTGCCTGGCGCTGACGCCTCGACAGTGCTGAGGGTAGAGACGGCCATGGCTGTCATGCCGGAGCCCACGGGCGGCTCCAAGCCACTGCCCGTATGCACCTGCCCAGGTCCTGTCTGGGAGAGGGGCAGAGGGTGAGTGGACAGGCTCTGAGGGTGAGCAGGGGTCACAGGTGGGGGTTCAGGACTTTGTCACCTGCTCCCGGCCTCTGCCAGCCCCATCCTACCTGAACACCGTCCCTGTAGGCAGCCTGGTCCGGGAGACCCCTACCTCCCCTCTTGAGGGACAGAAGACCCCTGCCTCCCCCCTTGAGGGACAGAAGACCGCTGCCTCCCCCCGAGGGACAGAAGACCCCTGCGTCCCCCTCGAGGGACGGTCTGGAGGAGCCGTGGCTGCAACCCGCTCCTGCCTGCAAGTGATGCTTCTCCCAGGGAGGGAAGGTGCTGGTCAGGAGAGCTGGGCTCCTGTGAGGAAACGGTGGAGGATGGCAGACGAGGCCCCCTCATTCCACTGAAAGCTCTTCAGTGCCATGTGGGTGTCCATGCCGATGAAAGGCTGCAGTCTGCAGGGACCCCGAGAGCTCACTCTAAAACAGCCCTGCCTGCACGCAGGGTGCCCATGAATTCACTTCTCACTTCGAGAAGAGCAGGTTTCTCGGAGGACGAGGTGCATTATTTATAAGTCTCACCGCGGTCCGCCTGGTGGGACGGCTGACCCGCCCCGCCTTCTCTGACCTCTGCTTTCTCCTTCTTTCTACATTCATCTTCAAAACAAACCCAAGGCAAGAGCGGAAACCCTGCTCCCCAAACAAGGCAGGAAAATAAAGTCACGAGGGAGCCCTCCTGTCCGTGGAGCCGAGGTGCTGGGCCCCCTGCGTCCACGGCTGAGCGGAGCCGCCTGCAATGCGGAGGCTGCCACGCGGGCCCACGGATGGCCTGGTGGCCCTGGGCACGGGCTCTTGGCAGAAATGCTCAGGCCACCTTGGTTCCTGTGTCTCCTGAGACGCTGAGCTGCCGGGTAAAATGGTGGCATTTGGGAGGAAGCCGGCGGGGCTGACCCGAGTCCTCAGGGAGAAGAAACGCAGAGCAAGGCGCCTGCAGGGCGTCGCGTGGGCGGGGACGCCACGGTCACCTCTTGGCCCGCTGCGTCCTTCCTGCGCCAGGCGTCTGCCCCGCGGCGCGCTATGACCAATGGCCACCGCTTCCAGTTCCCCCCGCACGTCCTGCCTGAAGCGCCAGGAGCGGCCGTGGTCGGCGGAGGCGGTGGGCCCCCAGCTCTGACTCTTGGGGGGACGTGACTGGGGCGATGGCTGAGGATGCCCAGCCCTGCTCAGGGGCACGCCTGGGGGAAAAGTGTCGTCACGCTCAGCCTGAGGCTGACCAAGGCCGAAGTTGGGGGGCCTCTTGTGCCTCTGCCAGGCCCGGGCCTGGCACCACTCCACCCAGGGGTCCACGTGCCCAGGCGCCCTCGGCTATGGCTTCAGGCCGCTCAGCCTGTGGGACGCACCAGGGAGCAGTTGGGAGCAGGCAGGGGCTCTTCCTGGCCCAGCGGCCCTGCACGCCTTCCCGGGAGGCTGCCGGGCAGTGGCTGTGCACCCTGACCAGGCGTGTCCCCTGTGATGAGCTGTGTCTCTGCACAGAGGTCCTTAGGTCCTAACCCCGCCCCAAACCCTGGGATGTGACCTTATTTGGAGATACAGGAAGTCCCCTACGTAAGCACCTCTAACTTGCAAACTTCAGGCACGCGATGGTATGTTCCACTAGCATCAGGCAGGAGGCGTCTCGGCCGGCCCTCCGCCTCCCATCACGACGTCCCTGCCGCTCTGCCCCCTCCCTCCCCCCCGCACCTCCTCTCCCCGCTGCCGTCAGGCACTCTCCCTGCCCGCCCGCTTGGTGCCAGCCCATGTGCCAGCTGTTGTCCTGGACTACTGTGCTTTTCCAGGTGCTGTCCTGGAAGACGAAAAACGGTTTCTGTTTGTGCTTGTCTTTCTGCATCGTTAGCGTGAAAAGCGTCACAAAGCCGCTACAGTGCAGTGCTCCACAGCTGATGCTTAGTCAGGTACCTGGGCTCTCTGCTGGACTTACGAGTGTGCTCTGGGAGCAGAACTCGTCCGCGCGAAGGGGACTCACTTGGGGCGGGTTGGCGGGTGTAGACAGGGGGCTCCCATGCCGACCAGTGGCGTCCGGAGAAGAGACGCTGAGGTGGACTCCCGCAGAAGGGGCTGCTATGGAGGCAGAGGTTGAGGGGCCATGTCCACAAGCCAAGGCTGCCCCCAGCTGCAGCTCTTTGGGGGGCCAGGCGTAGCCTCATGAGGAGCCAGCCCTGTGGACCCCGACCCTGGGCTCCGGCTCCAGGGCTGCACGAGCCGATCCACTTCTGGACTAAGCCGCCTGGTCCGCGGTGCTTTGTGTGCATGGTTGGGCAGCCCCAGGAGGTTGCAGGTGGCGGTTCCTGCCCGGGAAGCAGTTTCGGTCTGTTAGTCCCGCTGCTCACCGGCCTGTGGTCACACTGTGTGCAACGGAGCAGACTCTTACCGGCTCTGTGCCTTTTGCCCTTCCTTGGACTTAATCCTGTTTTACTTTTTGCTAACACAGAGGGGTCACCATGACTACCCTGAGCCTCGGGAGCATTCATCGGTGTGACATGTTGCTGGTGGCCCCACAGTAGCCAGACTGGAAGCTCAGGCATCACCGGGGAAGCCCGTGAGCGATGGGGACCCCCGAATCAGAGACCCCCGCAGCTAAGCGACCTGTGCCTTCACACAGCTGCTGGGCGAGTCTGAGGGAGCTGAGTTTGCAGGCTGGTTACGGGAAGCTCTGAGTAAGCGTCAGGACCCTCCTTATTGTTCAGCCACCGAGTCCCGTCCGACTCTTTGCGACCCCATGGACTGCAGCACACCAGGCCTCCCTGTCCTTCACCAGCTCCCGGAGTCTGCTCAAACTCATGTCCATCGAGTCGGTGATGCCATCCAGCCATCTCATCCTCTGTCGCCCTCTTCTCCTGCCCTCAATCTTTCCCAGCATCAGGGTCTTTTCCAATGAATTGGCTCTTTGCATCAGGAGTCTAGTTAGTGCTAATTGTATGCAGGGAAATATATCCAACATCCTGGGATACACCATAATGGAAAAGAATTTTTTGAAAAACAATGCATATATGTGTATAACCGAGCCACTCTGCTGTACAGCAGAAATTCAGTTCAGTTCAGTTCAGTTCAGTCGCTCAGTTGTGTCTGACTCCTTGCGACCCCATGAATCGCTGCACGCCAGGCCTCCCTGTCCATCACCAACTCCCGGAGTTCACTCAGACTCACATTCATCGAGTCCGTGATGCCATCCAGCCATCTCATCCTCGGTCATCCCCTTCTCCTCCTGCCCCCAATCCCTCCCAGCATCAGAGTCTTTTCCAATGAGTCAACTCTTTGCATGAGGTGGCCAAAGTACTGGAGTTTCAGCTTCAGCATCATTCCTTCCAAAGAAATCCCAGGGCTGATCTCCTTCAGAACGCACTGGTTGGATCTCCTTGCAGTCCAAGGGACTCTCAAGAGTCTTCTCCAACACCACAGTTCAAAAGCATCAATTCTTCAGCGCTCAGCCTTCTTCACAGTCCAACTCTCACATCCATACATGACCACAGGAAAAACCATAGCCTTGACTAGACAGACCTTAGTCAGCAAAGTTAGCAGAAATTAACACATTGTAAATCAACTATACTTCAATAAATAAATAAATAACACCCATAAGAAGTAGAGAAGCAATCAGAACCTTGGTTCCCCGGGCTGCCCTGGCTGCTCAGTGAGGGACCAAGGACGGAGGGCCTGGGTGCCAACACCCCTGCACAGCCCCATCCCCCTTCCTCAGCAGCAGCTGTGAGGTTCCTGCACTGGAGGGTCCCTGAGACCCGTCCCCAGCCAGCAGCACAGCCTCTGAGCCTCGCTCAGGCTTCAGAATTCCAACCCATGTTAACGTGAAAAGGACAGAGGTCAAAGGTCGCCGGGCGGGTGTCCAGCTCGTCTTTGGGTAAGCTGAGCACAGATGATATTTACAGGAGCCTCTGCTCGTTTGGACGCCGGGACTTCAAAACACCGGCCTGAACTCCGGACGCTGCCCTCGGCCGCGTCTGGACCACGCAGAGAGTTTGAAATGTCACCCACCCAGAATCCAACGCGCATTATCATGATGTGTTTGTGTAGACTGTCACGTTTTAGATGAAAGCGCTTCATATACCGTGCTCCCCATCATGTCATCAAAGCAGGAGGCACTCAGTCTGAATTAGCCATTTTGGTGTATTATCCTAATAGAGCATTATTTTTAAACTACCGCGATATTTTAATTACATTCTCAGCATGAATCATTAGGTACCTCAGTGAAAAGGCACTTCTGACTCTAATTGCATGCTGAAGACCTGAGACACAGTCCGTGAATGTGAGCCCAGATATGGCCCGACAGGCCGGCGGTCCCAGCTGCTCCTCACACACAACACCGACCGTGTGAGGTGGAGCAGGGTGTCGGGGGGTGTTCTCCTTGGAGCTCATCCCACCCTCTGGATTAAGCCCCCAGCACACACCAGCGACTCTTTGGGGCTCCAGGGGAGCCCACGAGACTCCCTGCCCCCTTGGAGCTGGCGTTTTTGCGACCAGCCACGGGTGCAGCGTGGGGGCCCGGGGCGCTGGCTGGAGGGCACCCTGGGGCGCGCATCCGCCCCTCTGGGCATCAGTGTGTCCCTCCCCGGCTCCCAGCACACAGGGTCTCCAGAACTACTCCACAAGGACGCATTCTTGGTCCTGGAACACTCGTGTGGGAGCACGACACTCTCCAGCACAATCGCCCCCCATTGGCGGGTGAACCCCAAGCACCTAAGGCCACTGAGCCTGCCCACAAAGTGCCTGTGGGGTTCAGACAGCCAGGAGGCAACAGCCCGCATCCTGTGGTCCCTCCGGACAATTATCTGCCGCCTCCAGCGGAGGGTCCCCCTGCCAGGCGAGCCTGGCTCTCACGTGCTTTCTCATGCGGGGCCCTCGGAAGACTCAAGGGTGGGGTGCCCTCTGCGGTCGCTGCAGATGCAGCCACGGGAGCCGGCTACTGCTCTAGGAGACCCCGGGCCCCTCGGGCGAGGATGCCTCTGTTCTGTCCACAGCCACTGAGTCCCTCCTCTCCGCGGCCTTAGTCCCAGGCAGGCAGGGGAAGCACCTCCGCACCCACAGCTGCCCTCCTCCCCACGGGAGGGCTGGCTCATCACTGTCCGTCACTGGCAGGACACTGCAGCCTCCTGCACCCCTGCAGTGAGCAGGTGTCTCCTCACTGGGTGACCGCAGGTCCTTCTCTGAGCCCTGCTCTGGGAGGCCTGCATAGACCGACCGCCCTCGGGGTCTCTCGTGCTGGACCCAGGAGGGGAAACCCAGGAAGCAGGGCCAAGCAGAGCCAGTGCTCCCGCCTGGTTCCTGGGGCACGGATGACGAGGGTAGTCTCTGTGATTCGGGGGCCGGGGGGAGGCCCAGGGGGAGGCACGGGGGGAGGCCCGGGGGCAGGCCCAGGGGGAGGCCCAGGGGCAGGCCCAGGGGGAGGCCCAGGGGGAGAGGGCCGCTGGCGGCTGGAGCTCATGGAGACTCCACCAGGAGGCCCGAATCTGCAAAGCCCGCCGGCCTGCGTGCAGGGTAACGCCCCGGGCCAGGCGGTGACGGCCGTGAGCCGCGGGGCCCAGCGCCGCCTTCACTGCAATGGAGCCTGGTGAGGGCTCCCGAGGAGGGCGGCGACCCCGCGGGTGGAAACTGGCGGCGGGGTCCTCTCCATGCCTTTCCTGTTGCTTATCCATCCGGGAGGCCGCTTCTGGGAGCTTCACCGCGGCTCTCGGGGTCCCCTGCCTGCAGTGCCCGCCCATCTCGCCCACGCTGGTCCTGGGCAGAGCTGCCCCCACCCCGCGCACCCCTCTCCTCGTCTCTGTCTGACCGCGGTCGGTGGGCGAGCACCTGGCTCCCTTGCCTCTGACAGCAGATTACCTTGGGGCCCGTCTCACTGGCGCCCCCTCCAGGAGCCCCGGGGAAGTGCGCCTGCCCGCGCAGGAGGGCCAGGCTGAGATGCGCCTGGGAACGAGGCCGGCCCGCCCCCTGCCGCGGCTGCCCCAGGAACTACCCCCAAGGTCAGAAGCCGCAGGCCCCCTGCAGCCTCGGCCTCACGCCCCCTGCTTCAGTGATGGTGGGCAGGAGTGTCTGAGGGTGCCAGCCCTGCAGGGCAAGCACCGGGGTTCAAATCCCGACTCCACCACGCCCCGTTTCCTCACCTGCACAGCAGGGGACCCCCTCTGTGGTGCGGCCTGGCTGAGCCTTAGGAGCCGTGGGCAGCTGCTCCTTCCCAATAAACAGGATGTCAGGGCCCAGGGGACAGGCCCTGTGGCCTGTCCATCTGGCCTGATGTGAGTTTTATCACCCACCAGACCTGCCGCACAGCTTCAAACAGACAGTGTGGACCGGGACACCCGGACAGCTTGGCACAGCCTCGGGAGGGGGCGGGAGGGGGCCCTGCCCAGAGGAGGCCGCCAGCTTCCTGGCGCTCCTGTGTCCTGGTGCCCAGCAGCAGAAGAGTAGCCACTCTCGCCCAGACCCTGGTAGGTGTCTGTATGCCCCAGCAGGCTGCCCGCCACGGGGAGAGAATTGTGTGAGGTCTGCGCAGCAGCTGAGACTCAGAGGTTGAGTAACGGGCTCGGTGTCTGGGTCAGTAAGCAAAGGACTGGGCCCTAAGACCAAGCCTGATGTGCGATTGAACCAACAACCCACCCCTAAAATAGGCCGAAGACGTGCACAGACATCTCCAAAGGAGACATGCAGATGGCCAACGGGCACATGGAAGGATGCTCAGGATCACTTCTTATTAGAGAGATGCAAATCAAAATTAAAATGAGGGATCACCTCACACCGGTCAGAATGGCCATCATCAAAAGCCCACAGTAGCAAGTGCTGAGAGGGCGTGGAGAAAGGGCTTCTCCACACTGTCGCTGGGAATGTGAGTGGGTGCAGTCACTATGGAGAACAGAAAAAAAACTTTAAAAACTAAAAATAGAGTTACCATGTGACCCACCAATTCCACTACTGGTGTACATTTGGAAAAAATGAAGACACTCACTCACAGAGACACACGCGCCCCAGCGTTTACAGCCACTCTGCTCACAATCACCAAGGTACGAAGGAAGCCTGAGTGCCCGTCAGCAGACGAACGGGTAAAGAGGACGTGGGGCACCCACGCGACGGAACAAACACTCAGCCGTCCGAAGCATGCGTGTTGCCGTCTGCAGCAACATGGACGGGCCGAGAGAATAGCACACGCTTAGCAAAACCAGAGGCAAACACCGTATGAGCACTTATCTGTGGAATCCAAAACATAACACAGACAACTGTCTATGCAAAACAGAAGGCACGGATGCAGAAAGCAAACCAGCGGTCACTAAGCGGAAGAAGGCAGAGCGGCGCAGTTGTGTCTGACTCTTTACCACCCCATGGACTGCACCTCGCCAGGATCCTCTGTGCATGAGATTTTCCAGGCAAGAAAACCAAAGTGGGTTGCCATTGCCTCCTCTTTAGCCTAGTTAAAGTCATGTCTGACTCTTTGTGACCCCACGGACTGTACATTCCATGGAATTCTCCAGGCCAGAATACTGGAGTGGGTAGCCTTTCGCTTCTTCAGGGGATCGTCCCCATCCAGGGATCGAACCCAGGTCTCCTGCATTGCAGGCGGATTCTGGAAGAAAGAAGTGGGGAGGGTCCAACCAGGGGTATGGAATTAAGAAATAAAAATGACTATGTCCACAGTAGGTAAGAAACAAGGTTATATTCTATGACACCGGGATCATAGCCATTATCTTGTAATAACTTTTACTGGAGTGTGATTTGTACAAATACTGAATCACCCTGCTGTACACCTGAGAATAATATAATATTGTAAGTCAACTATACTGCAACAATTTTTTAAAAAGGTGTGACTGTTCTGCTACTTCTCCAATGGAACCATCTCATCTTCAGATTTCTGCAAGGCGGCTCAGCTTGTAGCGTTCACATTTCCTTGGAGAAGAGGCCTCTCGCCGTGGTCTCGGTTCGCCTCTCGCCGTGGTCTCGGTTCGCCTCTCGCCGTGGTTCTGGTTCGCCTCTCGCCGTGGTCTCGGTTCGCCTCTCGCCGTGGTTCACGGTGCTGCAGTCTTCCTGTGCACTCACTGGCTGTTTGTGTCTCTGCCATGGTGAAATGTCTATTCACATCTTTGCCCATTTTTTAGACTGGGTTCGTGTCTTGTTGTTACTGAGCCCTAAAGCTTTCTTCTATATTCTGGATGCAAGCCCTTTATCAGATACATGATTTGCAAATGTTTCCTCCCAGTTGGTGACTTGTCTTTTCATTGTCTTAAAGTGTCCTTAGAAGAGCAGGTGCTCCTAATTTTGATTATGTTTAATTTATCATTTTTTTCCTTTATAGATCATGCTTTTGGTGTCATGCTTAAGAAATCTTTGCCTCACCTTACATAAAAATTTTTGAAAAAAGTTTTGAATCACAAAAAGGAATAGGAACAAAGAGAAAAGACAAATGACTAAGTGGATCAAAATATTTGAACTCACATCATAAGGTGCTAATTTGTCTAGTAGATAAAGAACTTCTAAAGTCAATAAGCAAAAGACCAGCCCTCTAGCAAAATTAAAGGGAGAAATAGAGCAGAAAGAACACAGAGAATGAAATACAAATGCCTCTTGCACATAAGACTCCTAACTTTCCTCATGTAAAGAAAAATGTAAATTAAAACTATAGTGAGATGCCACTGTTTCCGTCTCAGGTTGTCAAAGATCAAACGTGAAAGTAAAAGTCACTCAGTCGGGTCTGACTCTTTGTGACCCCATGGTTGCGATTCCATACGGTCCATGGAATTCTCCAGGCCAGAATACTGGAGTGGGTAGCTGTTCCCTTCTCCAGGGGATCTTCCCAAACCAGGAATTGAACTCATATCTCCCGTATTGCAGGCAGATTCTTTACCAGCTGGGCCACAAGGGAAGCCCAAGAACACTGGAGTGGGTGGCCTATCCCTTGTCTAGCAGATCTTCCCGACCCAGGAATCAAACCAGGGTCTCCTGAATTGCCAAAGTGGGATAAACTCTATGGAGAGAAATTTGGCAATTTCCTATCAAAAATTCATACACTTTTTTACCCACAAATTGCTCTTCAAGAAATTTGCTTTTTATAAGTATTGACTAGTGCAAAATATGTATGTTCAAAGACAGCATTAGCGCCTTCAGTCACTTCCTGCTCCTATAAATACATCAGGAGGTGTTGTAACACAGGTCCCAACATACTAATTCCAAACCGTCTAACTGTAGGATTTGCCAGAATCAATCCCAAACCCGACTGTATTGAAAAAAGGGAGGCAGGGTCCCAAAGAGTGAGTGTGGGTCCACCGGTGAGGGTGCCCAGAAATGCAGTCTGTCCCTGCGAGGGGCACGCAGGGTCGGTTTCAGTGTTCACTCCTCTGATGGGCTTTGTTACAGTAAAATCTTCTGAAACCCACTCTCTGTGCCCTGGTTCACACGGAGGTTGAAACAAAGCTCCACGCTGTCTATTATTTAAATTAGTGGGTAGCAGACAGTAGACATTGCTAAAGAAAGGCAATGCCAAAGAATGTTCAAACTACCACACAATGGCACTCATCTCACACGCTAGCCAAGTAATGCTCAAAATTCTCCAAGCCAGGCTTCAACAGTACGTGAACTGTGAACTTCCAGATGTTCAGGCTGGATTTAGAAAAGGCAGAGGAAGCAGAGATCAAATTGCCAACATCCGTTGGATCATCGAAAAAGCAAGAGAGTTCCAGAAAAACAGCTACTGCTTTATTGACTATGCCAAAGCCTTTGACTTTATGGATCACAACAAACTGTGGAAAATTCTTAAAGAGATGGGAGTCCCAGACCACCTGACCTGCCTCCTGAGAAATCTGTACACAGGTCAAAAAGCAACAGTTAGAAATGGACATGGAAAGACGGACTGCTTCCCAATTGGGAAAGGAGTACTTCAAAGCTGTATATTGTCACCCTGCTTATTTAACTTATATGCAGAGTACATCATGAGAAACGCTGGGCTGGATGAAGCACAAGCTGGAATCAAGATTTCCAGGAGAAATATCAGTAACCTCAGATATGCATGTGACACCACCGTTATGGCAGAAAGTGAAGAGGAGCTAAAGAGCCTCTTGATGAAAGTGAAAGAGCAGAGTGAAAAAGCTGGCTTAAAACTCAACATTCAGAAAACTAAGATCATGGCATCTGATCCCATCACTTCATGGCAAATAAATGGGGAAACAATGGAAACTGAGAGACTTTATTTTCTTGGGCTCCAAAATCACTGCAGATGGTGACTGCAGCCATGAAATTAAAAGATGCTTGCTCCTTGGAAGAAAAACTATGACCAACCTAGACAGCATATTAAAAAGCAGAGACATTACTTTGCCAACAAAGGTCCATTTAGTCAAAGCTATGGTTTTTCCAGTATTCATATATGGATCTGAGTTGGACTATAAAGAAAGCTGAATGCCGAAGGATTAATGCTTTTGAACTGTGTTGTTGGAGAAGACTCTTGAGAGTCCCTTAGAGTACAAGGAGATCCAACCAGTCCATCCTAAAGGAGATCAGTCCTGAATATTCATTGGAAGGACTGATGCTAAAGCTGAAGCTCCAATACTTTGGCCACCTGTTGGGAAGAACTGACTCCTTGGAAAAGACCCTGATGTTGGGAAAGATCAAAGGCAGGAGGAGAAGGGGACGACAGAGGATGAGATGGTTGGATGGCATCACCGACTTCACGTACATGAGTTTGAGCAAGCTCCAAGAGTTGGTGATGGATGGGGAAGCCTGGTATGCGGCAGTCCATGTGGTCACAGAGTCAGACACGACTGAGCAACTGGACTGAACTGAACTGAGACAGTGTTACAGGGCATCCCTGGTAGCTCAGCTGATAAAGAATCTGCTTGCAATGTAAGAGACACCGGTTTGATTCCTGGGTCAGGAAGGCCTGCTGGAGAATGGATAGACTGCCCACTCCAGTGTTCTTGGGCTTTCCTAGTGACTCAGGTGGTAAAGAATCTGCTTGCAATGTGGGACAAATGGGTTTGATCCCTGGGTCGGGAAGATCCTCTGAAGGAGGGAATGGCAACCCGCTCCAGTGTACTGGCCTGGAGAATGCCATGGACAGAGGAACCTGGCGGACTACAGTCCATGGTGTCACTCCAGACCATGGTGTGACAAAGAGTCAGACATGACTGAGTGAGTTGCACTTTCAGACAGTGTTATGGGCTTCCCTGGTAGCTCAGAGGTGAAGAATCCACCTGTCAATACAGGAGATGTAGGTTCGATCCCTGGGTTGGGAAGATCCTCTGAAGGAGGGAATGGCAACCCACTCCAGTATTTTTCCTGGAGAATCCTATGGACAGAGGAGCCTGGTGGGCTACAGTCCATGGGTTTGCAGAGAGTCACACACGACTTAGCAACTAAACAACCAGATGGTGTTACCTATAAATGAAGAAAAAAATGACTGGAAAGAAATAAATTCTTATAAATGACTAGACATCACCATCTCTAGTTTTTCTCTTCTATTTTTCACAAAATATCTAAGATCAGTATGCACGTCTCTCAGCGTTTTATATCCGAGAAGGAAATGGCAGCCTGCTCCAGTGTTCTTGCCTGGGAAATCCCATGGACAGAGGAGCCTGGTGGCCTAGTCCTTGGGGTTGCAGCGTTGGACATGACTTAGGGACAGAGCATGCATGCAGATGGCATGGAGACTGCTGGCCACAAGCAGAGGACTAGCAGAGAGGGTGTGCAGCTTGCTCCCTCGGCCCTGACTCTCCAGCCGGAAGTGGGTCTGAGATCAGAGCAGGGAGACCCCGTGGGGGGGTCTGCAGGCTGTCAGGGTGGGCACCCCCTCCTGGCTGCCTTGGTTCTCCCTTCAGGCAGCGAGAGTGGGTGTCAGGAGGCTGTCTGTGCACAGGTCAGACGGCTCAGTTCTCCTTCTTAATCAGCAGCATCCATCGCCCAGGAATGTTTGTTTCACCCAAAACCTAGAGGGGTGCCTGCTGCCGCTGCTCCTGACCCTTTCAGCCACCAAGGAAGAGCAACTGTGCTCGTCACATCGACTGGGATCCTAACCCCTGGCCCCTGGTCCCACCACCCCTCCTCTCACCTCCTACCCATGTCCCCAAACTTCGTCTCCAATAATTAGGCTGCACATGAATCATTTTTTAATGTTTGGTTTAATACATACAGATTCTTTAAACAAAAAAAAAATAAAATCAGCAAACAGCATCACAATCTGGAAATCTCTTTCTTAACATAGAAAACGGTTTCTTAATGGCATAGGGAAAGAACTCAACAGCAAGCTTGACAACATAATTAGAAGATTGTTCCCGGGAAGGGAAGAGCATTCTTTATCCAGCTCTTACTACTCTCAATAAGATTATTCTCCCCTGAATAGCTAATCAGCTTTTCCCAGCTTCCCAAATCCGTGTGCTTGAAGCAGCTCTCACAGCTCTCCTTACCCGCTAAATGGCAAACAGTGACACCTCGGAAAGGGAAATTTCAAGCGTTCACCGAATGTGAGCAAACAGCGCGGTGCAGGCTGCGGATGGCGAGCTCCCGGCAGATTAGCGGCAATTTAGGAAGATGGAGCTGTCACACCCTGGTTGACAGGGGTGACAGCACCTGTGATCCCTGCTCCATCTCTGCTTTGAGTGTCACGTTTCAACAGAACGAGAGCATTGGAGAAAAGCCCCTGGGGGGTTCGCTGGAGGTTTCCCAGCAAGCCTTCAGGGCAGCAGGAACAAAGGGGCTCCAGGTTCCTGCAGCCGCTGCCCCCGGGCCGGGCCCGCGAGGTCTCCGGGCTGAGTGCAGGTGCAAGGGTGAGGACCAAGCAGAGGCGGCTGGCCCTGAGGTTTCTGGGGGTGACCCTGCCCTTTCCCTGCTGGAGCCGTGGCACCCGGTCCTCTCCAGGGTCCCGTGGGGGCTGCACTTCAGGACGGATGGTGCAGGGGTCCCGGAGGCTGCTGGGCCTGCTGACATTGTCCAAACAGCCAGGGGGCAAGAAGGCCCCGAGCGGAGCACCCGGGCCCGGTGGGGGTGCTGAGTGAGGACATGCCGCCCACCCCAGGCCCTGGACTCCACGGGTGGCTGCGGACGATGCGGGAGAAGACGGCAGCCGCCTCTGCCGGGGGAAGCCCCCGCATGCCTGCCGATGCAGCCTTCCGCGGGCCCTCGGGAGCGGCGAGCGCACCGCTCGGTGGCCGAGGACACGCTCGGGAGGGCCGCCCCGAGGTGGTTGCTTTGCGAGGGGGCAGCCCCGGAGCCAGCCTGCGCGGCTGGGGAGTCACTCCCCAAATCCCACGGAGGGCCCTCAGGGCCTGCGGCGCTCTCTCCCGTGGCTGGACAGACACACTGGCTGGCAGGCAGGGGCACAGGGCAGAAGCTCCCGGAACGCCGAGCCAGCTCGTGGGGCGCAGCCCGTGGAGGAGCCCGGCAGAAGGGGAGTCAGGGCGCTGAGCCTCCCCTGGGCACGCGACCGCCTCGCATCAGCCTTCCGTCGATGTCTGCTCTGAGTCTCCGCGGAAGCCACCCCACCTGGTGGAGAAGCGCCGCCCTCCTGCGCGTCCAGGGGCGTCTACCCCGCGTTTAAGTAGGACGTTTCCGGGGAGCTCGTGGACGGGAGGCTAACCCGTCCAGCTAACCATTCACGGCGGGCGTGAGGGTCCTGCGTGTTCCTGGAGAGTCGGGGCTCGTGAGCCCCGAGCTGGTCTCTGCGCAGGGAGGGGACCAGGGCTCTGCCCCAGGGGGCAGCTGGTGCCGGCCCAAGGACAGCCGTGATCCCACCAGGGGAGCGTGGGCAGACCCCCACCCTAATGAACCGACGTCCCGGGCTCCCGGTGCGACATCCGTGTCCCCCCATCCTGAGGGGCAGCGGCAGCTCATCAGCAGGGTCTTCCTTAGCCCTAGAGCAGACGCACAGAAGAGCCCCCTCCCGGCCCGCGAGTTTATGTGCCTGTCCTCCCCACGCGGCGCATTTACCTGTGAATTCACGCCTCTCCGCGTCTCCATGTTTGCCCACCTCTTCCCTTTTCCGCTCTAGGCCCCCGCATAGCCTCCTCTTCATCTTGTCCCCCACGGTTTTCCACCGCATTTCTTACCGTTCCCCTGGATGCTTCTTACGTCCAGAGGCTCCTCACGTACAGCTGTACAGGCCACGACGTGCCAGGGTGCGGTCCCCACAGCAGCCTGTCCTCTGCTTGCTCCCGGTGCCACGCAGCCCTCCAGCCACACACGTCATCCCGTAAGCTCGCAGGAACCGCGAACAGCGCGGTCCAGCCCCACACTCCCACCGCATGTCTGGTTCCCCTGTAGCTCGCTCTCCCTCCTCACTTGCGCATTGCAGGAGCCTCCGATGCAAAGGCCGCGATCCTTCTTTCCCTGCACGTTTCGTTCCTGCCCACAGCACTTTGCCGCATTCCAGCATTTGCTCATGCTGCTTCCAGTGGTCTGAAAGCCTCCAATTTCAGAGAGAATGGAATTGCCTAATTGATGCACATTAAACATCCTCCTCCATGGAACACTCATTTGGGCAGTCCAAGGAGTAGCCTTCCAATTATTTTTGCATGTCACCCTCCTCCATCTAGTAAAACCCTGGTTAGAATGAGATGATGGTGTTTATTTTCTGTCTCTAGCAAAGGAAGGCTTCTAGGTTGAAACCTCTGATGGCACCCCAGCTCAGGAGAGAAAGTTAGGCAGGACCACAGCTTCAGTCTGAGAATCCATAATAGTCTATCCTAACACAGCCCCCAAATATTCCCGTTTCATTTCCTTTAATACCAACTGAAGTCAGATTTGTCATTGGAGGAAGAATTTACCAGATTATCAGATTATATTTGAAAGTATTAGGAAAAATGTGTCTTATTGTATGGGACAAGGTGTACTTCACATCATGGACTAACCAGTCTCCCATTTGGGGGTCAAATGTAAAGGAACACAAGCTTTTCAACTCAGAGAAAATGAGCTGAACCCAAGCTGCTCATTGAAAAAGTCAGCCGTCACTAGTGCGATAGCTTTAACTGACATCCACAGACTAAGGGAAAAGGCAGCCACCCACTCTGGCTGGTGGTGGTGTTGCTGTTCCGTCTGTGACTCCATGGAATTCACACCAGGCTTCCCTGTCCATCACCAATTCCTGGAGCTTGCCCAAACTCATGTCCATTGAGTCGGTGATGCCATCCAATCATCTCGTTCTCTGTCGCCCCCTTCTCCTCCTGCCCTCACTCTTTCCTAGCATCAGGGTCTTTTCCAATGAGTCGGCTATTTGCATTAGGTGGCCAAAGTATTAGAGCGTCAGCTTCAGCATCAGTCCTTCCAGTGAATATTCAGGACTGATCTCTTTTAGGATGAACTGTTTGGATCTCCTTGCAGTCCAAGGGACTCTCAAGACTCTTCTCCAACACCACAGTTCAAAAGCATCAATTCTTCAGCACTCAGCCTTCTTTATGATCCAACTCTCTCATCTGTACATGACCACTGGAAAGACTATGGCTTTGAATGTACGTGTACCTTTGTTGGCTGGTGATAACCTTGACTTTGGATTAACTCAGATTCCAAATGGTGACATCATCGTTTTTACACACAAATTGCTGAGAAAATAAATCAGTGGGACAAGTTCCAATTCCCTGTCTATTTTGATTGTTCAGCTTCAGCACTGACCTCAGTAATAAGAGGCATTGCAAGGGCTGGGGAGGCCTCTGCCCACTCCGTCAGACACACAGGCAGCCCATCAGCTCATGCAAAGTCATGGCCAGGGCACAGTGCACGTCACCTCGAAGCCAGTCTCTGGTCCCCGGCACATCCGCGGGGAAGCCATCCACGCAGATGGCCAGCAGCTTGGCTGATGCCGGCTGCTCGCCTCAGTGGCCCCCAAAGACCCAGCACAACAGTCTCCTTTTCCCACCTGCCACAAACATTCTCCTCAACCGAGGATGAAGTCACTGTTCAGTTCAGTCGCTCAGTTGTGTCCGACTCTTTGCAACCCCATGAATCGTAGCACACCGGCCTCCCTGTCCATCACCAACTCCCGGAGTTCACTCAGATTCACATCTATCGAGTCAGTGATGCCATCCAACCATCTCATCCTCAGTCGTCCCCTTCTCCTCCTGCCCCCAATCCCTCTCAGCATCAGAGTCTTTTCCAATGAGTCAACTCTTCGCATGAGGTGGCCAAAGTACCGGAGTTTCAGCTTTAGCATCATTCCCTCCAAAGAAATCCCAGGGTTGATCTCCTTCAGAATGGACTGGTTGGATCTCCTTGCAGTCCAAGGGACTCTCAAGAGTCTTCTCCAACACCACAGTTCAAAAGCATCAATCCTTCAGCACTCAGCCTTCTTCACAGTCCAGCTCTCACATCCATACATGACCACAGGAAAAACCATAGCTTTGACTAGACAGACCTTAGTCAGCAAAGTAATGTCTCTGCTTTTGAATATGCTATCTAGGTTGGTCATAACTTTTATTCCAAGGAGTAAGCGTCTTTTAATTTCATGGCTGCAGTCACCATCTGCAGTGATTTTGGAGCCCCCCCAAAATAAAGTCTGACACTGTTTGCACTGTTTCCCCATCTATTTCATGAAGTGATGGGGCCGGATGCCATGATCTTCATTTTCTGAATGTTGAGCTTTAAGCCAACTTTTTTGCTCTCCTCTTTCACTTTCATCAAGAGGCTTTTTAGCTCCTCTTCACTTTCTGCCATAAGGGTGGGGTCATCTGCATATCTTAGGTTACTGATATTTCTCCCGGCAATCTTGATTCCAGCTTGTGCTTCTTCCAGTCCAGCGTTTCTCATGATGTACTCTGCATAGAAGTTAAATAAGCAGGGTGACAATATACAACCTTGACATACTCCTTTTCCTATTTGGAACCAGTCTGTTGTTCCATGTCTAGTTCTAACTGTTGCTTCCTGACCTGCATACAGATTTCTCAAGAGGCAGGTCAGGTGGTCTGGTATGCCCACCTCTCTCAGAATTTTCCACAGTTGATTGCGATCCACACAGTCAAAGGCTTTGGCATAGTCAATAAAGCAGAAATAGATGTTTTTCTGGAACTCTCTTGCTTTTTCCATGATCCAACAGATGTTGGCAATTTGATCTCTGGTTCCTCTGCCTTTTCTAAAACCAGCTTGAACATCAGGAAGTTCATGGTTCGTGTATTGCTGAAGCCTGGCTTGGAGAATTTTGAGCATTACTTTACTAGCATGTGAGATGAGTGCAATTGTGCGGTAGTTTGAGGATTCTTTGGCATTGCCTTTCTTTGGGATTTAAATGAAAACAGACCTTTTCCAGTCCTGTGGCCACTGCTGAGTTTTCCAAATTTGCTGGCATGTTGAGTGCAGCACTTTCACAGCATCATCTTTCAGGATTTGAAACAGCTCAACTGGAATTCCATCACCTCCACTAGCTTTGTTCGTAGTGATGCTTTCCAAGGCCCACTTGACTTCACATTCCAGGATGTCTGGCTCTAGGTGAGTGATCACACCATCGTGATTATCTGGGTTGTGCAGATCTTTTTTGTACAATTCTTCTGTGTATTCTTGCCACCTCTTCTTAATATCTTCTGCTTCTGTTAGGTCCATAACATTTCTGTCCTTTATTGAGCCCATCTTTGCATGAAATGTTCCCTTGGTATCTCTAATTTTCTTGAAGGGATCTCTAGTCTTTCCCATTTTGTTGTTTTCCTCTATTTCTTTGCATTGATCACTGAAGAAGGCTTTCTTATCTCTTCTTGCTATTCTTTGGAACTCTGCATTCAGATGCTTATTTCTTTCCTTTTCTCCTTTGCTTTTTGCTTCTCTTCTTTTCTCAGCTATTAGTAAGGCCTCCCCAGACAGCCATTTTGCTTTTTTTGCATTTCTTTTCCATGGGGATAGTCTCGATCCCTGTCTCCTGTACAATGTCACGAACCTCATTCCATAGTTCATCAGGCACTCTATCTATCAGATCTAGGCCCTTAAATTTATTACTGACTTCCACTCTATAATCATAAGGGATTTGATTTAGGTCATACCTGAATGGTCTAGTAGTTTTCCCTACTTTCTTCAAATTAAGTCTGAATTTGGCAATAAGGAGTTCATGATCTGAGCCTAAATGTCACTAAATGTAGAGCCGACCCTGACTCTGTCTCCAGCACCGAAAGTGGCAGATCCTCTAAGAATTCCAACTTCATGAAGAGGCCAGCACTGCGTCCTACGGAAAACATCGTGTCTAGACTGAGAAGACTGGGCTTCAGTCCCTGGCTTTCATCTGAAGGAAGTGCCCAAGAGAGAAAGCCCAGTGTCCCCTCCAGCACGGGGAGGCTGTTCTCCGAGGACAGCCCTGTCAGAGGGTAAACTTACAGGATATCACTCCTCTTGACCTCACTAACAGAACCACCCCGTGAGGAGGCCAGGGAAGGGCTTTCTAGGTCTGAAGCCAGACAGTGGGTTATAAAAGCACCTTTTCAGCTCAGACATCAGAGCCTGCTGCTGGCTGAAAGCGGTAGGGTGAGGAGAAGAGAGAACCCACCGTGCCCTCTGTGTAACGGAGACGGAGGACCCTCCCGCAAGCTCACTGTGCGGGAGGAGATACTCGGTCTGCGGCGCGAGTGGCTCAGTTACCGCTAAGGACGGCCTGACTTGGTGCACTTCACACCAGTCGCCAGGGAAGAGGCATCTCCCCGCTGGCTTCTCCATTCCGTCAGTCTCTTATAATCCCCGCCCCGCCCCTTCAACAGCAGCCACGATTTCTGTCGGGTGAAATGATCCCGCCAGCCCCCTGCAGCGGGCCTGCGCGGGGACGGCTCCCTGCTGACCTGTGTGGACGGGGGCGGCGCTGCCGGGCCTGGGACCCTGGAGCCCCGACCAGCACCGAGGCCCGGGTGACCTGTCCGACGTCACCCGAAAGCAGCCTCCCAGCCGAGGCATCTGCAAACTGTCAGCCGGCTGGAAAGAAGCGCAACTTCCGGGTCCCTAGTCCGCCCGCGTGTTCTGAAGCAGAAACGGAACCTCGCGCTCCGACACGCGCAGGCCGTCGGCACCCGCAGAGCCGCCGCTGCCGCTCCTGTCTCCCGGTCACATGTGAGCCCTAGACTCGGGAGGCCAGCCGGGCAGCCGCGACCCCCGCCCGGCCGGGCAGACGCACCCCTGCGGCTCTGCTCGCAGGAATAGCTTCCTAACCCTGGCGGCCAAAGACCCCGGTTCCGGGAGTTTCCTAGTTTAGGCTGAAAGGTGGAGAATAAAGTTGAAAGGCAGAGTTTCCTAGGAAGTGTGCTGAAGACAGGCGGAGGCAGCAGACACCGCCCTGCGCAGAGTCGGGCTCCGTCCAGCAGTATCCACTGCGGGGCGACTGGGACGTCACGGCCCTTTTCACAATCAGTGACCCCTCCCGCTGCTTCCCGACTACCAGACCTGGTCCCCAGGGAGCTGCGCCTTTGGCTTCTGTTAGGCAAGGTTCTTGCCCCTGTTAGAAGTCAAATGTACCTTCCCCTGAGAAAAATCATTAATGCGTTAATTTGAAAGATTTTTTTTTTTTTTTTTCAGAATCTTTCTGGAAGGTAGACTATCTCAGGGAAAAGAAAGAAAAAACAAAGCCTGGGGAATGGAAGTTAGGAGGAGAGACCACAGTCTCCCCCAAAGCAGAGCAACCGCAAGAGGGGTGCACAGGCCTCAGTGGGGGGCCCCCTCCCTGGGCGAGCATCGGGGGAGAACACCCTCCTTGCTTCCCCTGGTTCCGGGCAGCCTTCAAACCTGCCACCGGCCCGGCCGAAGTCTCCTCCTCCCAGTTCTCTCGGAGGGGACCCCGAGTCCGCTGAGCCCCCCAGGGCACCTTGTCTGTGTCTCTCCCGGGTTCACGCATCTCTGGGCAGGAACGTTACCACTCCCCTCGCACCCTGGCCGGTACCCTCTGCTGCAGAGCAGAGGCTGGGTGTCGCTTGAATCCCATCCTGAGTGTGTTGATAAAACCGATGGCTGGAAGTGCTGACAAGTTTCAGCAGTCAACACAGTAATCGTTAACTTTCCCCTTAGGTACCTGGCCGACGTAATGAATGACCCCGTGTGTATGATCACCTCCACTAAAGGGTAAATGCTGCCTCCGCATGTGGCGTGTTCTTCCGGCGACAACAATCTAAGTGAACGTGGGAGGTGTCGCAGGAGTGGGTTTGGGGAAGAGGAACGGCCGTCATCCCTGGAGTCAGCCCAGGGAGCCAGGACAGGCTGGGGCTTCGGGCCCCGGCTCCTCTGCGTCTCCTGTCCCTGCCGTGTTAGATGACGGGCGGCCACTCCTCCGTGGCTCCTGGAAGGCGGGTGCGATCACTCACGCTGGTCCAGCTCAGGGCGTGGACACGCGGTGGTGGAGTGTCCCCGGCCAGCCAGGATGCGGCGCCACACTCCTGGCAGCTTCACATGGCAGAAGCTGACGGTCTCACAGCCCCGAGGCCAGAGTCCAGGGTCAAGGGGGGATGTCCTCCTTCCTGTCCCCCTCCGGTCCGTGATGGCCACATGGTCATCTTCTGCTGTCCTCGACCGTCTTCCTTCTCTGAGTGTCTGTCTCCAGGCCCACACTTCCCCTTTCCATAGCAGCACCAGTCCCGGCTAGCTCTGCAGCGGCCCCACCTCCCAACAAGGTCAAGGTCACAGGCATCCGGAGTCAGAACACAGGCGTCTCTTCTGGGGACACAGTTCAGTCCGTGACAGGAGCTCTCAGCCTGCCTCGATGACATTCTCCCTCCCACCCCCTCTGTGTAGACTGCATCAGCTGTTCTCAAACCCTTGACCCCACAGCCCTTTGTACTAATCGCTGGAAAACACAAAGAGCGGTTGTGTCTGCGGTTTGTATCTATTGATGCTCACCGTGCTAGAAATTAAAATAGGGATGGGTTCGCTTTAATTAGGCTTCCCTGGTGGCTCAGGCGGCAAAGCCAGGTAACTGCCAGCAATACGGGAGGCCTGGGTTCGATCACTGGGTCGGGAAGATCCCCTGGAGAAGGACATGGCAACTCACTCCAGTACTCTTGCCTGGAAGATCCCATGGACGGAGGAGCCTCGTGGGCTACAGTCTGTGGGGTGGCAAAGAGTCGGACGTGACTGAGTGACTTCACTTTTGCATTAATTAATTACTTTAATCCATTTAAAAATAACTACAATAAATCCTTTGCTAGTGGCAACCAACACACCAGCCAGTGAAGGAGACATGAGAGACGCAAGTTCGATCCCTGGGTCGGCAAGATCCCCTGGAGAAGGAAATGACACCCACTCCAGTACTTTTGTCTGGAGAATCTCATCAACAAAGGAGCCTGGTGGGCTGTAGTCCCTGGGGTGGCTTAAAGCCGGACACAACTGAAACACACAGAGTAAACCAATGCACATTCATAGAAACAGCATTTTTATGAAAATGGGATATTGTCCCAAAAATAATCAGTGGGAAGAGTAGCGCCGGTCTCCATTTTGCAAGCCTCTCCGAAGCCTCGGCTGAAGAGGACAGCTGGGTTCTTGTCTTTCTGTGTTCAGGTTGCTGCTGGGTGCCGTTTGGCTGAATCGTGGAGGAAATTCAGCCTCATGCAGATGTGTTGCTGGGGAAGCGAGGAGCGTTTGAATAGCTTTTCAGAGAACTGCGGGTGTGCTCCACGGCCCCACCAAGACGCAGCCGCGCTCAGTTATGAAACCTGAAGCCGTATCAATAAACTCTTACCCTATGACTGTAGCATCCGTTGGTCTGTTTTGCCCCCTGAACCCAAGACATTGTATCTTGAGTGCCACTGTTTGGGAATTATTGATGCCCTGGAGGTATGCAGATCTTCCAAAGGCTGGCACATTTTACTAGACAGTATTTTTGAAACCCAACACAACTCTCAGCGGAAAAGTCTTCAAGTACCGGAACATCTCAGCCTCTCAGTGGCGGGGATCAGTTTTCCAGATTTTCTAATTTTCACTTGAACATTCAGTTTTTCTTATTGACAATAAATGCTGTCGGTTATTTTCTTTGAAGTGATGTTTTGAGAAAATGTCTGCCTAATGCCCATGTCTGCAGAAGTGTTGTTTCCCCATTAAACACCCCTTCAGGCAAAAATGAGGCTCTACCAAGAAAAGGGGGGTGGTTCGGGTTGCAAACTGAGTTTTCCCCTGAGACAAACGTGGCCCTTCAGAGGGGCTCCATGCCCACCCCAGCTTTGTCAAGCGGGCACTGAGAAGGCATGGGAGAAGGGTCAAGAGTTAGTAAAATGCACCCTCTTTACTGCTCTGTCCAGAACACTCTTGAGAGGACCGGGCTTTCTTCCCTGCACGGGCAAGGTGCCCAGGGAGGCAAGGTCGCTCTGGAGTGCCGATGGCCCGCAGGTTCACCCGCCTCTGCAGACCGTGCTTGGAGCCCCACAGGGTACAACACACACACATACACACACACACTCACACACACACTCACACACTTCTATCAGTAGAGTCCAGACACCTGTCTCCTGCCAGCATCCCCACTTTCAGGACTACTCACCTCCCTGGGGCCGTAACTGCTGTGCTGAGTGGTGCGGTGGTTTATGTGAGCCCGACCTAGGAAATCCACATGACTCCCGGGGAGGAAGTCATTCCACCTTCAGGACCGGAAGCCAGCTCTGCCCCCAGAATCCCTGAGCCCCTCACAGCCCCGCCGCAGTGGACAGCCCCTCTGCCCCTGCCGCCGGGTCACTATCCCGCCGCAGGCCCCTGGCTGGGCCTCCGCCGCCCTTTCTGCAGCGTTAGTGGAGAACCAGGCGCTGTCCCAGCCTCTAGGGCGACGTCTGTGAAGAGTCACAGAAATGCCTGCCTCACGGAGACGAACTTCCAAGGGGCAGTCAGACGCGAAACGAAAACCGAGAAAACCAGAGTTCTGTTCGAAAAGTCCTTCAGGAACAGTGGCCCAGGCTGCAGTGATCGGGCCAAGCAGGGTGCCCAGGGTCCCGCTGGGAGGTTGTTTGAACAGGGACAGGGGCAGGGAGGGAGTGAGCCCGGGGTGTCTGCAGGGGGCAGTGCAGAGGGCAGGGGCGCCCGCTCGGCCTGGAGGAGCAGGAGCCGGCTGGGGGCGCGGAGGTGTGGGAGCTGGAGTCCGCGGGCCCGGGGAGCCCCCTGCGCCAGCTTCACGCCAGCGTAGGGGGTCCCGTCGCATCCTGCTGACCTCCCCCTCCCTTCCACCACTCTGGACGCTTCTCGACAGGCTCCACGGGCGGCTCTCTTTCCTGGAACCTTCTAGCTGTCTTGGGGCTCCCGCCCGCGTCACTGCTTTAGGACGAGCTTTCCTGTGCTGGCTGCCCGCCCTGCGGGACCCCAGCCCACGGTCTGCTCACACTTTCTGGAGGGGTGGGTGGACTGGGGGATGTGATGAATGCGAAGCTTTGGGCCATGTCTGTGTTCCTTGCTAGACTCTAAGCTCTGGAGAGGGAAGGTCGCTCCCCGTCCACCCCGGGGCCTCCAGAACGTGGAGTTCTGGGGGTTCAGCCTGGAAATGAGGCAGGACTAACCTGTGCTGACCCAGCTGCCCATGTTGGCTGACGGTGGGCTCCGCACACGAACAGCCTCACGTTGGGCACCCGTCCGCTGGATTGGGAGATGGGGGGTGAAGTTGGGCTTTAAACGTGCTTCCCTGTTAGGGGTTGAGAGGGGCCTCAGCCGGGAAACGTCCTCCCCCGTCACAGTAGCATCAGAGTCAGCCTTCAGTCATAGCACGTAGGGGCGCGGGTCCCACCGCAGCCCTGGCGGCCAGACGCTTGATGCTGGACTGAAACGCTTCCCAGAAGGCGCCTGAAGGGGGTCAGGGTGGCTGCCCAAGAAGGCAGCCTTTGTCCCCGTGAGCTCTGCCGCGGTGGGAGGGCCGCCCTGGAGCGCACATGCCGAATCCTCAGTGCTTAACCGCGTACGAGTTCAGAGCTTCAGACCTGCTCTTGCCACCTCTTGCCCTGAAATACCCCTCTCTGGGGTGAAGCTGACCGTGGTCCCCGGGCTCCCTGATTGTCCCTCCTACCCTGGGCTAGGAGGAGGGGCTGTGATGTGCTGTTACAGGTGGTGAGCAGGCCTGTAAATCTCTTGAGAGCTGCTAACTACATGCAACCAGGAATACCTGCAGCATCTGTGCTCTATTTCAACCTACAAATTACGTGCAAAGACACAATGGCCGTTGTGAGGAAGTTACCTATTGATGCCAGCCTCTGTGGTTCAAGAGTGACGTGACTTTGAAGAGTACGTGCAGGCCACACATCTCAGAAAGTGCCCGGGCCCGCGTCCGCCCTGAAGTCCCACCCGCAGCACCGGCTCGTTACTGCTCCTGGGGCAATGCCCTTTTCTCCTTCTTTACTCACTGGCGCCTTGTTTCAGTGGGAAAGAATCCACCTCCCAGTGCAGGGAATGCAGAAGACGCATTCAGCCCCTGGCTTGGGCAGATCCCCTGGAGGAGGAAACAGCCATCCACTCCAGTCCCCTTGCCTGGGAAATCCCATGGACGGAGCAGCCCGGTGGACAGTCCCTGGGGAGGCACAGACTCAGGCAGGACTGAGCGACTGACACGCAGGCCGGGCTGCTGGCCCACCTGGACCGCGGTGGGGCTCCCAGGGAGCCATCCCTGTCGGTTGGTTTCCCACCTCATTCCCAGCACTGAAAACTCATGAAAATAGGTGGGACAAATGAATTGCCAAACACATAGAATGGTATCGTGTTCGGCAGATCTGTCTTTAATTCACACAATTAGGGAGTCCCCGGGCTCCCTAATTGTCCCTGTAAACTCCCAACATGAGTGATTGAACTGTGTGTCAGAGAGACAGGTAAATATCAAGAAACTATCCCTAAGACTCGTTTTGTGGTGTGTGTGTGAATAAATTAATGAGCACCATAACATGAGATTATGGGAAGGGGTATGTGGCTTTAAATGCACACATTTCTTTCTAGAAGGTACTTACGGAAATCAGTGTGTTAATATATTAAGGATAATTCCCTAGACTCCTGCTTGTCTTTACCCAATGAGAGATCATTTCAGAGCGAGTGGTGTGTACCTCATAAGCGTTATTCATGAGCGGTAGTTCTTTAAAAAGGATGCGATCACAGCCTGTGAGGTAAATAAATAATTGAATACGTTATTAGATGAGGGTGGAGAGACACGTCTCCCATGCAAAGGAATGAGAAACAATTTGTGGAATTTATGTGACTGTTTCACCCTCTCCTCCCTGAGCCTGGGCTGTGCAGGGCAGCTTCCGTCCCAGGTGGACAGACAGCAACATAGAAAGACAGACTTGGCAGAGAGCTGGCCCGCACCCTCGGCCAACAGGCGAGGGTGACACCCACGGGGAGGTTAGGGGGACAGGCTCCACCCGACGTGACGGAGGCGAATCGGAGGAACTTGGTGAGTGGGCTGCAGGGCCCACCCCTGAGGGTAGATGACAGGTGGGCTTGAGGAGGGCTAGGCTGGGCAGACAGACCCCATGTGTCCCGACACACCGCCCCACTCTGGGGCCGTGGGTGGCCCTCACAGAGTCCAGCCCACGTTCCAACCCCGACCACCCATGCTGGTCTTTCAGAAGTTTAAACCTGTTGATTTGGCAGATGGGACGATGAGACCTAATCTTTTTAAATGAGAAAAAAAAAAAAATCACGCTTTCTTACATCCTGGACCATTTGCCTTCAAAAAATCGCACACCGAGATGATATTAAAAGCAAGAGTTGTTTCACACTCAAAGACGAGCAGAATGACCCGTTACATATAATTGGTTCCAACCATCCCTCCCGTGACAAGTTTCTACAAGCTGTCTGAAGGCACTTAGGGTAGAAAGAGAAAAGGCTAAGCAACAATCACGCTTTATGCGGATGCGAGTGGAGTCCCTCCCAGAGTCTTCATTGAGACGGGGCCTAGGACGAGCCTGTGAGGAGACACGGACACACACGGAGGAATCCCCAGCCTTCACCTCCCGCCTCAGCTCACCTTCTCTAAGACCTTTCCGGGACTTCAGAATCTCCTCACTGTGCACAAATCTGACAGCAAGGGGGTTTAAATACCATTATCTTTCTCCATGTACTGGACCTCACATATTAATATTCAGGCCAGGAGCAGGTTAAAATTGCACAGAACAAGCACGCTCGCCAATAGCTCAGTGGGAGGCTGAGTGTAAGTAGCTGCCAATCAACAGGCTGGGCCATTGTGAGCCCAGACAGCCCTAACAACACCCTCGCGGGGTCCCGTCGCTGCCCTTGCTCTGCGGAGCCTGGAGGAAGCGAGTGGAGGGAGGGGGAGCCCGAGGTGGGGCCGGAGGTCCGGGCCAGGCGGGGAGGGAGACGCGGGGCTATGGTGGGAGGTCCTGGAGGCCCCGGGGCCCCTGGGCAGGTACTGCACCCTGCGGCAGCTCCCAGGGGTTCGTAGGCGACGAGGGGCTTGGGGCCTGCAAGCAGGGCGGCCCAGCACAGGCCGGTGCACCCTGAGGGGTCGGCCGGGGATGGGCCTGCTCTTCCGGGGCCGCGTGTCTCCCGCTCCGGTCTGAGCGGGCAGCAGTCCCAGCCGAGGTCGCGGGAGGCTGGCTGACCGCCTTCCGCAGTGGAGTCCGGCTGGCCTCTGGTTCCACACAGGCGTCCTGGGGGTCAGGCTTCCCAGGCAGCTTTCCTTCCAAATGTGTGGTTGCCCGACTTTGCCTGAAAAGAACCAACAGGACGGGGAGGCTGCACTGCGTGGCCCCGTCTGCGGGCGCAGGTCATACGGTCTCAGTGACCGCGGCACGGCGCGGTGAGGGGCACAGAGCGTCCTGCCGTCCCCAGGGAGCCGCCGCGTGTGAGTGTGTGTGTCCTCCCGAAACACATGCAGCTCTGACCACAGGCAGCAGCGGTCCTGCCTGGGGTCAGTTTCTACCAAAAATGACACCCATCACCTGGGCTGCCACCCCGGGGAGACGCCCCATCACCGAGAGCCCGGGGAGAGGGGAGCAGCGTGGGGAGACTGGAGGGGCGGGTGGTGGTGGGGGGACCCCCAGCTCTGAGCAGGGAGGCGGTGGGGGGTGTTCAGGACGAGCGGAAGCTGAGTCCGGCGGGCTGGAGGGAGCTGGCCGCCAGGACGCTGAGGACGCGATGCCAACCTGTGATAAGGGAGATGATGGCACACCGAGTCCTGCCTCCCCCAGGTGAACGCGCGAAAGAGCTCGCCTCCCCAGGCACTGGTGCGGAAGAAGTGCGCGTGGCTTTGGGAAGCCTCTGAGGAATGGGGTTGTGAGCTGCCCCCCAGAGAGCAGCAGTAGCTGAAACGCTGCTTGCCGTGGTTGC